>NC_139617.1:26375348-26958137 GCF_964270895.1 Podarcis filfolensis
TCTTTCCCCCACTCTTCTTGTAAACACAACCACTGGATGTTTTCTTGGTACTAAAATAGTTTGAAATGTATGTTGGTTGTGTTTTAATGTTGTTAGGAATAGTGTTTTATTTCCTGTTTCAGTTGGCGAATGATAATGGTTTCTGGTTACTTCCTTTATTATACTTGGTAAAGGTCCTCCCATTTTTTCCAGTTGTTGGAGCTCAATATCCTGTTGTTTCTTTGGTCGACCATAGAAAAAGACAAACATAGAGTCACACAGACACAGAAACAGGAAGAAAAAGACCAAAAAAAGAAGAAGGAAAGAAATACATAATCATTATTCAACATCCTTCATCAGGCATCAACCTAGAGAAATTGAAAAAGGCTTTAATTGATTTCAGTGTACCCATTTCCATTTTTCACCGTCCATCCGTATAAGACAAGAACAGGGATAAATAAAATCCAATATGGCTTATGGACCCCACCACCAAGGTGTTGCTTGGCTCCTAAATCATATCCATTACTTGTAAGCAAACTGGTAACATACTATTTTCCCTTTTAATTGCTTCGTTCAAATTATCTGCTTATGACCAAGTTTCAGGTATTTCTTGCCTCATAAATTCACTCTCCTTTAAAAGTTGTAAGAAATTCATTTCTGATTCTTCCATCCAATACTGTGACAGGAAATCCCAAAGACATTTTAAATCCAAATAATATCTCATAGGAGGACAATCCTGCTATCCCTGTTTGGCTGCTTCTTATAGCTGCCAACACAGTGGGCAATTTTTCATCCCAATCCTTCCCAGATTTCCCCCCCTAATCTTCTCAACATTCTTCTTCTTCTTCTTTTTTTTTTTTTTTGGTCTGGTTTAATCTTTCTACCTTTCCTTTCCCTGTCATCCAATTATCTTTAGCCCTTTTTTATCACACTCTTGTAAGAGTTCAGATTTCTGTCTTAAGGCTGATATCACTTCCAAGACTTTGGCATCTTGTACACTACATTGTCCTTCAATAATACCACAATTGAATCATTTTGTTCCTGCCAAAAGCCAAGCCCATTTTATTATTTGGGAGCCAGTTTGATACCAACTTCCATCCATAAATGTTGCACAATTGCTTTCAGACAGTGAATTCCATTCGCCTTTGAGTATATTCACAATTTCTGTTGGGAGCACAGGTGAACAATCATTGATACTGCCAGTTTCTACAATAGATACCATAAGGTCTGGTATTTTAATAGTTTCAGACACCACACCCTTTTGTGCTAAATAAACAGTCCATTTAGCTAATTTGGTAGAAGTAAAGCCTGGCATTGTACACTGTAAAACCGTGGCAGTAGCAGCCTTTTCACATTCACCATATTTCAATTCAAGCTTATTCAGTTTTCTAGAGGCATACGCAATTGGGCGATATTCCTTATCAAATTTCTGATATAAACCTGCTTGCAAATGTATAGGTCATGGCCATGAGTTCTGGCCATGAGCGGAGCCAGTTTCGTCTCTGGATTCCTATCATCTATGTTATTCCTACTTTTGTTCCATCAAGGGGCATTTTTAAAACATCTACATCCCGTATTGCGTTTGCTACTTCTTTCATTTTACTATTTTCCCAATTTGCTCCACTCCTCGGCTCTATAAAATCTGCATAATACATTTCCGTATATATATACCTATATATCTCTAGTTATATATTTATACAATCATACCTCGGGTTGAAGTGCCTTTGGGATGAATATTTTTGGGTTGAGCTCTGCGGCGACCCAGAAGTAACGGAACACATTATTTCTGGGTTTCGCCGCTCGCGCATGTGCAGACGCTCAAAATGACGTAATGCGCATGCGCGGAAGCGGCGAAACACGACCTGCGCATCGCGCAGTTGCATCTTACGTTTACTTCAGTATGTGAACGGGGCCCCAGAATGGATCCCGTTCATATCCAGAGGTACCACTGTATATATATCTACAAACAAAAGGCAATAGGATCTTTCCCCGGTTTTCAAGTCCAATACAAAACTTGCTTTTTAGCTTTGGGGAGACCTGTCGCCTCCATGTAATCCCTTAAAGCTAAATTTATTCCTAAACGTAGGACTGTGCTTACATGCTCTCCCATTCCATTAATCATTGTAATTAATCTATTAACTTCTTCAGGGGTAAGCCCATGTTTCGATATCTGTTCTGACAGCTTAACTGTTTTTCCTACAGTAGAACTTTCCCCTTCTACTTGGGTTTTTAATTCCCTTAATTCCCCAGTTGTCATCTGTTCCTGTACTTCAGTAACTGTCTGTAACTCTCTTTGCCCTGCTCTCCTGTTCCCCCATATGTAACACTGAGGCTTGTGAATACCTTAACACTTACTCCTATGGGATTACAACAGGGATCGTCCTCACAACCATCAGCACAACCAAAGAAATCAAATCCCTCACATGGGTCTTTCTTATATGCCCTCATCTACCTTCCGTTCTATTTCCATCTGTACATTTTCTACTTCATCTTCATTATTTTTAACAGGTTTTCTCCTTGAAGGAGAAGCTTCTGTTGCAGCATTTCCTTTTCTATATGCTCCACACTTCACTTTCTCAATTTTTTTCTTCCTCCTTTTACCAAGATTTTCAAAACCTTTACTTGTGCAGGTATGTCATTGAGTTCAACTCTATTAAAGTTCATTGGTTCTGGGCATTATTTATAAGCCAATCCAACAAATCTTCCATAAAACATAACGCCATGTCCCTTTTCTGTAAAGGATCTTTTACCCCGTTTTCTTATCCAGCATGTCTGCTGGTTTCTAGGACTTTATCTTTCCAGGTATATTCTTCCTGGGTGTTTTCAGTCTCCCTCTTTTTATACTCAAGCAGAGTTTGTATCTCATTTTTAAGAGCAGCGCTCTCTTATTCTATCTTGCCAGGTGTATTCTAAGTTTTCACCTGGTTGTCCTGTTTTATACTCAAGCAGAGTTTGCATTTCACTTCTTAAAGAGGCACCCTCTTTTTCCAACATCTTTAGCTCATGGGCTGTTCCTGCAGCACCGAGCTTTCTTTATATTTCTTAGCCATTCGTGGCCATGACCTGATTTCAGAGTACTTTGCCAATCCCAATTCATCCATCTGGTCTGATTCCCACCCCCCCAAATTTTCTCCATACAAAAAATATTTCAACTGTTCTTTAGAGTCCTCCCCCATTGCTCGTCTAGGTACTCCCCACCCCCCACAAAAAAACTTTTTTTAGAAGGCATTATATCTTTTATTTCAAATTGCTACTGATCCCATCCTAGTCGCCAGTTCTGTCATAAGTCTAATGACAGGAGATTCTTTTAGATTAGAGCATTTTCAAGAAGAAACAAAATGACACAAATCTTCTTAGAAATAACCCTTTTATTGATTATAGAGGTAGTTGATTATGGTGGTAGTAACTAATAATAACTCATTCACTCCTTTCATTCATACTCACCAGATGGGTGGACCCACTAAAAAAGGTGATCAATCTTTTTTAAGAGTCTGTGGACGGCCACCTCTGCAGCAAGTAAGCAACGCGCTGTACCAGGGTTTTACCAGCTGTTATATAGTTTCTGGTTTGGTCCTCGTATGGCTGCATTGTCTTGTATTGCAGGGGGTTGGACTAGATGATATCTGCTGTCAGGCTGATTCCTCAAATAGTTATGAATAGTTATTTGTCCCAACATGTCTTTTGAGAACAGTGGCTGCTGTCTGCTGGACCAGGCGCTGGGCCAGGCACGCACATAAAACACAGTCCGGCTCTTCCTCTGGGTTAACCCAGAGGTAACTTGTCTCAGCATGTCCTCTGAGAATGGTTACTTGTCTCAACACATCCTCTGCATGCCCTTTGACTCATCATGTCCTTTCAGAAGTTTTTTTTTTAATCTCAATATGTCCTCTACATGTCCTGTGACTTCATCCGGCACATCCTGCTTGTCCATTCCACCAGCTTGTCCATCTTCCCTGTTTTCTTCAAAATGAAGCAATGTCTATCTTGATCTTCAGAATCAAGCAGGCTCTATCTTTATCTTTATTTTTATCTTCAGTGTCACATACCATCTGGTTGTACTCACACTTCAGACATATCTCCATTCATACCATTAGGAATACTAAACATATCTTCAGTTATACCATGAGGTCATTTTTAGGCCTCACATGGGAGCTGCACACCAGGGAGAAGCAGCAGTTAGACTCTGCAGTGGTCCTGCACAGCCTACACCTCACCAGTGCCCTGCCTCACCTCTGTACTCCCCAGGTAAGCGGCAGTGATGATGATATAAGGAGGGTGGCACCGAAAGGATACTGCAATATGAAATGTAAAACAGGCTTACCATGTCCAAATTCACAGGGATGCTTCCAATTTTTTTTCTCTGTATTTCTTCCTGGATGCTAGAATTCTGAATAACCCAGACTTGCTGCCTCCCTTCAGGTAGGACCTGTGACACACTGAATGGGTTTTGTAACACATCACCCCAATCTCTGAGTGGTGCGAGACTCCTGGGGTTGCAGGCGCGCTTACCAGAGTCTGTGTACCCTTTGGGGACAAAGAGGCACAACAGAGACTATGGTGTCTTTATGATATATGGTTTTATTTACACATTTATACCTTTCCCCAAAAGGAGGGATCACAGAGCATTCACATCATATGGGGGTCTGGCTTCCCCATTAAGGGCACAAAAATCCATCCTTTGCGTCTCTTAGTTCCAGCCAGTCATCCCCAGCTCACATGGAGTTCTGCTAAGCTATTCCAAGGACCTCTGGCCAGCCTGCCTCATTCTAAGTTGAAACCCTAAACTAGACCTTTGCCTCTGCCCATCAGCACACAGCAAAGAGGTTCCCCACTCTCCTTTGCCTGGCAGTCTTGCCCTCTGACTGTTTCCTTGATGGGCCATCACTGGACTTCATCCTATCCTAATGGCCCATCCAGCTGCCTCTGCTGAGCTGAAGTGCCTCGTTAGCATAATTATATCCAGGGGGTTCCGTGCTTGGCAGTTTAAGCAAACCTTGATTTATTCTAACTTTTACCAAATTCAGGAATTATGGAGAAGATCTGGCACCCATGAATTTAGCGGAATATGCCCCCACTTCTGCAAACCCATAACTTATTTAAAGGAGCCTGAAATAAAGCAATATAGATCCCACCATGACACTTGGGGCCAGTGTGATGTTGTTAATGGGCCCTTCCAGACTGGTGTTTTATTGCAGGTGCATTCTGCAATATGTTCTTGACACAGTAATAGTGTATTAGCGGTGAGCTTATTCCACTTTAGTTTGTTCTTGCAATGCTTCCCCAGTGCTACCTCATTATTGCTATCCGGAGGGGCTGCAGCAAAACAAGAAAAATGAACCAGACCATTTGTGGTATAAGAAGTTACACTGTTACAGGATTTCAGCAGGGAGCAAGGGCAGATTATCAATGGTATAATCAGCATAATTGCACTAGGGCCAATGCCTGCAAGGGGCCCCAAGTCTGAGCTTTCATTTTTTTAAAAAATGTATGTCTCTAGCCTTTCTGGAAGGAAAGTTATAAATCACAATGTTCAAGGTATCAACCTGATTGTAGATAAGCGTTTCCTAACACCAGGAACGGAGGTTTCATATCATTCTGCTGAGCAGTTTCACAACAACCTTGCAAGGTAAGCTTGGTGGAGAGAGGGTGACAGCCCCAAGGTCACCTGATGAGCTTCTCAGGTGAGTGGGCATTTGAACCTGGGGCTCTTTGCTTCAAGTCCAAAGAGAACAGGGATGGGCGGGGGAGGGGGTAATGCTTATCCCAAATTGTGCAATCTCCTACTGTATGCTTCTGACACTGCAACAAACAAAGAAGAATAGGATTTCATGTGATTTCTACTGTAGCAACTTTTTTTATTTCTCAGGAACCTTGCATAAAAGCACATCAGAACTTTGCCAGCTCATCAGGCGTAAATGCTCTTCCTCACTTAGTGCAGTTGTGCTTAATGAATTAAAGATGAAAGTCACAGCAGGGGGCAAAACTGCTAGAGAGGGAAGCACTTTTCTTAAAGGGCCAATTCAAATCTTTAGATGGGACTCTCTGGCTCTTTAAAAGTCATCTCTAGAGTGAGTGTTTCCTTGAAGACCGTGGGAGCTGCCTGTATTTTGGAAGATGTAATAAGTAGAAGAATGTAATGAGACTTGTTGCAAGCAAACCCTTGTTTGCTCACCCCTATAGCATCTAGTCTGGGAAAGGAGCATTGTTTGTCCTTTAGCCTTTGACCTGCAGGGTAGTGACGCTAGTGAAATTGATAATTATATAAGAACATAAGAAGAGACCTGCTGGATCAGGCCAAAAGCCCATCCAGTCCGCCATCCTGTTCTCACAGAGGTACAACAGCTTCCACAACAAATCCCACTCATAATGTGTTTAGCTGCAGGATCTGATCCTCCACACCTCACCAAAAACTATTTTTGAGCTTGGGAGGCTGAGAACTTTTGCTCACAGGGAATGTAGCTCTCAGGCTCCAAAAGGTTACTCACCCTGGATGTAAAGTGTGCAGGGATTTACTCTGCATGCCTCCAAAGGTCCATTAAAGAAAGGGGAAAACTTGCTTTGGAACCCCCTGCCTGTGGACATCAGGCAAGAACCTTCAGTGTACTGTTTTTATTATATTTATTATCCATCAGGTTCCAGGGCAAGTTTCTACAGGGCAGGGCAGATCTATCTCACACTCTACTGTAAGCCAACTTTGACAGGTGGGCAGGACCACCCAATTGTAAATCAACTGCTGTTATAATGTCAGTTAACTGACAGGTGGATTGTCTCACCCACCTGTCAAAGTTGACCTACATGGGTGTGGGCAGATAAACAGCAAGCAGGGTTGATTTCACATCCATTTTTGTTTCTTCAGTTCTCAGCACCTGTTGTGTTTGCCATTGTTTTCCATATATGACTAAAATCATATATTTCCATTTCTTCCATTCTTTTTCCAAAGGAGCGCCAGAGATCTGATAGCTTTTTCCTCTGAGTTTAGTCCTAGTTGTACACAGAGCCATTCCTCCAGAATCACAACTCTTCCATTTGGCTGTTTTATTCTTCCAAACACCTCTGTGAAGGACTTTTCCATTTCACCATTTGTTTCCTCCAACTCTACCATTTCAACCTCTGCCAGTCCTTTATCCATATTCTTCTCCAAAGTCTCTGTATCATCGGGCTTCCGGAGGCGGCGCCAACGGCAATGGCAGTCTCCTTCTAGTCTGGAGGGAGAAGCTCCGCGGAAATCGGGTCTGTCCGCTACGGCGAAGCGGAGACCCTTTCGAAAATCACAGGCAGGAGAAGCCTGTGAACGTGGGACTCGGCGGGCACCTTTAGCGCCCCCAGGATTTGCGAAGGAACCCCGCAAGGGGCTCCGGAGCGTAATGGGAGCTTGGCGCGGTGCTGAGAGTCAATTGTTCTTTCCGTGGGGTGAAGCCGCACAGCTGTTGCCGGAGAGCGCTGACCTTCTTCCTGTGACAATTCGGCTGCTAAACAACTACCCGTGAGTAGGTGAAGCTTAAGATCTGGGACTAAAAGGAGAAAAAAGGGATTGATTCGGCACTGAAGCGGGAAGGTGTAAACAGGAAGTCCGCCTTCCTTTCTGTATACAGATCAAAGCAAAGACTCTCTGAGCTAATACCTGGAGAGCGGTGCTTCAAAGCTCCAAATTAAGGAGTGGGTCAAGGGTTTGAAAATGGTATAAGTGCAATTTACTCAGAACAAAAGGCTAAGCTAATAGTCAATAATGTGATGATAGAGGAATTTAAGATAGAGAAAGGTACACGACAAGGCTGCCCAATTTCCCCATTGCTTTTTATTTCGGTCCTGGAGGTTTTGCTAAATATGATTAGAAGGGACCGTCTGATTAATGGTATCCAGGTCGGAGCCAAACAATACAAATTGAAAGCTTTTGCAGATGACCTAGTTTTGACGTTACAGGAGCCAGAATCTAGTACGAAAAGAGTATTAGAACTGATTCAAGAATTTGGTCATGTGGCAGGATTTAAGCTGAACAAGTCAAAAACTAAAGTTCTTGAGAAAAATTTAACACCGATTGAGAAAGAGAGGTTTCAGAAGGAGACAGGTTTAACATTAGTTAAGAAAGTAAAATATCTGGGGGTTAATATGACTGCTAAGAACTTAAATTTATTTAAAGATAACTATGAGAAATGTTGGACAGAAGTGAAAAAAGATTTAGAAATATGGTCAAATTTGAAGCTTTCCTTGTTGGGTCGAATTGCAGCTATAAAGATGAATGTATTGCCAAAAATGTTATTTCTGTTTCAATCATTGCAAATTTTGGACAAGATGGACTGTTTCAGGAAGTGGCAGAGAGACATTTCTAGATTTGTCTGGCAGGGCAAGAAGCCCAGAATAAAATTTAAAATATTAACTGATGCAAAGGAAAGAGGCGGATTTGCCCTGCCAGACCTTACACTTTACTATGAATCAGCAGCATTCTGCTGGTTGAAAGACTGGCTGCTTCTTGAGAACACAGACATTTTGGATTTGGAAGGTTTTAATAATGTTTTTGGGTGGCATGCATATTTGTGGTACAACAAGGTTAAAGCACATAAAGCATTTAAAAACCATATTGTCAGGAAAGCATTGTTCAATGTCTGGATAAGATACAAAGACTTATTGGAAAATAAAACCCCAAGGTGGTTGTCACCAATGGAAGCGAAGGCTCAGAAAAAGCTCAATATGGAGGCCAAATGGCCGAAATATTGGGAAATATTGGAACAAGAAGGAGAGAAATTGAAATTGCAGAGTTTTGAGAAATTAAAAGATAAAGTGCGAGACTGGCTTCATTATTATCAAATAAGAGAGGCCTATAATTTGGACAAAAAAATTGGCTTCCAGGTGGAAAAATCAAAATTGGAAACAGAACTGTTAGATCCCAAAACTAAGATACTTTCAAGAATGTATAACTTGCTGTTAAAATGGAACACGGAGGATGAAACGGTTAAATCTGCAATGATTAAATGGGCACAAGATACTGGTCATAACATTACGTTTGCTGACTGGGAACAGTTGTGGACCACCGGTATGAAATTTACGGCATGTAATGCCTCAAGAGAGAATATTATGAAAATGATATACAGGTGGTACATGACACCAGTCAAGCTTGCAAAAATATATCATTTGCCTGATAATAAGTGTTGGAAATGTAAAGAAAATGAAGGTACATTCTTTCACCTTTGGTGGACGTGCCCAAGGATTAAGGCTTTCTGGGAGATGATCTATAATGGAATGAAAAGGGTATTTAAATATACCTTCCTGAAGAAACCAGAGGCCTTTCTCCTGGGCATGGTCGGCCAATTGGTGCCAAAGAAGGACAAAACTTTCTTTATGTATGCAACAACAGCAGCAAGAATTCTCATCGCAAAGTATTGGAAGACACAAGATCTACCCACCTTGGAAGAATGGCAGATGAAAGTGATAGACTATATGGAATTGGCGGAAATGACTGGCAGAATCCGAGACCAGGGAGAAGAGTTGGTGGAAGAAGATTGGAAGAAGTTTAAAGACTATTTGCAGAAACATTGTAAAATTAATGAATGCTAAAATGATGTTGGATTGAAATGAAGTGGCTTTAGCAATAAGGTTAAAAAGAATATGTAAAAATGGACTGATAATTAGATGAAAATATAAAGTTATAATATGTTAAGATATAGAATTAAGATAAATACAAAGAGGGAAAGGATTTGCTGAATTAACTATGTGAATTGGAATACAAAAAAGGGAGGTGTGAGGAGGTCAGGAAACAAGTAATTGAAATATAAGATACGAAAAGATTGATTTGTTTTTTAATTGTTTTTTATTTTTTCATGTATTTTGTATTTTTCTTTGCATTTTTGTATCTTTTTTCTTTTTCTTTTTCTTTTCTTATTCTGTAATTCTCTTTTGTCTGTAAAATTTCAATAAATATTTTTTTTTAAAAAAACAAAGTCTCTGTATCATCTTTGATTCAGCTGTTCATTTCATTTGTCCCTAGTTTACTTTCACCCCCCATTTCATCAAACTTTGATCTAATCAATTTTATTTGCTCAGCAAACATTTGCTAAAGAACGCCAGCAGTCAGTGGAATATCCAAAGGTATACTTGCCATACTGAATATTTTTGATCTTATTAACAATCCAGTCTTATTACATCTCCCATCTCCGCCATGAGATCTTCATAGCCTTATCTCTTATTGTAACATGAGAACCAATAGGCATAGCCCATTTCAAATAAACAAAGTCCTTCCCCACAGGGGAAGTATCTGTGAGATGTGGATGGATGTAGGCTTTTCCTTTTGTTATTATTTTTTTTTACTTTTTGTTAAGTAAGAAAACTAATGAAAAGCATATATATATATATATATATATATATATATATATATATGAATGATATTAAGGTAAAGGTACCCCTGCCCGTATGGGCCAGTCGTGTCCGACTCTAGGGTTGTGCGCCCATCTCACTTAAGAGGCCGGGGGCCAGCGCTGTCCGCAGACACTTCCGGGTCATGTGGCCAGCGTGACAAGCTGCATCTGGTGAGCCAGCGCAGCACACGGAAACGCCGTTTACCTCCCCGCTAGTAAGTGGTCCCTATTTATCTACTTGCACCCGGGGGTGCTTTCGAACTGCTAGGTTGGCAGGCGCTGGGACCGAGCAATGGGAGCACACCCCGCCGCGGGGATTCGAACCGCCGACCTGACGATCGGCAAGTCCTAGGCACTGAGGTTTTACCCACAGCGCCACCCGCGTCCCATATGAATGATACAAACATCCAAAATGCTAAGGAAAGGATTAATACACACAAGGGATGCAACATTCTAAGAAAAAATCTTGTGAGGTCATATACCTTGTGTCCTGGACTGGCTGGATGCAAAGGAGTGGTGGGGGCACCAGCTGGGTAACCTGCAAGGGAAGAAGGCTCAGAGTCAGGGGATTGGTTGGTGGGATGACAATGAATGGTCAGAGGGAGAAGAGGGAGCAGGCTGGGAGGAGGGGGTGTCAGAAGCTGAAGAGGCAACAGGGTTTGGTAAGCAGGAAGAGTCTGGGGCAGAGAGCAGTCCAGAACCTATAAATCAGCTCCAGTCTTAGTATGGTTCCTTTGGGGGCTGACCAGAAGAAGGCTGCTGAAGAAGCCAGGAGTCTCCTCATTCTTCTGCAACCAGCTCCCCTCCCCTCTGTTCTCTTAGAACACACAGAGAAATGAAGAGGGCGGAGCAGAGAGGGGTTGTGCACAGGTGCAGTTTCTGACTGCTTGGGAAAGAGCCTGTAGAGGAAGAGGCTTAGGAAGTGGCGGAAAGGTCTCACAACTGCATTGTTGGAGCAAGACCTCCTGGAAAGAGTTGCTGGAATCACTAGGCCTGTGCTGTTTTGGTGTATTGAATAAAGAGTTAACTTCACTGACACCATGTTTTTCTTTGATTGCTGACCAACGCTTGACTCCAGCTCCTGACATTAAATCAGTTTATAACAGTCTTTTTGTGTTGTTAGAGCAGCTGAGCAATAGGTCTGTTCTGTTCTGCTGCTGTTTGCCTCAGAATAAGAATCTGTAAGAGTTTGAGTCTTAGTGATGAATCTATGTAATACATTAGTAACATAAGCGATACCTGCCTGCCTTCTACATATATATTTTATCTAACAAGTGCAAGGACACTGAGAGTAAAAGTTATTGTTATTTAAACTTTAAAAGAGTGTCTTGAGTAGTTTTCATAGGAAGGAAAAGGGAACAAACAAAAGGGTATGAACTACTAATAGCAATTTAAGATAATTACTAAATAAACTAACATTTATTAAGTTTAACAAGTGTAAAACAGGAAAGATAACATTAAGCTAATTTATTTTTCCTAACTAAAATATATTTATTTTTTATTTATTTATTTACGGCTATTAGCCCATAAAGTATGTACAAACATAAAAACACAGGGACATAAAAACAGATATATCCGACACAGAAGGTGAACACCACGATGCAAGGGTGGGTCATTGAGCAGAGCCAAGTGACGGCTTGGGGCCAGGAGAGCTCCAAGGGATGGATCACAGAAAAGGAAAACTAAAGACGAACTCCGACATGCACTCTCAACATAACAGTCCAATTAGTTTTGATGTTGTTGTTGTTTTTTGGTGGTTTTTGAGTGTGAGATAACCGCATTCAGAAATCTCGCCACCTGCAGAGTTACAGAAGGATCTGTATCCTGCAAAAGCAGTGCGGCGTGTGACTCAACAGGCCTGCCAACCAAGCGCAGTAAAGCAGGACCCAGGAATTTAGCCCTGGCTATGCTATGTAGGGGACAGTTGAACATTATATGTGAAAGAGATTCAACAGTTTCCCCGTCACACACGCACAGCGGAGACACCAAACCATTGGAAAATCTGTGGTTCAGCAGGTTTGATGGAAAGACATTGAACCTTGCACGAATAAATGCACGTCGGTGTGGTACTGATGAAAGAGATGACATGCATGATGGAAGGCCAAGTGGTGGGGTTATTCCGTGATACCTGGGGGAGCAGACACCCCCACCCCTGGCGAGGTTGTGTTGATTTTCAATGTCTGCTAATCTTTGCTCAATAAGGCTTTTGGCTGAGCGTAAGTTCATCTTTAAGGAGTCCGCTGGGGAAATTCCGATGCTCAGAAGTTTGGCATGGATTTTTCCTACCCACGGATTGACAAAGACGTCCCGCCAGAGGCACTGAAAAAGGTAATGGTCGGGAAGCCTATGCCAGCTGGACAGCCAATAGCCAAAGACTCGCTTCCAGATGACAGTCTCCAATGATGCAATCCTTAACTCCAGACGTATGGCTGCATTGCTCACACACATGGGGAGTTTCAGAAGGCGACGGAGAAACTGATTCTGCAATGTCCCCAGTGATGTTAAATTGGACCCTGGGGCCCAGAGTGGGGCAGCATAACAGAGGGTGGAAACCACTTTTGCGTGGTATACCTTCAATGCAGAAGGGATGTGAGAGGCTCCGTCGGCCGCAAGAAATTGGAGTAGAGTATAAAGTATTGTTTTCCCTTTGTTTAGTAAATACTGTATCTGTGGCTTCCAGCTTAGATTGTAATGAAAAAAGACTCCCAGGTATTTAAATTTGAAAACCTGTTCTAATTGGACTCCATCTAACTTCCAGCTGTAAGTTTTCCGAGACCTGGAAAAGACCAGGACTTTAGATTTCCCATGATTAATTGTCAGATGGTTAAGTTTGCAATAAGCCGCAAAAATCTTTAAAGCTCTGCATAAACCAACTCTAGAGTAGGAAAGGATTGCTGCATCGTCGGCATATAGGAGCAAAGGGCAGCGAAAATCAGCTAGGCGGGGGGCATGAATGTTGGCATGAGACTCGTTCAGAAAGAGCTTCATATCGCTAATAAACAGGTTGAAGAGGAGTGGGGCCAAAATGCAGCCTTGGCGCACACCTCTATTTATTGGGACCTCGTTGGATAGGTTTCCCGCCGGTGTGAGTCTCACTCTAGCCGACGACCCATGGTGTAATTGGGTTATAAGCCATAACAGCCTTCTATCTATGCCCCATCTCTCTAATTTCTTCCATAGGCAATTTCTTGGGATACTGTCAAAGGCAGCCTTTAGGTCTATAAAAGCGACACATAGGCGCCCCCGACTCGGGGCAGAATATTTTCTGGCAAGATGATACATGATTACCATATGGTCAGAGGTCGAGTAATTGTTCCTAAAACCCGCTTGCTCATGGCCAATCAAATTTGAGTCATTTGCCCAATGGGACAGCTTGGACAGCAAAAATTTTGCATAAATTTTCCCGATGATAGACAAAAGGCTGATGTTCCGATAGTTCTCCGGGTCAGCAGGGGGACCCTTTTTATGGACTGGCACGATCACGGCCTCCTTCCATGACCTAGGGATAAGCCCCGTAGAATTAATTGCATCAAAGACTTTGGCCAGAATTTCAGCCCACCACCTCGGTTGCGCAACAATAGCCTCAGCAGGGACTAGATCCGGCCCGGGGGCTTTGCCCGTTTTCAGATCTAATATCAAGTCCATTATCAGGTCTGGGTCAGTGGAGGGCCACAAAGGTAGATGGTCGGCTCGGAGTTCCGTGGATGAGTTGGATTCCTCTGCCAAGGAGAAATATTTACTCAAGAATTGTTCCCATGTGGGCGCAGGGATAATCGTCAGTGGGTACTTCCTTGCTCTTTTGTTTATCAGAGCCCAAAATTCCTGTGGTCTGCGGGATCTCGAGGCCGCAATCAAGGCTCGCCAACGTTTTTGATACCACTCGCGTTTGGCCAGCTTTAAAGTCTGTTTGTATGCTCTTTTGGCTTGTAAATAGGAAGATGGTAGAGCCTGAGCATTAGAGTTTTTGTATTCATTATAGATGGAACGAAGAAGGGATCTTGCTTGTTTGCAAGAGGTGTTAAACCAAGGGGCCCCAGCACTGCAATGCGCCACTTTCGCCTTTTGAGGAGGTGATGTAAAAAAAGTGGTAAGGTTTGTTATAAGAAGGTTAAAAAGTTTCAAAACCGAATTGGAATCTTGTAAGTCAGTAGTTATTTGAGGTAAGTAGGCGTTGATTTCCCTATGGAAGAAAACCTGGTATTTTTGGGCCACAGCCTCCGACCATTTGATCCCTCTTATTTTGATCGATGATGAGGTTTCCAGAAGGACTGAGTGTTTATTGTCATTCTGGCACCGGAACAATGACAGAGTGGTCACTATTGGGAGGTGATCACTGAAATGTTGGTTTTCAACTTGAAAGGAAAGTACATTAATGGCCAGATTTGCGGAGATCAAGAGGTAATCGATAACACTGTTAGATGTTAGTCCCAGGTGAGTGAACTCCCCCGGTATATCGGGGGGGAAGGTGCCGTTCAAAAATACTAGATTCAGGCGAATGGCCATTTGGTAAAGGGTCACTCCTGCTTTGTTTACTCTGTTGTCCTTTGAAGTTCTAATTCTGGCATGTTCCAAGTCAAAATTGTCCAAACATGGGGGAGTCCACCATTTGGACTTGGTTAGTAAGTCCCAATTTGTGGCAATACGAGCATTAAAGTCTCCCCCAATTAAGGAGTACGAGTTAGGGCATTTAGTATGACATGACAGTAGGTGATTTTCAAATGATTCCCATCTCCAATCAAGATCAGGCGCTGAGCCTTCGGGGGGGAGATAAACATTAGTAATTAGTAATGAGGACTTCCCTTCTGTGATCAGTCCAGATAGAGCAAAAGGCGGGGAAGCCCGTACCAGAGTGAATTTGGCGCGAAGTTGGAGTGAAATCCCAATCAAAAGGCCCCCTTTGGGGCGACCACCTTTCAAAGAAGGGGAGGCCGGAAGTGTTAGAAGATCAAAGCCGTCTATGGTAATCTCTTCCTCATCCCATGTTTCTTGGAATAGAATGATTTTAAATGAATTTATGTACTTCCTGAATTCGGGGTCTGATTTTTTGGTTCTCCAACCAGCAATGTTCCAGCTAAGTATTGATAATGTCGAGTCCTTGTGCTGTCCCGGTAATTGTCACTTTGAGTTGTTTAATGGGTTCTTGGAGGTAGAACGAGGACCCATAAGGAAATCGGTAATTTTAGTTTGTGCGGATAAGGTCTTCTTCCGTGTTAATTGTATCGATGATTTGGTAACATTAACAGGCAGGAAGGGCTTTGCCGGGAAGGAAGAATTAGGCAAAGTTGGTGAGGTCGGATGCTGTTCATTGAGGTGAGTAGTAACAAGTCTTTGGTGGGCTACACTAGTAGATCCGTCAGAATTATCAGTCTTAACCAGGGTAGTGCTAAGAGGTGTTCCGGCCATCACTTGTAGTTGCTGCGCAGATGGAGAGGAATTATCACGCAGATGTATTAAAGGGCATGAACGTGAGGATGGTGCATGCATAGTCATTTCCTGGTGATCTTCAGGCAGGGTAGATTCTAGCTCAGGCATTGAGGCAAAGGAGTCATCAACTTCCATATTTTGATTGGGCATAAGGACTGAGACGGGAGTATTGAGTTTATCAACTTCCTCCACGGTAGAATGGTGCTGTTGGTCAACAGGTGGCTGCTGATTCAGATCAGTAGGGGGTAACAAGGTCTCAGGTTGAGAAATTATCAGGGCATTTGATGGAGACACCATGTGGGACGTGGAGCGCCTGCTCTCCTCTCTCATCGGTATAGAGGGGTCCCCTTGCGATAGAAGTCTTTGTTTGAGTAGATCCAATCTATCGAGAATAGCCTGCTGTTCCTCTGAAGGGAGTTTTCCATAAGAGGAGATAAGATTTCTCTCTTCAGGGATATTCCAATCTCCGCTTGCAATTGGATCATTCCTCAACGTAACTAGATGGGCACTTGGGGTCGCAGGTGGAACAGGGGATACCCGGCTAGGTGTTTTTCCCGTTATTATAGGAACAGAAGAAGGAAACGAGCGTTCATTGCCAGTTGAGATGTTGGCAAAAAGAGGTTTAACACTCATGTCCTTAAAGACTCTTGTTGTTACAATCTCCCAGGGTGCCAGCCGATCTTTTTGTCTTGCAAGAAGATGTGGGATCCTTGCAGACTGGAAGGAGAGCATAAATTTCCTTGGCCAGGGCGTGGCATTTAGGGGTGCTACAGATATAAGATCTATCTGGAAAAAAGGAATATTTAACAAATCACGAAGGTACCCTTTAGCCATCCTCAGGTTATTCCACCTAAGACTGGGGGCGTCACGGGAAAAAATGGATAAACATATTTTGTTAGGTTGAAAAATCAAAGATTGCTTATTCCTTTGGAGCAGAGGCAGCCTGCATCTTAGGCCCTTAAGGAGAGATTTCTGATCAAGTTGTCTCTTTAAGGCACTTACAAGCTGCACAGGAGATTGATGCAAATTAGATAGTTCAGTTGAGGAAGGTAGATGAGCCAGAAGGGCCCGTGAAAGTTTGTTCAATGACAAAGAAATCCCCTCCAATTCCTTGAAAATGAAGCTTAAAGTCCTGATTACCAGTTGTATTTGATCAGGTACTAAATCATGGGCAGTTTGCCCTAATGCTTCCCGTTTCAGTGACGGAGGGGTAATTAAGGTGTCAGAGAGGAGGGCTTCCCTATGGCTTCCATCCCCCGCTGAATCAGCCAGCTTTTCCAACTCTCCTTGATCATACAGAGGCCAGAAGCGGTTGTATGTTTCGACCGCAGAAACAGTTACTTGCTCCGTTTTGCTGTTATTGTTAGTAGATGGTGGGGGGGATTCAAGCTTTGACTGCTTTGCTCTTGGAGGAGAACAACCTTTCTCAGCAGATCTTGGTCGCTTGCCATGACCCATTTGTCGCTGTCTCACTGACTACGGAGGTTCAAAGTAGAGGTAAACGGAGACAAAAGAGAACTTATCTTTTATGGCTGCAACTCCTCTGCTACTCCTCCTCCGCTGCTCAGCATAACCCAATCTTCAAGGCGGCGGTACTAATCAGCAGAAGGTTTGAATATCCTTGTTGATACGTATATTGGCCAACCATAGAAGTAAAACGATTAAAACTTCTAACAAAGGTAAAATGATTTAAAAGTCTAATAAAAACAGCTAAAAAGACGGCTATAAAAGGCTATAAAAGGCTATAAAAGGTTTGTAATCCGGAGGGTTCATGAAGGAGAAGTTGTTACAGCCGCCATCTTGCCTCCACTCCACCTGGTGCTGTGTGGCTAACTAAAATATAATTGCCACAGGATCAAATGGAGGTTACTTTCAATTTCTAAGCAGCGCTTTGATCAGGGGAAAAAAAATCTTAGCACTGAACTCCCTTGTTCATTTAAAACTTTATTGTCGCAAACCATTAAAACAACCTTCCCCCCCCATGTTTGAAATTCCTTGCTCCTCAATTCAATCCTACTTTTCTCCTACATAGCAAATCCAACCATGTCTCTACCTATTACACACCTCACATCATGTATGATATCAAGTGTTGCAGATGGTCATGTCTGAGGGAAACAGCCACATGGGCCACATGGGGAAGCCTAGCAGGCTAAATCTGGCCCACAGTGCGTCTTCACCTCTGTTTTAATGCATGTGGAATCTCCTTTCACAAATCCTCATAAGAACAGCCTGCTGAATCAGGCCAGTGGCCCATCTAGTCCAGCATCCTATTCTCACAGTGGCCACTTACATGCTTGTAGGAAATCCACAAGCAGGACAAGCACAAAAGCACTCTTCTTTCCTGCAATTTCTAGGAACTAGTATTCAGAAGCATTACTGCCTCCAACTGTGGAAGCAAAGCATAGCCTTATTTGTCCAATCCTCTTAAAGCGAGTGGCCATCACTGCCTCCTGCTGGAGTGAGTTCCACAGTTTAACGATGCACTGTGTGAATAAGCACTTTCATTTATCTGTCCTGAATCTTCCAACATTCAGCTTCATTGAGTGTGCATGACTTCTAGTGTTATGAGACAGAGAAAAAAACTTTTTCTCTCGCCACTTTCTCTATGCTGTGCATAATTTTAAAAAATTACAACAGTGGTGTTAACAGCGGTGTACATAGCACCAACTGATAATGCATGCAGGGCCATGAGTAGTATGCATGAAAACATCAATGCTAAATTGAGCAGATACCCGGAGGCAGTGCACATTATTGCGGGGGACTTCAATCACACAGACGTTGAGGGCAGTAGTCCCAAAATTCCATCAGCACATTGAGTGTGCAACAAGAAGAGAAAATACTCTTGACAAGGTGTATACGAACATTAGACGGGCATATGAGGTCAAGACCTTGGCGCACCTTGGTGGTTCAGATCATGTGTCCCTGCTTCTGACACCAGTATACACAATACAAACAAAGATGGTTACGGTGTGGCCTGAGGGAGCCTCTCAGCAGCTGCAGGATTGTTTCCAGGAGACCGACTGGAATATGTTCGACCATCAAGATCTAGAAACTTATACATCAACGGTCCTGGATTATATTAGATTCTGCACAGCAAATGTCACCAGGGAAAAGTATGTTAAGTTGTATCCGAATAGAAAGCCCTGGATGACGGGAGAGGTTAGGAGGTTATTGAAGGCCAGAAACTCTGCTTTTAGAACTGGGGACCCGGTATTGTATGGTATAGAAAGAGTGAACTTGAAGAGGGGTATCAGGAAAGCAAAAGCGGAGTACAGAGGAAAAATTGAGGACCATCTGAGAAATCACGATACTAGACAAATGTGGCAGGGAGTCCAACATCTGACTGGTTATAAATCGAGAAATTCATCAGTGGTAGAGAGTACTGCTTCCTTGATGGAAGAGTTGAATACCTTCTTTGCCCGATTTGAGGTGACACCAACAGTGACTCCAACAGGGATGCCAGAGCTATTGGCGTCACTACCTACAGGAAATGCTGCCAGGGTGGAAAAGGGAGAAGTGAGGTGAATATTAAAGTAGATAAACACGAGGAAGTTATGGGCCCGGATGGGGTGGCTGGCAGGGTGCTAAGAGATTGTTTGGACCAACTAGCAGGAATCTTTACAAAGATTTTTAACCAGTTTCTGGCCCAAGCCACTGTTCCACCCTGTCTGAAATCTGCTACCATTATACCCCTGCCAAAAAAATCAAAGATAGACAGTCTGAATGATTTTCGCCCTGTGGCACTGACACCCATTATAATGACATGTTTCGAAAAACTAGTGAGGAACCACATCTTATCTTGTCTGCCAGTAGGACTTGACCCTTACCAGTTTGTGTACAAGGCAAAGAGATCCATAGAGGATGCTGTGGCAATGGCTTTACACGCTGTCCTAACTCATTTGGAGAATCAAGGGAACTATGAGAGACTGTTATTTGTAGACTTTAGTTCTGCATTTAATACTATTATTCTGCATAGATTGGTGCCCAAATTATTAGACCTGGATCTTCCACCGTGTTTATGCAGGTGGATATTAGATTTTCTATCAAACCATTCCCAAAGGGTCAGGTTGGGTTCCCACGTCTCTGCGGATCTCATCACAAATACGGGGATGCTGCAGGGGTGCGTGTTGAGCCCGCTTTCATATATGCTCTATACAGCTGACTGTGCCCCCAAATACCCTAGTCCAGTGGTGCCTCGCAAGACGAAATTAATTCGTTCCGCAAGTTTTTTCTTCTTGCGAGTTTTTCGTCTTGCGAAGCACGGTTTCCCATAGGAATGCATTGAAAATCAATTAATGCGTTCCTATGGAGACCGCTTGCCAGGCTGGCGGTGCGGAGAAGGGCTTTTCTCCCCACCGCAAGCCTTCAGGACAGGTACGGGAACAGAGGGGAAGGCGCGCAGCGCTTCTCCTCTGTTCCCGGGGCTTGCGGTGGGAGGAGGGTTTTTCCTCCCCACCGCCAACATTCAGAACAGCATTCTGAATGTTGGCGGTGGGAAGGAAAACCCTCCTCCCACCGCAAGTCTTCAGGACAGCCATCCGAAGGCTGGCGCGGGGAGGTCTCTCCGCCCCACCGCCAGCCTTCGGAGGAGCCTTCCGAAGGCTGGCGGCGGGAGGAGGTCTCTCCGCCCCACCGCCAGCCTTCGGAGCAGCCTTCCGAAGGCTGCCGGTGGGGCGGAGAGACCTCCTCCCGCCGCCAGCCTTCGGAGCAGCCTTCCGAAGGCTGCCGGTGGGGCGGAGAGACCTCCTCCCGCCGCCAGCCTTCAGAGCAGCCTTCCAAAGGCTGGCGGCGGGAGGAGGTCTCTCCGCCCCACCGCCAGCGTTCGGAGCAGCCTTCCGAAGGCTGCCGGTGGGGCGGAGAGACCTCCTCCCGCCACCAGCCTTCGGAGCAGCCTTCCGAAGGCTGCCGGTGGGGCGGAGAGACCTCCTCCCGCCGCCAGCCTTCAGAGCAGCCTTCTGAAGGCTGGAGGCGAGAGGAGGTCTCTCCGCCCCACCGCCAGCCTTCGGAGGAGGTCCGAGGACAGTGGGGAAGACGCGCTGCGCTTCCCCGCTGTCCTGGAGATTTCCCTATGGGCTTTCGTCTTGCGAAGGAAGCCCATAGGGAAATTCGTTTTGCGAAGCGCCTCCAAAACGGAAAACCCTTTCGTCTAGCAGGTTTTTCGTCTTGCGAGGCGTTCATCTTGTGGGGCACCACTGTAATAAGATCATTAAGTTTGCAGATGATACAACGGTGGTTGGTTTAATCACTGGAGAGGGGGGCTGGAGAGGGGGAGGTGGCCTATAGGAAGGAAGTTGAGCAGTTGGGGGAATAGTGCAGGAAAAACTTACTCCTTAACTTAAAGAAAACAAAAGAGATTACGGTGGACTTTAGGAAATGTAAATTGAATATTCAGCCACTTATTATTGAGGGGAAGTGCGTGGAACAGGTCTCGGTGTTTTGATTTCTGAGAATGGAGTTGAGAGATGACCTAACCTGGGGAGAAAACAGCAAAGACCTGATGAAGAGAGCACAGCAGAGGTTATATTTTCTGAGAATCCTCCGGAAAAAGACCTGTTGATGGCATTTTATCATTGTACTGTGGAGAGTGTATTAATTTATGGTCTGTGTGTGTGGCTTGGGAGCTGCACGGCCAGGGAAAAAACAATGCTGTCCAGGATTGTAAAGGCTGCAGAGGGAATAACTGGGTGCACTCTTCCCACCTTAGATCAAATCTATGCTGTCAGGTGCCATAAGAAAGCTGCAGAGATAGCGCAGGATAGTACGCACCCCGGAAATGATCTCTTTCAGCTTCTGCCTTCTGGAAGAAGGTATAGGGTTATAAAGACCAGGACTAGCCGCCTGAGAAACAGTTTCTATCCAAATGCAATTCTGGTTTTAAACGCAGTATAAGGAGTCTCTATGGTATATTATATTTTAAAATGGTGTTTCAGAGTTTTTAGGGGTTTTTGAATGTCTTATGTAGATTTTTCAATTTCATTGTTCTGTATGGGACAATGACAATAAAGATATCATATTGTATCGTATCGTAAAACATTTATCATGCTGCCTCTTTTATTGCCTTTTCTTTAAACTAAGGCGTCCCAGAAGCTGCTACAGTGCCTTTCCTAATACGGAAGTTCCTCATGGAGGACATTTTGCTATAAGATTTCAAGGACTGGTGTCTATTCTCTCCCCAAAAGCTGATAAAGTAACAGATGGAGAGGAAGCACTGGGGAGAGAAGCAGGCTTAACAAGAGGAAAATCTGTAAGTGCATCACACTCAGCAATTACTTTTGATCCTGTCTGTCATATTCCCTCCTACTCACATGTCACTCATGTCACTACCCTGGCTTACAAATTCAAATGCTGCAGGCAAAACGGCACCCAGGACTTACCAGCTGTGGCTTCAGCATTAGACATACCGGTCTACGGTCAGAGAAAGCAGTTGGATCACTTGGGGAAAACATTAGCCTAATGTGCAGGGTTTTTAAAAAGGGGGGGGGGACTATTATTACACTGATTACAGAACTGAAATATTCCTGGTTTTCTTTTGCAGATTTTTTTCCATATACTGTTTGAGGTAGAAACCTACTAAGGTAAAAAGGTTGGATGGTTAAGTCCAGTCAAAGGTGACTATGAAGTGCGGTACTCCTCTCACTTTCAGGCCAAGGGAGCAGGCATTTGTTCACAGACAGCTTTCTGGGTCATGCGGCCAGCATGCTTAAACTGCTTCTGGCACAATGCGGCACCGAGACGGAAGTCAGAGTGCACCACTGCCGCAGTGGTACCTATTTATCTACTTGCACTGGTATGCTTTTGAACTGCTAGGATGGCAAGAACTGGGACAGAGCAATAGGAGCTCACTACCGTCCCGTGGATTTGAACTACTGACTTTCCAATTGGCAAGCCCAAGAGGCTCAGTGGTTGAGACCACGGCGCCACCCATGTCCCGGGTTACCTTAAAACTACTAAAGACTATCGCCCCTTATTCACAGTAGGATGTTGCAGTAGGCAGTTGTGATCTGAAGGGGAAAAGCTGAGAGAAATTATTTCTCCAAATTCTCCTCTAAATAATTTGAAGTCAAATTAATACCCTCTGTGTATTTTCTGAATATCACGCAAATATTTGTTAACTGCCTTTGGCAGCTCATAACCATTCATTCAAAGTACATTTAGTTTACCGTACTTTACCTCTGACTGAGCTATAATTCCCAAATGGAAGCTACATTTCCCAGAATTTTTCAACATTCAGCTTCATTGGATGTCCATGAGTTCTAGTGTTATGAGAGAGGGAGAAAAACTGTTCTCTATACACTTTCTCCATGCCATGCATAGTTACATACACTTCTATCTTGGCACCTCTTACTCGCATTTTCTCTCAACTAAAATGTCCCAAACTCACCAACCTTTCTTCACAAGGGAATCGTTTCACCCTCTTGATCATTTTGGTTGTGCTTTTCCAAACCATTACATCTACAATTTACGTTTTTGGATGAGGCAACCAGAACTGCACACAGTATTCCAAATGTGGTTGCATCTTAACAGCAATTTGAAATCAGTAGTTTTATTTCCAGTTCCTTTCCTAATGATCTCTAGAATGGAATTTGCTTTTTTCACAACGGCTGGGCACTGAGTCAACACCTTCATTGAACTATCCTTTATGACTCTAAGGTTTGCAGCCTAACATGCATCACTTTACATTTCTGCCCCATCCTTGGTCCTGGAATCCACCCTTTCTTCCATTGGTCAGGACTCTGGGTCCAAAGCCGGATTGAGGCAACTGCTGCAGGTGGCAGAATATAAGAGGACAAGTGGCATATTCCAGGTTCCAGCAAGATATCATAGACCTTTTGCGAGAACTTGTGAGAACCCAGAAACCATTGCCAAACAACCCAGGTAAGTTAGGATTCTGTGAGGGAGGCAGTGGGAGAGGGTGGCCTGAGCCAGTGAAATGGGACCTGCCACTGTCTGAGTCAATGGTACTGCCTCCGAGATTCTCTGCATAAATCAGGGCATCTTTACTGTCATTAATCCTGCCACTGATCTTACTTTTGCCCTCTGCATGATGTCAGTGTTCCACATTCATTGCCTGATTCCACTACTTTGCCCCTCTTGAGCTTTGACACTATGACTAAATCATCTGACCTCATAAAAGAGGGGGCAACTGCCACAATAGGAAGGAGGGAGATTGATTAAATAAATAAATAACCGCACACCCCAAGCTGATTTCTTTTGAAGGGTTGTAAAATTGCCAGTGACAGCAACACTATTGTATGATTTTGCATGCTGGTTAATGCTTATAATTTTAGCAAAGCATTTCAATAGTACTACATGATTAGGAAAATGATGTGCTATGCAGGCTTGCATTCATAATGTTGAACAGGGACTGGGGGGAAGTGAATGAGGATGCTGCTGGCATCATTCTGTTGTTGCTCTTCCTGCTTTTGTTTCTGTTTGTGTGTGTGTGTGTGTGTGTGTGTGTGTGTGTGTGTGTTTTCATGTAAGAAAGGCACAAAGAATTTTTGACCATGTAATTACATCAAACAAAAACATGGTATAATTGAGAGTCTTTGTCTCATTTAGGTTAGGGTCAATTCCAAAGTGTGTGTGTGTGTGTGTGTGTGTGTGTGTGTGTGGTGTTTGTCAATACAAGTCCCCCACACCCCCAGCAGATTTTGATGGTAGACATGTCCAGACCCCAGACTAGGGATAAATCAGTCAGCCTCCATATGCTCCATACATTGTCCATGCATTGGTAACCTCATGGTTGGATTACTGCAATTTGTTCTACGTGGGGCTGCTCTTGGGGTTGTTGTGGAGGCTGCAGCTGGTACAAAATGCAACAGCTAGGTTGTTTGTGAGAGCAAACTACCCATCAGCATATAACATGCTACTTGTGGGATTGCACTGGCTGCCAATCCACTATTGGTCCAAATTCAAGCTGCTGCTACTTATATAATGCTCTCTGCAGCTCAGGGCCTGGTCTCTCTCTGTCTCTCTGTCACACACACACACACACACACACACACGTGTAAACATAACACACAGGTACTACAGGAGCAACCATTCATAGACATACAAGTACAACATGATATTAAAGCAGCCAAGAGAAGAAAAGATGGTGGTTGCCAGTCATGACTGGAAGAACATAGGATAACCTATCCAGTGGGAAGCATGGACCAGATTACTTGAGAGACCTGTTTCCTTATACCGTAGAGTTGGAAGGGACCCCAAGGAACATCTAGTCCAACTCCCTGCAATGCAAGAATCTTAACTAAAGCATCCATGATGGATGGCCATGTGCCCCACTTTGTGCGTACATTTCATGGACCAAAACTACATTGCAAAATCCAGAAAAGTACATAATACAATCTGGAGTTGTGTTGTGATGAATAATCAAGTTTGGGTTTTAAACTGCAATCATATGTTTGAAACCATTCAGTTGTAAAAGCGGGTTGAACAAATTCCTCCTTTACCCCACCTCCAGACTCAGCTCATTCCACTTGCTGAAGATCATTCTAGCAATATTGAGTTGAAATCTGGAGATACATCGGAAACATTCACTGGAACCACCAGAAAGTTCACTGTTAATTCAGTACAATTTATCTGTGTCTCTTGTAAGGGGGACATGTCAAATTCAAATAATCTTTGCATGAGTGATTCTGTCAGTCAGGCTATTCCTCCAGACTTAGTTCACCAGAAAAGGCATCACAAAGCTAGAAGTGAATGGACTGACAGAGAGCAAAAGCATGCATTTTGGTCAAAAATAATCCACACTGAGTACAGTAAGAACATAACATGAGAGGTGCCTACAGGATCAGGCTAAAGGGCCATCTATCAGAATGGCCAGATATACAGTGGTACCTCTAGTTACGAACTTAATTCGTTCTGGAGGTCCGTTCTTAAGCTGAAACCGTTCTTATCCTGAGGCGCACTTTCGCTAATAGATTTCCGTTCACATCCTGGGGCATAGTTTGCAACCAGGAGCAGCTACTTCCAGGTTAGCAGAGCTTGTAACTTGAAGCATTCGTAACCAGAGGTACCACTGTATGTCCATGTAACGGTGACATCCACAAACATACCACCTCCATTCAGAAACATACTCCCAGGAAAGTGGGTATGCACAGGGTGGCAGCCTGAGTTTGGAGAACCTGTAACCTTGTATTATTATTATTATTATTATTATTATTATTATTATTATTATTATTATTTTATTTATACCCTGCCCATCTGGCTGGGTTTCCCCAGCCACTCTGAGCAGTATAGCACATAAAAAATTGTAAAACATTAGACATTAAAATGTTCACGATAAAGGAGTGCCTTCAGATGTCTTCTAAAAGTCAGATAGTTGTTTATTTCTTTGACATCTGATGGGAGGGCATTCCACAGGGCGGGCGCCACTACTGAGAAGGCCCTCTGCCTGGTTTCCCGCAACCTCACTTCTTGCAGTGAGGGAACTGCCAGAAGGCCCTTGGAGCTGGACCTCAGGGTCCAGGCTGAACAGTGTCTGGGCTGTTATTAAACAGCAGCAAGAGCTTTCTGGTAGTAAAGAGCTGTTTGATGGTAGAATAGACTCCCTTGGAAGGTGGTGGACTCTCCTTCATTGGAAGTTTTAAAGCAGAGGTTGGATGGCCATCTGTCCTGGATGCTTTAGTTGAGATTTCTGCACTGCAGGGGGTTGGACTAGGTGACCTTAAGGGTATGAGATAACCAGCCTCATATAATCAAAATGCTTAAGGCTAATGAACCCAAAGGTCAATGCCATAGAGTAAGCTACCCTGCCAGGCTTAGCTAGGTCACACACCCTCCCCCTTGGAGGAAGGAAGTCAAGTCTATTCTTGTGCTTCTGTACCAAATTATTTAGGAATGTTCAGCACTTTGGACTACCTGTGTTTTCCGACTGCTGTTTGGAAAAGCACATGAATCTGACCTTTGAGGAGTTCATAAGTAAACCATTTTTAACTTATCAAATGGTCTTTTACTATGCCTAGGGAAGTGGGAACTTTGGAAGGAACTTAGAAGGGGATATCTTTTAATGAAAAAGAGGCATAGTGCCATAGCACCATAATACTTGTTGTTGTTATTAATGATGATGCTACTGCTGCTGGTGCTATAGCACTACAACTCTATGCAACACAGGACTGCAATAATGAAAAAAATTCTGATCACTACCATTTTATCAGTGTGCCTAATGTCAGTGATCAGAAAGGGTGCTTATTATAATAATAGCGTTAAGAGTTTGTGGGGTGCCTGGACCCCCCCTTCTGGTTCCTAAACTCCCCCTTCTAATTCATAGGTGCCAGATACTGGATTTAGCATGTTAAAATTAACCCAGAAACAAAGATGGATCAAGTAGTAGCTCCAAAGTACAAAGTTCTATTGTTCTATTGGCGTGCGGGGCTGAAGGAAGAAAGATGACTGCCTTTCACTGTTTGCAAAGTCAGTGAGACTTTACTGAACGCTGATGGTTTCTGGAAGGCAAAACATGCACAAATGAGACCTCTTATTATGCATATACTAAATAAAAAAAGACTTGCAAAGGCAACATTGTTGTTTTTTCCCCACCCACTCCCCAAAATGGTCTTCATAGGCCCAAATTCTGCCTTTGCTCTTCAAAGCATGTTGGCCGTTTTTATCAGTCTGCTTTACCACCACCTTCTCACTTCTGCACCTGTCTCTCTGACCATCATCAAGCATCTGTGAATAAGCTAAAGTCTTTGTAGTTCAGCTCTGCGCATCACCAGAATGCTTGACCTCAATCTTAAAGCCCAAAGGAATGTGTCAGCTGGAGTCTGACTTCTCATTAAATTACTAATAAGTTCTACCTTCTGAATAAAGCTTCCATTCCTCTGCATGCTTGTTTTGCATGTTTAAGGGAATTTGCTACTGCAATTGGGGGAGGGGATTAAATTTAGGTTAAATAATGTGGTTCCCTCATTTTCAAATCTCCATCTCAGAACTCTGGCAGCCTTCCTGAAATATGCCATGCCTTTGATGAATCCCCTTGTGAATCATGCTTGCATGAATGAACATTATCTATCTGTGCAATGCCTTGTATTTTAAAATGTATCACAGTATCTCATCTTTTTAACACTTTCATACCAAAAGTTCTTCACACTCACAAGAAATGTATCACAATTACTGCTTTTACAGCCTTATATTACCCAGGGAACTTGCTGGTACTCTTTACATTTCCTGTGTAGGGATGCGGGTGGCACTGTGGTCTTAACCACTGAGCCTCTTGGGCTTGCTGATCAGAAGATTGGCAGTTTGAATCTACACGACAGGGTGAGCTCCCATTGCTCTGTCCCAGCTCCTGCCAAAATAGCAGTTCAAAAGCATACCAGTGAAAGTAGATATATAGGTACCATTGCGGCAGGAAGGTAAATAGCGTTTCCGTTTGCTCTGGTTTCTGTCACAGTGTTCCGTTGCACCAGAAGAGGTTTAGTCATGCTGGCCACATGACTCGGAAAGCTGTCTGCGGACAAACACCGGCTCCCTTGGCCTGAAAGCAAGAGGAGCGCCCCAGCCCATAGTCACCTTTGACTGGACTTAATCATCCAGGGGTCCTTTACCTTTACCTTACATTTCCTGTATTTGTTCTTCTTGCTTGCTGGATCATCACCTTATCGTGGTGAGTGGGGTTGCACATTCCTACGTCCCTTGTGAGCGAAACCGTCGGGAATCTCGTACTCCCAGCAGGGTCACCCAAGGCGGTAAGGTCAAAGGGGAAGGGCTAGACAAAGAATGATCCAAGAAGTCCTCAACGGCAAAACAGGCAGAAGATAACAAGTAGTATGTTACAACGGCTGTGAAGGCGGATGAAGGCTGCAGCAGATAAGAATCTACCAGTCGTCGTGGCTGCTCATGCCATCGGAACAGAGCCTTACTGTGAAGACTGTGCGTTGGTCAGTGTGCACTGATCTACAAACATAAAACAAATTCACACACAGGCATCTTCCAAAAGCCCATCCCAAACCCAAATCCCAAAAGTCCCATGGCAATCAGCAAATGGTAACGGGGGCAGGATCGTGAAATCTGGAAGCCCCTAGCACATGGGCGGTGAATACAGATTCAGTCATTCTGACTCAAGAAATGAGGCAGTTGAGCAGCTCGACAGCTGTATCCATGACTGAGCAGCCCTATTTAGGATCCACTCTGCTCACCCCAAAAAGGGGGAGGGGCTAGAAAAGGTGCCCTAAACAAAGTCTGCCTCCCTTTTTCTCTGACTGGATTACCGTGCCCAATGGGGTCACCACCCAGGGGTCGTAAAAGACAACTGAACTTTGGAACATGGAATATACAGACTTTGTTGGATAACACAGATAACGAGCGTCCTGAACGCAGAAATGGAATCATTGCAAGCGAGCTGCGACGTTTTAACATTGATATTGCAGCGCTTTAAGAGACTCGAAGAGCTGGCGAGGGACAACTGAAGGAAGAAAAAGGAGGCTACACGTTCTTCTGGAAAGGTCTATCTGAACAAGAACGTCGAATACACGGGGTAGGCTTCGCTATCAAAAATGATCTTGTGAAGCTCCTGTGAGAAGTCCCTACCGGCATTAATGAGCGACTCTCAACCCTTCGAATAAAACTCACCAAAAACCAACAGGCTACTATTCTCAGCGCTTATCCACCAACACTGGATGCCGATGAAGACATTACAGAAAATATTTACTCTCAGCTGGATACCGTCCTATCAGAGACGCCGAAGGAAGATAAAATTATCCTCCTGGGTGATTTTAATGCAAGAGTTGGGTGAGATTTCGATCTATGGCCTGGGACTACTGGGAAAGAAGGAATTGGCCACAGTAACCAGAACGGAATCTTACTTTTGACGATATGTGCAGCGCACAACCTTGTTATTACTAACACACTCTTTCGACAGAAAAATAAATTAAAAACTTCATGGAGGCATCCTCGGTCAAACCACTGGCACCTCTTAGACTATGTTATTGTCCGTGCTAAAGATCGCCGTGATGTGCTCCTTACCAGAGCTATGACGAGTGCCTACGACTGCTGGACAGATCACTGGCTAATACGCTCCACAATGGCTATCAAGATTATACCTCAACGCAGGCTTCAAGGAAGGAAACCAAGGTGCAAAATGAACACTCAAGCCCTTCAAAATCCCATTAAGCAGGATTGCTTCCAAACAGCTCTTAAGGACCATCTGCTTTCAGAATTCCCTGATAACATCAAGGAACACTGGACCAAGCTAAAAACATCCATTATTGCAGCCTGTGAACAAACTATTGGATACCAAACCAAGAAACACCAGGACTGGTTTGATGAGAATGACAGTGAGACTGAATGCATGATTGACAAGGAAAGGAAGGCCTTTTAGATCTGGCAAAGAGACAGAAACTGTGCCATTAAGAAAAAAACCTATGGCAACTCTAAGGCTAAGGTTCAAAGAAGAACCAGAGAAGTAAAAAGCACCTGGTGGATAAAAAAAGCTCAAGAGATCCAGCACTTAGCTGACACTCATGATGCACAGAGTTTCTTTAAAGCCACAAAGACCACCTATGGGCCAATAAATCATGGTGTATGCCCTCTATGCTCAGCAGACAGTACCATGCTTCTAAAAGATAAAGAAGCTACTGCATTGGAAAGAACATTACCAGCATCTCCTTAACTGCAACTCCCCTGTAGCTGCTGAGGTCTTCTCACAAATTTCACAAAAAACAAGTTAGAGATGAGCTTGCAGTATCTCCAAATCTGGGAGAGTTGTGTACAGTTATTAACCAAATGAAAAGCAACAAAGCCATGGGATACCTGCCAAAGTCTTCAAAGTGGTTGGAATTGAACTTACACAACAACTTCACAAGCTCATTGAAAAAATCTGGGAGAGAGGAGAGATCCCAGCAGACTTTAGGGATGCCAAAATTATCAAACTCTTTAAAAAAGGTGACAGAACTGATTGCAGAAAACTATTGAGGCATCTCTCTATTAGCTGCAAAATTCTTGCAAGGATCTTAGCAAACCGTCTCTTAACAATATCAGAGGTGACCCTTCCTGAATCCCAAAATGGTTTTTGACCTTCTAGGGGGACAGTGGACATGATTTTCACCACTCGACAACTTTAAGAAAAATGCAGAGCGCAAAACCAACCCCTGTATATGGCGTTTATTGACCTAAGACTTTTGACACTGTAAATCGTAATGCCCTGTGGACTGTCCTTCTGAAAATTGGCTGCCCAGATATATTTGTGAACATCATTCGGCTCCTCCATGATAATATGACAGCAACAATCGCAGATGCAAGTGCTCCAATTGGAGAACAGCTTTTACCAAAGGTGTCATGGGCTTTGAATCATAGAATCATAGAGTTGGAAGAGACCACAAGGGCCATCGAGTCCAACCCCCTGCCAAGCAGGAAAAGACTTTTTTGAAGACACTCAAACTCAGGACACAAGGGAGAAACATCCTAAGAGGAAGGCACGCTTGGCAAGTCCACACCGAGATCAACTCCTGCCTGGAAACCAATGTCCCCACTATGGAAAGATATGTGGATCCAGAACTGGCCTCCACAGTCACTTCCTGACTTATTGTTAAAACGTGTTTATGGAAGACAAGCTTACTCGGTTACGAGTGATCGCCAAAGAAGAAGAAGTATTTGTTATTAACTTCTCAGAGTGAAATCTTAACAGACTAAAAAAATCAGAAAGTGGAACAAATCCTATTCAATGTACAGTGGTACCTCTGGTTATGAACTTAATTCATTCTGGAGGTCCATTCTTAACCCAAAACTGTTCTTAACCTGAGGCGTGCTTTCGCTAATGGGGGCTCCTGCTGCCGCTGGTGCGCGATTTCTGTTCTCATCCTGGGGCAAAGTTCTCAACCCGAGGTACTACTTCCGGGTTAGTGGAGTATGTAAGCCAAAGTGTTTGTAACCTGAAGTGTTTGTAACCTGAGGTACCACTGTATAGTGGAGGAGACCATGCCTTGTGATGGAGTCCTTAATAAAGTTTCTCCTGAGTATATGGCGGGCCCACAACTTACACTCACTATACTTACGTGACTGCAGCTTACCATGGGTGGAGGAAAGTAATAAATAAATGAAGAGTAGGGAAGACCTACTGCAAAAAGAGCTTTTAAAGCTCTCCACCTTACAAGGTGGAGAACCCTCATGTTAGTGATGGGCCCAGAGTACATAATTTATTCTATAATTTGTCCACAACATGCAAAAATATGTCCCCATATCCCTTTTTAAATTGTTTAATCTTTCCTTCTCAGATACATAAAAACAATGGGCTGGAACTACCTCCAGGCTATACCACTTGGGGCTTTTAGAAGAGAAAGAAAAGGCAAATGAGCTAGCTGAGGAGCTAAATAGCAGCATAAGTATTTGTCTCCAATCACAAGATAATAAACACTTGTGAGTGTTTTCAAAAAGAGATTCAACAAGGGAGTTGCTATTGTCTGCAGGGACACCATCTACTTGATCAGGAAGCCTCTTGACCTTGAGATAGGCTTAGAGTGTCTTTCACTGGTGTTGGGCCAGAAGACAGATCAGTGATGCTACTGGTCTATTGATCACTCTGTTGCATCTCTAACCAGGCTGACCAAGGTAGTCTCTGGGATATTGTTGGAGGACCATAAAATGATAATCTTGGGTGACTTCCATCTCCATGTGGAGGCTGCTGATGGGCCAGCTCAAGACTTCATGACCTCCATGACAACCACAGGTCTCTCTCACTTTACCATCAGTCCAACACAGCAGGCAGGGCACACTCTGGATGTGATCTTTGCCCAAAGTGATATGAGGGATTTACTGAAGATAGAAGGAGTACAATGGCCAAACCATTATCTGGTTAAGTTTCGACTGAGCAGTGCTGCTCTGAAGGGAGGTATGGCCTGCCCTGGGAGACTGATGGCATGTCCCTGAATGTACTGAGGGATTTTCCAGTTGCACTGGTGATCCTGTTGAAGCCCTTGCCGTGGATTAGCGAGATGAAACAGACATGATTGCTCCTGCCCTAGGCATCCTTGCCAGTGTTTTGGAGACTGAGAGACTCTTTGGTACTTTGAGGTGCTCCAGACTTTGAAGCAGGCTGGATGAGCACTGAAGTGCAGGTGGTGCAAGTCTCATTCTGAAACCGACGGAAAACACATAGTTGTGCCTACTATGTGGCAGTGTGGGCAGTGAAAAAAGCTCATTTTGTAGCTCAGATTGCATCCTTTAGAAGCCAGCCATTGGAATCTGGGGGTTACTGTTATACATTCAGTGGTCTGTGTTTGCCCGAGCTTGAGTCTGGACTAAGGATTCTGAGCCCGTGTTCTAATTCAATACATAATATCCAATCAACGAACATTTCAGGATTTGGGCCACTGCCATTGGTTTTTAAACTCTAAGTTATGATTTGCAGCTTGGGAGTTTAGACAGCCAATCACATTGAGAGTGGGAGTGGCCCAGGCCTTCAGAAATGTACATAAGCTGTTGCCTTGCCCTTATTGTCCAGTTCTGTTAGTTCAATAAAGGCTCTTGCTGTTATCACTGTGTCTAGCTTTGTGGGAACCCACCTACACTTCAGTCACTGACTCCCATTGTTGGGGAGGGACTTCTGGAGATCCTGAAGACCCACTACAGCCTGTAACTTTGCAATACAGATGTCTGTTCTATGGATTCACTGCTGCACTCAGAGAAGCTGGAATCAAATATAGATGGGGTTACCCCTTCAAACTGCTGATAACACATGAAGGAATAACTAAAGCTGAAGTCGCCCACCTTGAAGCAAAATAAAAATAAAAATGGACCAGCTACAGCTTCAGCCAAAAGGGGATAAATACACAGAGGAGCAGAAGACAGCGGAGAAGACACTGATCCTGAAGAGGGAAGAAGACGGGGGGGGGGGGGCGGAGAAAAAAAAGGAGGAAGGAACAAAACTAAGAAAATGGCTGCACAAACAGCAACAACAGCAGCCTTTGATGGATTCTGTCCTGCTTGAAAACCAGAACAGGCAGTGTGGTTAATGGTTTTAAGGCCCCTCTAATCAACCTTCTTAGAGGCATGTGTCACGACTGCTCCCTGTCACTGTTGTTATTTGCAGTGGTGATAAAGGTGCCAGGCAATTGACTGTGAGAAGATTCTTCTATTAAAGGCATCATCTCATGCCTTTGCAGATGATACTTCTAATGCTACAGAACCCAAAAGAAGCTCATTCTTTCTAGTCAACCAGCTGAATGCTTTCCACCGAGTCACAAATTACTCAAAATCCAGAATTCTCTTTTCTAATGCAGAAGCAGCAGAAAATGGATTTTATCTACCATATTTACTCAAGACTAACGTGCCATTGAACCTAATGCACAACTCAATTTTCAGAACCTTGAAACCAAAAAAAAGCATTTGCTGGCGAATGTAAATGTTCCATCAAATCTAATGAACACCTTAATTTTTCCAACGTAATTTGGCCAAAAAAGATGAGCATTAGATTCGAGTAAATACGGTATTTCATTTGGCTGGGGGGGGGGGGAGTCCGACTTATACCCCACCCATCTGACTGGGTTGCCCCAGCCACTTGGGGTGGCTTTCAACATAATATAAAAACACAATGAAATATCAACCATTAAACCATTAAAAACTATACAGGGCTGCCTTTAGATGTCTTCAGAAAGTTGTGTAGTTGTTTATCTGTTTACAAAGTTGTGAATGTTTTGGACCACTGTTTCTGACACCATTTCCAAGATCACTAAAAACTTCATACCCTCCAACATTTATCCAAGGAAAATAGAGACGTCCCATTCCATAATGATAATTTTACTATTTTCTCCAATGAAAATGGCGGCATCCTAAGGAAAAGTGGGACATTTCGGGATCAAATCAGAAACCCAGACAGCTTCTCTAAATCAGAGATGTCCCTGGAAAATAGGGACACTTGGAGGGCCTGCAACTTATCTCTATCACTAGTCCTACTTTCACTAAATAAAAACCCAGATTTCAATATCTGGCATAGACTCATTTTTCCCCTGATGACAGCCACCTGCTGGCATGTTTTTGGAAATCCGAGGCTGAACAGCCACTAGAAATATGGTTCAACAATGAGTGGGTTGTGGTTATCTCTGAACACCTCAATAGACATAGAAGGACGATAAAAGGTATTGCAAAGAGAGACACTTTAGATGAAACCTGGTTTTCCTTTTTCTCATATATAAGAGATGGAAATAAAAATTCTCTCACTGACAACCCAAACCCATCAGTGCAGGAGCTATATTAACTAGTAATGTGCTTAAGAGTGTGTCTGAAATGGCTTCTGGTGCGATCGCCATGGCATTTGGCAGCTTTCCCATAGCACCGGACTCCAGTCATGCAATTTATTAGGAATAATATGGGGGTAATTATCCCTGGCAACCCCCCAGGGCAGGGGGGACTTCTCATCTGCTGCTCACTACAGTGGAATGCAGGGGCAGGGATGCTAGATGTTTAGCACTGCACAAATTGGAAACTCTCCATTGCTGGCACCATGAGAGAGAGTATTCCTGTTCCTTAAAAAATAATTGAATTCGGACCCTGAAACAGGCGTGCTCTGGAAAGAAGTGTTAAGGTTCTGATCTGGAAAGGATTTTCGTCATTTTGCTACGATTTATGTGAGGTGAGCATCTGTTTCTTTTCTATACTTATTACTTCATGACTTGGCAAGCCTCACTAAGAAAGATTTAATTAACTAAACGGAATGCAAGAGGAACTGTACAAAAACTTGAGAATTTGATGCTTTATGGTGTGGCCCTCTGTGGAGGGCTCTAATTGGAACTGGCAAGATATGAAAGGACTTTGTACAAAAACATGAGTAGATATACTTTCGGCTTGGAACGATAAAATGGCGTAAATGGTGGTACATTAGAAAAAGAAAGGGCCTCTCTACAGGGATTGAACACAACCGATGGATTACAACTGGGGAATATTTCACATAAGAAACTACATTTGCTTGCATGGATTCTTGTCGTATATGGATTAATATCAAAGTGAAGGTGAATCTTTGATCTTTGCAAGCTTCCCCTAGGGCCTGGGGGAGCAAAGCTTGGATTTTAGAGGAACCAAACAATTACTAACTGTGAAATATACCTTATGGCATTGCCCCCTATGGAAGACCCTTATTCGGATTTGAAAAACACCAGTTCATTAAAAGATTTGAAGGATTGTTGTGTTTTAAATTTTGATAGACAAAGGAAAGCTGGAAGACAGCTCAGAGTCCTGGAAGATAAGATCGTGGAATGAAAAGGGACCTCTGAGGGGGACTGCACCAAAAACATCTGATGAAAACAACAGGAAGAATAAATAAAATTCCTCTTGCATGCTAATATACATATGGATTTGTTAAATATGATTGAAAGTCGCATACCAGTGAATGTTATGATAAGATAAAGGATAAGATCGGATATCGGATTTATGATACTTTATGATTATGAGATTTTCTCCTGACCAGCCAGAACATGGGAAGAGCCAGTGTGGTGTAGTGGTTAAGAGCGGTAGTCACGTAATCTGGGGAACTGGGTTCGCGTCTCCGCTCCTCCACATGCAGCTGCTGGGTGACCTTGGGCCAGTCACACTTCTTTGCAGTCTCTCAGCCTCACTTACCTCACAGAGTGTTTGTTGTGGGGGAGGAAGGGAAAGGAGATTGTTAGCCGCTTTGAGACTCCTGAAAGGGAGTAAAAGGCGGGATATCAAATCCAAACTCTTCTTCTACTCTTCTTCTTTAAATTATATAATTTGGAATGTATAATTGGCTTTATTATTTGTATTATGTGTGGCAGGATTTGATTTGTTATTAATTGGAGTGTTATTTTTTTAAAAACAAAGAGTGTGTCTGAAATAATATTGCACGGTTAATGTAATGCACCCAGTGGTAATTGTATCATGCATTTAGACTCAGTTCTTGTTGTTGCAGTTTTGTTATATTGGAAAATAGTGGTGGTGAAGAGAAAAAAAGGCAAATAAGGGGTGGGGCATGATAAAGGGAAATGAATGCATGGTTTAGAGAAAGTGGATAGTTTTTCTTCCATAAATCTAGAACTTTGAGCCATTCCACAAAGCTGAATGTTGGAAGAATCAGGACAAAACGAAAGTACTTCACCACATAACACACATATTTAAACTAAGGAATTCATAGTTGGGAATGGCCACCAACATGGATAGCTTTAAAAGAGGATTAGGTAAATTCATGGAGGATGAGGCTATCAATGGCTACTAGCCATGGCGGTTATGTTCTACCTCTACTATTGGAAACCAGTGAATACCAGTTGCTAGGAATCACACACGGGGAGAGTACTGTTGCACTCAAGCCAGCCTCAGGGCTTTCCATAGACATCTGGTTGGCCACTGTGAGAAAAGGAAGCTGGAGTAGATGGGTCTGTGGCCTGATCCAGTAGAACTCTTTTAATGTTCTTGTGAATATGTGCCATCCTGAAATAATAAAGTATTCTACGCATGCTTTGAGTGCAATCCTAGAAGGGCACCCCAGAGGACATAGGATTTTGAAGTCTGTGGGCAGAGAAAGTAGTCCACCATCTGAAGCCCCCTCCCAACAAGTGTAGGAGCCACTGTTGCCCCTCCACTGTTCTTGCCTCAATGATGGGGAGGGCAAAAGGGATACCCCAGGGGCAGATCAGGGTGGATTTTTTAAAAAGGTGTCTTGTCTGTGTTCTAAGCTTAAATTTTCCCCTGGATTGAGATGAACTCTAAATGTGGCCCATGTGTTAAAGCAGAAAAACAAAACAAAAAACCAAGCCCTTGGTTTTTATGGTTCCTGTGACTTATTTACCACATCAGAAAGGATGTCAGCAGACTCAGGAAAAGCTCTGTCAGTGAAGCCAGCTATTCCCAGGGTCATCCAGCGATTTGACTCAGACCAAATCGAAAATGGAGCTGCAGGAGGAAAATAATCTTTTTCATACATGGCTTTAAAGGGGAAGGGAGGTTTGAGCAGGCTCTTCCGTGTGCCCTTCCTCAATGGCAAACACCAGGAATTCAAAGCAGAGATTAGCTTTCGAAAAGGATTGAAACGAATCCCTGTGGAATAAATTAAATGCCTCACCCTTGAAGAGTGATTATGTTCCTTTCATTGGAGAAAGAGGCTCTTTCACCATAAGAAAAAAGAAAAAAGAAAGGGGGGAGGAGAGCACTGCTGTCAGACCTTTGCAGCTCAACTTACTGCCTTTTGACAGTTTTTACCAGGAGTTGTTTGGCATATTTCTGGGGATGCTTATTTGAAGGGGGAGTTAATATGTGAGCTTTTATCCCCTTCTATTAGAATTGATTTGTTGTTTTCCTTCTGTCCCAAATGTATTACAAGTTGTGCATGTTGTCTGTATCAATGATAGGGAACCTGTGGCCCCTCCAGAAGTTGTTAGACTACAGCTCCCATCATCCCTGACCATCAGCCGCACTATTATTTTTGTGACTGGACAACATTTAGATTAAGAAGCACATAAATTGCTTTCAGAAAACCAAATAATTTAAGTCTTAGCTTCTGAAAATGTCAGATGCTAATGCTAATGCTAATAATAATAGCAAGTACCTGGCAATCATTTTTAATGCTTTCTATGCAATTTTACACAAATGTTACTTACCAAGCAAAACTAAATAATATTAATTTAACCAAAATATCTTTGAATTCCCAAGTCACATTATACCTTTTTAGCACCCTTCATTTTTGAAAGTTGATTCAGCTCACTCTACGCTAGATCACCAAGGGTCTACTTAGGAGGAAAGGTCTACTCAGAAGATCCGGCAGCAAACAATGATCCAGAGCAGGGGTCGGCAACCTTTTTCAGCCGTGGGCTGGTCCACTGTCCCTCAGACCATGTGGTGGGCCGGACTATATTTTGAAAAAAAATATGAACGAATTCCTATGCCCCACAAATAACCCAGAGATGCATTTTAAATAAAAGGACACATTCTACTCATGTGAAAACACGCTGATTCCCAGACCGTCCACAGGCTGGATTGAGAAGGCAATTGGGCCGCATCCGGCCACCGGGCCTTAGGTTGCCTACCCCTGATCCAGAGACTACCTGGAAGAGGCTGAGCTGGCAGTGACCAGATAAGACTCCTTAGGACCTTTGAAGGATTAACAGTTGCCATCTCCTCTGTTCCAGATTACACATTGTGTTGTACATGGATGCCCTGCAAAGCTCCACACCACCCACCTCCCAAAATGTGAGATTGCTTTGCCTTCAGACCATGCAGAAGTTACATTTGTCCCTGGAGTGGGAAATGTGAAGAGCATTTCTAAGAGTATGCCCTGTAGCACTGAGTATCTGAAGCCATCCCCACATACAAACAGCTAGGATCACAGGACAAGAAAAGGATTCTACATATTGAATATAGTTTCATTGCAAACTCTTAACACCATATATTTTGAAAAATTCAGCACTGAGGTCAAGGCAAGCAAAGTCCTAGTTTGAGAATGGACTGAAATTTCCTGAAAATATTCAAATGTAGATGCAGCACACATCTGATAAGAATAACCTCTTTGGAAGTACCTTTTATTTCTTGGAATCCAAAATTAAACATTCTAAAGCTCTCTTTTTCAGGAATAAAGGATAATTAGCAACAATGTAAGAACATGCAATTAAAGCCCAATGGGTTATAATTTATGTCTTACCCTCTGATGTGAAACAATTAGTATAGCATTAAAATGGTTTATGCATTAACTACTTAAGGGGCAGAGTTAACTCTCTCAGCATCTGAATGAAAGCCATTGTATGGTTGCCCTTTTAAATGCCTCTGCCTTCCCCTTCACTTCTACAGCACAGAGTAGACTAAACCATGAAGGATTAGGGTGAGAACAAAATCTACTACATTGTTGAAGCACTTCCTTGCTGCTCACAGATATCCACATCCCATGCCCTGAGTGGCACTGCCAGGTTTTCTGAGTGCCTCAGCAGGGACTTGCCGAAATCCGAAACATCCACACAGGTGCATGAGCAGTGTTCCAGTGTTATAAGGGTTTTTTTGGGGGGGGGGTCAGTCTGGATGGTGTCCATGCATCCCTTCCAAACCTGTGGTCCTGTGTAGATGAGGGTAGAATCTCTAAGAGGAAACCAATTATACACCTCAGGGTAAAGAGGTGAATCTTCAGCATTCTCTGAAAGTAGGGAGTTCCATAACTTAAGGGATGCCACAGAGAAAATGTTTTCCTGGGTTGCTACCTGCCTCCCAGCCTTTGAGAGTGGAGGAACTAACAAGAGAGCCCTCTCTGCTGATCTCAGCACCTGAGAGGGTCTATAGCAGTGGTGGCGAACCTTTTAGAGACCAAGTGCTGAAACTGCAACCCAAAACCCATTTATTTATCGCAAAGTGCCAACATGGCAATTTAATCTGAATACTGAGGTTTTAGTTTAGAAAAAACAACTCATACATTAGGGTTAATCTTACCCTTTCCATTGATATATAATTTTATGGTATAACTCAGTGCTTTTTTTCTTTAAAAAATGTTTAGGAATACTCTCATTTTGACTCAAGAAAATCACCATTGGGGAAAATAAATACAGTGAATTTCTTCTCCCGTTAAATTCACAAATTGTTTAGGGTATGCATCTCCGTGTGTCCCCACAGAAAAAAAGGACTGGTATTACTCCAAAAAAAGTAGTGTTATGAGCCATCAAACCTTGAAAATACACTTTTTCCAGAAGATTCCACTAGCTGTTGAGAGGGGGATTTCCCAAAGTTGTTGAGCTTTTTTTGGGGGGGGGGTTGTCAAAAATTGCTCACCAGCCACACGGATGCTTACAATCGCACAAGTCGCGGAAGACACCAATCATCTCCACACTCGCTGCCAGCAGCCGCAAATCAACCGCCCAATTGCCACAATGGCAGCCAATTGAAAACAGCCCTTGACACAGCCACCAATCACCTGCACTATCGCCGCAGAGAATCTCTTGCTCGCATCTTTTAGGAGCCCCGAGGAGACGGAGAGCGTCGTCCGCCTAGACCAGGAGCAGCGCTAATCCCTCCCAGCCCAGATCAGGAGGTGTGGCGAGCGAGTTGCACGCGTGTCCCTTCGTGTGCTCGCTCTCTCTCTCTCACCCAAAGACCCATGCCAGCTGGTTGGTGGGTGCGCAACTCCCCCCGATGACGCTGCGGGCAGCGCATGCTCTAGGGAGCGTTTCCCGCACGCAGCGGCATGGGGGGGGAAGCGCCTGACCACTTTGCCAACCCCCAGCAACGGCCCTGCTTTGGCAATGGCGTGTGTGCCCACAGAGAGGGCTCTGAGTGCCGCCTCTGGCATGCGTGCCAAAGGTTTGCCACCACTGGTTTATAGGGAAGGGAGCAGACTTTCAGCTTAGAGAATCATATGGAAGAAGAACTGAGTCAAGGCAGGCAATTCCAAGGGTGCATATACTCCCTCCACCCTTGGACTCAAGGCTGAATGGAAGCAGGCAGAAGGGGGCTGGCATCTCTTCAGTTTTACTGCCAACTCCCAAAGGATATGGATGTGCACCTGTGTGATACTCTCTGCTGCCAACATTCACCATGATGACAGAGCACATCTGCAGTCCTTTATCCCTGTGGAGTTTTGTTTAGGTATGGAGTGTGGCCTTGTTCTCTTTTTTAAATGACATAAATGACAACAAAACCTGGTCTTTTTTCATACCGTTGTAGTCTCTACAGTTTACAAGACTCGCAACCCATCTTACCTCTTTTCCCCTTCCACTTCAGCATGCCTGCATGTAGGACTCCTGTTTTGCTAATAGGGGGAGTAATATCAAGATCCAGAAAGCTCTAGTGAGTAAATTGTACAAACAGTTGCTATTCAACTGAATGAATTTTTACTTTTTTAAAAAAGGGAAGGGAGAAGAATCTACATCAGCAGTCACCAGCATGACAATTGTTGGTGTAATGTTGCCCTCACGTCTTACCCTGGTGCCCATGAAGCTACTAAGTCCCCACTCCATGTTCTCTTGGTCATGAGGTAGTGAGGGCAGTAACTTTCTCCTCTCTTGTGAAGTATAGGGCTGAAAGAGGAAATTACAGCAGTGCTCTTTCCCACTTCCTCTTTCAACTCTATGTGCTTTTAAGTCTGATATTAATTCTACTGGGTATAATTTTTACCTAACTGTCAGAGCTACCCTAGGTCCCAGCTCACAAAGGACCAACGCTGCTTCGTTGTTAAGTATAAAAGTCTTTATTGAAGTTCAGTTTCACTTCCAGAGCCGCAGCGCGCAGCTCTACGTCTCAAGTGTCAGACCGCTGATGCTCCGTCTGAGTCTCCTCCCCCTTGACACCAATTTAAGATTCTAGCCTTGCTCCACCTTCTCCGCTGCTCCTTCCTCCTCTGGGTCCGCCTGCCCGCCGGGGTTCCGCCCTTTCTAGCCTCTTCTCCCGCTGATTCCCCTGAGCCTTCTCCCTCCCTCCGGCGGGCTTTAGGAGCTGGTTCCCCATCCGGGTCTCCTGCTGTTCCGCGCGCCTGCACATTTGAACTTGGCACGCGCGCCCAGCCAGCAGCTTTCCTCCTGACCGTTCCACTGCTGCTGTCACTGCTTCCCCCTTCGGGGGGGCTAGCTGCAACTGACCTCCCCTCCGTTGGAGGCGTGGTCAGCCCTGACTCCCTCTCTGGAGGAGACACTGCCCCTGACACATGTGACTCTTCCCCCCCACTACGCTCTGGTGGGGAAACTGGTCCCGATCCTCCACTGCTGCTTTGGGGTTCCCCTCTGGCTCCTTGTTTCTGGTGCGTCCCCCCTGGGACCCCCCTTGCCCTGACCATTGGCGCCCCCTTCTGGGAATCTTCTGATTCGCTGGAGAAGCTCATGGAATCTCTCGGGCCACTGTCATACTCCCCTACGCTGCCCTCGGATTCTTCCCCTTCGCTCTCCCAATCCTCTCTCCCCAGTGCTCCTGCTCCTGATTCCCTGACACTAGCCTTCTTGAAAAAGCTGTGCACACACACTTTCTCTCTTTCTCCAGTAGGGCTGGGGGGAATAAATGAGACCAGAAGGGGTGGCCATCCCCACAACACACACTCCAAAATCCAAAACTGCATGCAGGGTCAGTTGGTGACCCTGATCTGAATAGCAAATAGCATTACTGATAAGACCTGGGAAAGTATAAGGAAATATTCTTCTGTAACTGTGATTTATGCAAAAACTAAAGGCAACAGCTGTGAAATCCAACATGCTCTAACACCATTTTAGAATGAGTAAAATATATCACTTAAATTGTGAGCAATGTGGGAGACGTACGGTAAGTACAGTATTAAGACAGACTTCAAGCACATATTGGGGACTGTCTGATTACCAATCTTTAATGGACAGAACTATTTCAATCCAATCTATGGAATTTGTTTATTTAAAGATTTATATATTGCTTTTCACAAAATGTATCAAAGTGGAGTACAACAATGTAAATTGAATACTCTTTATGCCCATGTTTCTTATACTGTACTTTTTATAGGGGTGCCTGTTTTATTTCCCCAGAACTTACTCTGCACTTGGAAAACTGAAATGAATATTGATGATACTTCACTCCCAATCACCATGGTTTTATGCAGGTGTTACAAAGCATAAGGGACACGATTGAACCCTATAGGACCCCCTCCCCCAAAAATCATAAATACCGAGTTGTTGAGCAGTGGTCTCTCAACAATAGTTTCTCAAATTGATTATTTGGACAGAAACAGGACCTCCATGCAGAGCACTTTAAAAATACAATCCAGAAGGGTTGGTAGCACTGAAAGTGGCTGAGAGATCTTAGAGAAATCACAGTCACATTGCCCCTGTTGGTATTCCAGGATAAGTCACCCATCAGGATGCACAAAGAATGTACCAAAATAAGGTCTAAAGCCCAATTGAAAGAGATCAAAAAAATCAGCCTCATCAAAGAGTAGTTGAAGTGCAGTTGCTACACACTAAAGCAGGTTGTCCAAGTAAGGGGTCTTGGTGGTGGTGGTAGTGATATTATTTTAGAAAAATTAATCATCATCATCATCCAGGGTGATTTACAGAACTGAAAATATATAACAAATATAAAATATGCAAAGCTTAAAGCCAAACAGTAAAGCAACAATGAATCAAAATAATTCTAAAAGCACATGCCCAATAACATTTAACAAAATCAAAAAAGCAGAATATAGAATTAACCAAAAAGAAATAAAAAATAGCAGAATATAGAATTAACCAAAAAGAAATAAAAATTAATGGTCAGCAAAACCAACGCACACCATTTTAATATGTTACTTTGCAACATAGTGGTAAATTCTAAAGTACAGGCACTCTTCATAGCAGTCCCCATAGCAGTGCCCCTTCTGATGAGTGTGGGGAGGGGGTTATTGGTTTGTAGGGTTTTTTCTGATTTTATTATGTTTTTTTGTGTTTTTTTCTTGTACTTTTATGTTGTGAAATCTATGGCATAAGGGCGGGACACAAATAAAATAAGTAAGTAAGTAAGTTTGTTGGCCAGTGCAGACGTGATGACTTAAATAGCTGCCACTCAGCTTTATCCAACATCTGACCCTATGAAGAATTCTTGTGGACATTTTGGTTAGTCATAAGAAAGAGACTTTATTATTTTTCAAAATGAACCATGGCAGTTCTAAACATTGGCCACGCATGCTCATGTAATGTACCTCTTCCTCTGGTTAGCTTATTTTGTAAATTTCTCTCTGAGAAAAACCTATCTATTTAGCACACAGAGGGTTGCAGATAGCCTGCCAGGAGATGAGATCACTGTCCCTGCTGTGAAGTACTTGGGAGGCCCTTTGTCCCACCACTGTTACTGAATATGAATCACAGGTGTTTGTGTAGTAAGAGTGCCGTTGCTTGCTTGTTCTTGGTTTCTGAGATAAACAGGCATATTTAGATCAATAATCTTTGCAGTTATGAGTAGAAAGAACTGCTATGATTAATACTGTGTCAGTGGAAGTGACTTTTGTTAAGTCTATATTGAAGTAACACTGTGCTGTTGTAACAAGATGCATGATATTCTTTTTGAAAATCAATTTAAGCACACCAAAAGGTTCGAGCCACTGCTGCACGCCGGGCTTTGATTGAAAGGGAGCTGCTCTATGGAGAAACACCCCCAGCTGTTCCTGCCACTGTGCTATATACTGACCCAGTCAGTAATGATGGCAAATTTAATGACATTCCATTCCGGAAAAATCATTTCCCCAATCCCTTATGTGATGTTTACGTGGGCCACACAGGCCCTCTGCTGTCAGGCTTTTCACATTGCCACTGGCATTGCCAACTTGCTGCAGAGAGATGAAATGCAGAGGTGGCAGAACAGTGTTATGGCTATAATGTCAGCACTCAGCAGCTGAATTCGCTATTAGAAGGAGTGATAAACATATATCTCCCAGGATAGCATAATGGTTTATTGAAATGTTTTTTTTGGTGGTGTTTATGTTTCCCCAAGGGGCAGTGGAGTGTCCTGCTCACATCCAGTCAAGGAGGGCAAACGACAGATAGTTACTCTTGTTGACAAAAGCACACACAGCAGCTCCTAAGCACTGAATACACACTGCCACACACTTCTAGGAACTACGTAGCAGGCATTAACTCTCCCTGGTTTGTGTCCTCACAGAGCAGTTGAAGCAACAGTAGGACTGTGACCCCTATGCTTATGTACCTTCGACGGAATGGGCGCACGGCACTTGAGACTTCTCCTACATGGAAGTTGCCATTACACTTGCCTCTTTTAGCCCCTCCTGATCATGGGGAGGCAAACCATGCACTCTTGTGCCTTGCCCACACTTTTTGGGACCTTTACTCCCATTATGTCTTGTACACATGCACGTAGGTTACGGGTTTTAGTTACAATTCAGCAGTGTACAAATTTTGTTCATAAAAACAAATAAACAAAATAAAATGCATGATGACACTACAACTCTAAAGCGCAATGCAATGTGGCACCTAGAGCTTTGGGAATTGGGGATGACTTAAAACATGAAGTGGGACGAAGGCTACTATCCTAGGGCCATGGACTGGCTGGATGCAGAAGCATGGTGGGAGGCACCAGCTGGGTAATCCACAAGAGAGGAAGCCAGGGGATTACTGGTGGGATGACAATGAGTGGTCAGAGGGAGAAGATTGGGAGGATGTGTCCGAAGCTAAAGAGGCAACAGGGCTTAGTGAACAAGAAGAGACTGGGGCAGAGAGCAATCTAAAAGCAGAGGCAGAAGCGGAGGCTAGAGGAGGGAGGGGGCACAAGGCAGAGATCAGGTAAGCTGTTGAAGAAGCCAGAGGGTCTCCCCCTCCAGCTGCAACCATCCTGGTCTCCCAGAGCATGAAAAGGAATGAAGAGAACGGATAAAAGAGAGACAAGAAGGAAACTCAGGTTGCTTGGGAAGGACCCAGGAAGGAGATTTAGGGAACCGTGGGAAGGTGGGGACCTTCAGTCCTTGCAACTGCCTCACTGTGGAAAGTTACTAGGCTTGAGCTGTTTTGTTTATTTGAATAAAGTTAACTTCACCAGCACCTTGTGAGTTATTACTTACCTGACCCTGGCAACTGCCTCTGACACCTGGCTCGCAGTTGCTGAAGAACAAGAGCTTGAAGGAGGATTCTTTTCAAAGGCTTTAATATCCAGATTCCTACAATACATATGCAAATCGCTGGTTAAGGCACAACAGGGAATGCACATAATTAATCCAAGGTTCAGCTACACAAAGGCAAGTGAATTAGCTCCCAAGGCTTAGACATTAATCCGACAATGACACATACCCTTGCTATCCTATATAAAGGAGCAGGGTGGACTCAACTTAGCACAGCAAGCATTTCTGCAATCCATCACTATGCTTGGTATTGGAGCATCTTGTATCTAAACGGGAGGGGGGTCTCTGTCCCCTGAGTGCTGGACAGGGCACCCCCCTCTGGATAGAGCTCCTCCTAGTGTCTGACTGTGCTGCGGAAGCTGGTACATGAGGCACCATGGAAGTGTCAAGGAATGCTCCAACAGTTGTAGAGAGGGAGGTGAGGGTGGCAGAGGTCATGGCTGTTGTTGCAGAGATGGGTGAGTTGGAGAGTGGGTTGAGGGGGAAACCGCATGCTTGGATCATCCCCAGGACCCTCACTGTCAGGTTGCCTCAACTACAGCATAGACCTCCCCAACCCATTGGAGCCCTCCTTCAAGGGAAGAGAGTGGAAAAGAGGAGCATGTGGCCTAGTCATGTAATTGCCATATGTCAGGTTTTCACTGGACATGTCCTCTTTTTCAGGAGTAAAATTTGTGTCCAGGAGTATTTTAAAAACTTGGCAAAATGTTTGGGGTTTTTTGGTTTGGTAGCAGGCCAAACTCAGCAGTAGAGGCAGGAGCCTTATGGCCTTCATTGTCTTCTTCTCCCTTTGCCAGCAGGGAGGCCAGCCCCACTCCAGAAGGATGCTGCCATTGAGGAGCACAATGGCCAGCAGGGCGCACCCAGGTAAGCAGTGTGCTTTGCAGCTGCACAGTACACAGGGCTGCAGAAGCAGGATTCCCGCTCTGCACCCCTGCCATTCCATCGCCATTGGGGCCTTTGCTCAGCACCTTATACAGTGGTACCTCAGGTTAAGAACTTAATTCATTCTGAAGGTCTGTTCTTAACCTGAAACTGTTCTTAACCTGAAAGACCACTTTAGCTAATGGGGCCTCCTGCTGCTGCCGCGCTGCTACTGCGCAATTTCTGTTCTCATCCTGAAGCAAAGTTCTTGATCTGAGGTACTATTTCTGGGTTAGCGGAGTCTGTAACCTGAAGCGTCTGTAACCTGAAGCATCTGTAACCCGAGGTACCACTGTATGGGCACCACGGGTCTCCTTCCTATACCTGCACCTATGGCCTCTCCTCCTCCAAATGGCTGCTACCACTGTGCACCGCCAAGGCTCCCCAGGTTATTGAGACACCTCCCGGCCATGGTACCTGGCCCAGACCAAGCAGGACGAACAGCAGCAGCTGCAGAAGCATGACTGGCACCAGGGCATGGAGGAGCACAGGGGAAAGGGCTTTCCCGGCTGGGAACCGGCTTGCTCTAGTGGGGCTTGGGTATGCAGGGAAGCCCTAGCCACATCCCTAGGGTGCTCCTGCGTGGCACTGTGGAACACGAGTCCCCAACATGCTCCAAGCCCAGTAATCTATGACGGTGTGTGAGGGACGTAATGGTTGTGCTGCTGGAGAGAGCCAACCCACCGCAAGATAGTTGAGGCCGCAAAATGAGACCGGCGAGGTTCTGGGGAGAGAGCGCAGTGGCTCCTGGCACTGCTTTCCCCAGGACCACAGCTGCCTGCTACTATGGATCAGACCCCCCCCCATCAGTAATTTGTTTTGTTTTGCCTTCAGTTGCTTGGTTTGGTCCATTATTATTATTATTATTATTATTATTATTATTATTATTATTATTATTATTATTACTTTGGTGGACGAGTGCAGAGGAGACCGAATATGCCAGCACCCATGAGGAAGGCCTGAGCTCTCAAGGATGCTGCCTCAGTAATGGCTCCAACTTCTGGATGCAGCAGTAACCATCCCCATCCTTATATATATATTTTTAAAAATAATCCTCCCTATTGTTGGTTTTTGTATTTTTAACCATTTTCCCTCTTTTCTTCCATTTCTTGGGGGGGGGGAATCCTCTTCTTCTTTTAACTATATCTCCCCTTCTCCTCCTACTCCACTTTAACTGACATCTCTTATTTATCACTCTCCATTTTCATTTTCTACATTCATTTTCATTTTTATTACCATTATTAAATATTTCAATACACCTTTTATCTTATTACTACTATTCCCCTCCCCAGCCCACCTACAAATGTGTCACAGAAAATGTGTCCCCTTTTTGCTCATCAAAATATCGCAAACCTATTTAATGCTAAATCATAATTTACTGCTACATCCAAATGAGGCCATTGCCTGCTACTCACAGTTTTTGTAAGTGCTTGTTTTTAAATTAAAAAAAATAAAATCTGGAATTTTTATTTGTCTTTTTTAAAAAACAAAAAACAAGCACTATTGATGAGTGTTTCTTAACTGAAGGGTGTTAACCTATTAGTTAGCTCACTTTGCATCCACATAGCCAATAAATGTTGAGCTTGTTCAGAAAGGAGAAATCGTGGGAGGAAAAAGAAAGATCCTTCCAGCAACTAAGGCTGAGAACCTGGCCTAGAAATGAAAGCTCTTTGGTGTGTTTTGCTTCTCCATTGCTGATTCACACCACTCCATTGCTGAAATTTGCTGTGACGGCCAGGATTGCTCATGGAACTTATTAAATCATCATTCAGCGAGGGGCCTGGCATTTCAATCAGATGGGAGGATGGCTGCATTTTGTGTAACTCAAGAACAACAGAATGGACTACAATGCTACAATTCAAACACAATGACAGCCATACTGGAAATGTGTCTGCATAACGAATTCCAAAGAGGCAGGCTATGTGAGTGGGTTGCAGAATAAACAACAGAGAACAACGGCTAAGAAATTTTGTTATGACACAAGCTTCTACAGGGCTAGTTCACTTTGTCATATGCAGGCTTATGCCATAATGTTTATGTTAAGATATGTTAAGATGCCACAAAGCTCTTGTTTTTGTTATGTGGTGGAGGCTCCATGTGGTGGTATAATGCTTGAAAACGTCTCATTGGGCAGATTGTCAAATGTGCACAGGGACATAGGAAGCTTCTGAGTCAAGCCATTGATCCACCTTGCCCAGTATTGTCTGTACCACGCTGATGACCCTGAGACACTGTTGGGCTACAATTCCCATCAGCCCTAGCCAGCATGGCCAATGGTCAGGAATGTTGGGATTTCTTTTCATTCTGAAAAGTAGGATGCCTTCAAAGATAGGTTTGTCCAATGCAAAGAGAGGCATATGGCCAACATACTTGCCCAGCACAAACCCCTGCATATTTCCTGAATTACCGTATTTTTCGCTCTATAAGACGCACTTTCCCCCTCCTAAAAAGGAAGGGGAAATGTGTGTGCGTCTTATGGAGCGAACGCAGGCTGCGCAGCTTTCGCTGAAGCCAGGAAAGCAAGAGGGATCGGTGAGCACCGATCCCTCTTGCTCTCCTGGCTTCAGGGATAGCTGCCCGAAGCCTCCTGAGCGCAGCAGGAACCTCCCTCTCTGCGCAGCGCCCCTTCAGCGAAGCGGGAGGAGAAATGGAGCCCCTTCCATTTCTCCTCCTGCTTTGCTGGAGAGGTGCTGCACAGAGAGGGAAAGAATTTTTTTTTTCTTGTTCTCCTCTAAAACTAGGAGTCTTATGGTCGGGTGCGCCTTATAGAGCGAAAAATACGGTATGTCCCACTAATAGGACTTGCTCTATACTCTCTGTATTTAAGGTCAGCTGTCAATATTTTGCCGGGGGGATTCAAGGGAATACTGAAGATTTTGATTTGTGTATTTAAAATGTATTAAAGTTCTCTGTCATCCTAACACAACAAATTCACTTTTTAAAAACCATGACTAATTGTAGTTAGGAAAGTGACAGGGAAATTCTCTGAAAGTGTGGATGATAGAATCAGAGAATTGTAGAGTTGGACCCCTCCAATGCAGGAATATGTTGCTGTCCCATACAGGGATCGAACCTGCAACCTTGGAGTCATTGGATGAATGAATAACAGGAAGATGTATAAACACAGCACAAACAAATCAGGCTGAATGCTCACTGTCATATAACCTCCTGACAAACAAATCGGAACACGTGATCAATAAAACCAGGCATACTCTGCATTAAGCTTTATGCACGCAAATAATAATAATAATCATTTGCATTTACACACCACCTTTTCTCCAAGGAGCTCATGGTTTGCCACCATGTAGAGATTGCAGTCCCAATCTCTGACCCAGGGTGAAGGGACTGAGAACATTACATCTGCCCAACTCCAGCAGCAGCACCTCAAAGGACCAGAAAATCGACTGCTAAATGCAGTTTTTATGGTTTAATTTGATTATGAACAAGCTGGAGGCTAGAATTTTTAGGAAGGAGCTTTTGATCATCCTTAATTGGCCTTGGCTAATGCTGGCAGCAAACGACATTCACCCCCAAGGAACCTGTGTGCTGCTGTCATTGTCTCCAAAGAGTCAGAAGGAAAAAGGGATTCTGCTACAGAGGAGCCTCCTCCTTTGTCCTCCCCACATGTCTAATGTGTTACCTACAAAAAGCTGAAGGATGCTTACAGACTAATTAATTTGTTAGGAGGCCTTTTTCAATTTTGCAGCCTCTTGGGCTTGTAAAAGAAAAAAAAAACTTTCCCTGGCTGGCAAATAAATATTAGCTGTAATCTCTCTCACAGAGCCGCGCCTGCCTAAATCAGATTTAAAGACAAATTTAATTTAATTTAATTGTACTGAACTATCTTCTGAGCCCACCTTTTGGGACACTCTCTGACACTGGTGATCAAGTGTTCCTGCTTTCGAAACGTGCACAATAACAGGTTGAAGTCATGCAGCCCTCTCTGACCAAAAGGATAATAAACAATTGCTGCCAGCAGAGCAAAGATCCCTCTGCAGCAGAGTGGCATGCAGTTATGAAAGTCTCTCAGAGTTCTGCATCCCCTGGATTGCTAGTACTGTGAAAGAAATTATGTGGTTTTCTGGTGAAAGGGTCGGGGGAGGGGGACAGTGTTAATGTACATGCTTTGCATGTGAAAGTTTCTAGGTTCAATTCCTTGCCTCTCCAGTTAGAACACATGTGGGAAACCTTTTTCAGTCTGCAGGCTGCATGGCACAACCATCTAAGGGCCACTTGTCAGCAATGGTTGGGGCCTGAAGCAAAAGTGGGGAGGAGGAACAGACATGACTTTTACCTTTGAAAGGAAAAAGTCAGGGATGGGGATAAAATTTGTCACCACATCTTCGCCAGCCTACCCAGGGTGGGTTATGACAATTCAAAATTCAATCTTTGTTCAAAGTATTTTCATTAACAACAAGAGGCAAATACAGTGGTACCTCTGGATGCGAATGGGATCCGTTCTGCAGCCCCGTTCGCATCCTTAAGCGAACACAACCCACATCTGCGCGTGCTGCGATTCGCCACGTCCGCGCATGACGTCATTTTGAGTGTCTGCGCATGAGGCGAAACCCGAAAGTAACGTGTTCCATTACTTCCGGGTCGCCGCGGAGCATAACCTGAAAATGCTCAACCTGAAGCATATTTAACCCGAGGTATGACTGTACAGAAAAAATAAATAAAAGATTGGTTTTTAAAAACAAAGATTAGTTGTCACAATTGTCAATAAAGAAATGTAGAATGCAGCTGTGATTTACTAAGCTAATAATAAAACATACTGAGAGGGAAAGGATGTGTTGTCTGTAATTACCGAAGGGTTCCATGGTCTCAGTCCATTTCAAAGAAATAAACAACACTGGGCTGTAATAAATTAGGACACTTGTATAGATCTGTGGTACCTGACATTCCTGAGTCGCTGTGTTTGTATATAAAAAAATAAAATGAGATCAAATGGCAAAGAAGGGATCTTGAACACTTATGCCCCTGGGCACTTTTGCTTATGCAAGATCTTTTCAAGAAGGGCCAAGCCTTGGAATAGCAAAAATCAAGATTATTGAGATCAAAAGCCTTCCAGAACTTGGCAGTTGTGGCCTGGGCCCCTGTCAAAAGATGCCATACCATTCCTTGTTATTCAGGTCTCGATCCGAATTTACAAACAAATTTAAAAGAGCCAGACAAGGGAAGGGATGGCTTGTTTGTCTTGCTAAAACTCAGTATTAAAAACAGTTAAAACAAATTGCAGTCACAGGATGGGTCGTGAAAACACAAATCTATGCTGACAAAGACAGGTTAAAGATCTGTGTCTTCAGCATACCTCAAAAACTATATAATGCAGGTGCCAGATTTAGCTCTTTGGGGAGGGATTTATACATCCATAGAGCTGCCAGAGAATGCCCTCTACTGGGCTGCTAATATCCCACCTTCTGAGAGCAGATAAAAATGACTACTGGGGTGGGGGGCACTTTCTGCTATTTATGTATGAACGTAACACAAGCTTAGTTTACAGTGAATTGCACTTTATTATTGATGAGGCCTCGGAACCTGCACAGAGTAGAAATTAAAGTCCTCCAGCCAGGCCACACCTGTGAGTTAACTCTCCAGGAGTTGGGCTCCTCGGTCATAGCTGATTCTCTTAAAACAAGGGCACATGCCAGATACAGTGGAACCTCGGGTTAAGTACTTAATTCGTTCCAGAGATCTGTTCTTAACCTGAAACTGTTCTTAACCTGAGGTACCACTTTAGCTAATGGGGCCTCCCGCTGCCGCCGTGCCGCCAGAGCACAATTTCTGTTCTCATCCTGAAGCAAAGTTTTTAACCCGAGGTACTATTTCTGGGTTAGTGGAGTCTGTAACCTGAAGCGTCTGTAACCTGAAGTGTATGTAACCCGAGGTACCACTGTATTTAGTTGGCAATGCATTCATTACAGGGAGGTGGAAACATTTGTTTGTTTGTTTTGTTGTAAGTTTGGGGGATTAGACTGCATGATGTCTGAGTCCCTTATAATTCTTGAGGTCCTGAACTTGACAAGGGTTAAAAATCTAATGCGAGGATTCAATTGTTGAGGAAGCCAGGCCAGCTTCTTGGTGAGTCAAATCTGTAGGGTTCTTAGTATAACAAAGGAAGTGGTTGGATGGCCATTTGTTATGGATGCTTTAGCTGATATTTCTGCATTGCAGGGGGTTGGACTAGACGACTCTTGAGGTCCCTTCCAACTCTATAATTATGATTCTATGACCCCCAAGAATCCTGTGAACAATAGTTCAGAGCTCACAGGTCTCAGCACCCTACAACTCTTTCTAGGATTCTTTTTTGGGGGGAGGAAGAGGGGTAGAATGTTTTAAATGTGCTTTAAATACATAGTGTGAATGCAGCCTTTATGTAAATCTGCTGCTGTACATCCTTCCTTGGTTCCTGCCCTGCTATGCTCAATCCCTTTAGTGAGGCACAAAGGGAATAAACTGGAAATGCTTTTTGCAGGCTTCTAGTTTACTACTAATCTCATTATGCCTGATCAAAAAACTAATGGAAGACACCCAAGGGCATCATGGTTTTTAATAGTAGGTATTTAAACAAGATGCTGTCTTTATAGTATACACTTGTGCATTTCAGCTTTTCCTTCATTATGCGGTGGGATGGACAGGTTTTTTTTTTGCCACACTTCCAGGAACACTTTCTTAATAAAATGTGTGAGACCAGGCAGGGCAGAGGGCCATGAATATGGTTGGTCTGCAACATGGAACATATCAAGTGATGAAATTTCCCTGGTTGTACTGGTGGTTAATAGTGATCTTTTGCCTACTTAGCCCTTCCCCACCTGCTTCCCACTTGCATATCACACACACACCCTTGAGCCCGGCTTCGGCTGGGGAGGGCGGGATATAAATAATAATAATAATAATAATAATTATTATTATTATTATTATTATTATTATTATTATTTTCCCCACTACACAGTATTCCTGTCCACTATTTCTCCCATGCAAAATATTCCTTAGTGCTGCTTTGGAGAAGTTTTTGAGTCCTGCAAGGTCACTGTTTCCTCCTCCTCCTGTTGCTGCTGCTGCTTGGAACCATGCTACTGGAGGTCTAAAGTCAGAGTGGGCAAACACATTAATTTATTTTCAGGGAGAAGCAAGGAGCTGGGGAACTGACTTTGAACTCTAAAGAAATTTCAATGGGTTGGTTGGAGGTGTGAGGTACATTGGTCCAAGATGCCTAGGTTTGATTGTTAATTGGTCATTTCCTCCCTTTTCTGAGGCTGTGACCTAAAAAGGGGCAATACCAGAAACGACCAGGTAGAAGAGCACTGTACTTGCTAAATTCCATAATATACGGTTGCATTAGTATTTTCCTTCACGCTGATATTAGTAACATTCAGCCTCTACTTCAGTGCTTATACGACATCTGAACTATGCCTTTAGGTTGGGGAAAGGTGGAGGGGGTGGGATGTTCAGTTTACAATTATTCTTTTCAATTTATTTTAAAGCAGCTGAACTGCCTTTTTTTTTTTTAAGGAAAGCACTGCAGGGCTGTTGTGCAGCAATAGGGCCAGGAATGGCATGGAAGAGACTCTTCTGAGTAACATCTCTTCTCTACACCCATGTCTCATAGATGGTTCAGGAGGATACCATGGTTAAAGGTATCAAAAACCATTGAGAAATTTCGTTACAGCTACAGGATCATATTCTCCCTCTCCCAATAGTTGTCATTTACCAGGGTGACCAAAGCAGATTGAATCCAGATTGAAATGTGTCTACATATTGTTTTCTCCAGGAACACCTGCAGTTGTTTCACAATGGCTCCCTAAATTCCTTGTCCCAAAAGGTGGTATCTATGACAGAGCAGTAGTTGTTAAATGCCATCTGGTCCAGGGTGGGTTTTCCCCCCAGGAGTAGTTGAACTATCACCTCCTTCTATGTGAGCAACATCACTCCCTCATGAAGGGCAAGGGTGCAAATGACACGTTGTTGGGTACGTATTCACAAGCACCCTGCCACCATCATCAGGCTACAAAAGCTGAAACTGATCCCACAAAACATAGCTTGATGGAGTGCTTGAAACCTATATTGGGAATACATCAATCACAGCATTTAGCTCACTATGGAGATGAATAAACCTTGCCCTCAAAGTGCCTAGCAAGCACCTCACAGAAGTGTCCTGGGCCCACTCCACTGATATAGGTGCCTACAGCCTGCTGACCACCCTGAAAAACTCCACCAGCTGATTTCTTGATGATGACTTGGAAGCAATGGAGTAGGCCCGCTTTGTGTTTTCACAGTCACAGAGTAGGCATGATTGCCTGTGTTTGGATATCTTTGCGGTGGGACTTCCACCACCTATGCTCTGTCATCCTGCCTGCCTGCTTCATCTCATTTATACTCTGCGGTGTATCAGGGGAACTGAATGTGCTCCACAGTAGCAGAGAAACCACTCAGGAGCGATCATTTCCATGTCCCTCTGAATCTCGCTGTTTCATAGCGAGACAGGGGCCTTGGTAGGATTGCCAGTCCTAACTGTTGTAAAATTCCTTAGAGAGTACTGGAGTCTGTAAGCATGGCATGTTTAAAGATGCATCTTCAGCATAGGAGAAGCTGAGCCAGAGTAAGCAACAGCTGAACAGGAAGAGTCAGCAGTTTTTTTATGCACTTTCAAATTCTGAGGGGACATTTACCCAGACCTGCCATCACCCAGCGACCTTCATGGCCAAGTACAGTACGTCGCCTGCTTGGTCCCAACAGGCAGAGTTCCAAAGTGTAGGTGCTGCCACACTAAACAATCTTGAGTGCTTGGTCTCAAAAGGCATTTGGGGGATTCATTTGTATAAAGCAGGTTTCAGTCTTATCAATCAGGGAAATTACTGCCAGGTTATAGTGTGGGCAGGGCTGAGAAGGGGCTGTTGAAAACAATGGAGGGGTTCAGGGATCTGTTGTAGCAACAGCAGTTGCAGTAGATCCCCTGCCATGACTTCCTCACAAATAATAGCTGAAGGGGAGACATTGGAATCTGGATCTCATTTTTGTGTGAAAAGTTTTGTGTGTGGGGTTGTCCTTTCATCAAAAACTTTTGCTGAAAGTTTAACAGGGCTGTGAGAGGCAGTTTGGCCTAGTGGTTGGGCCTGGAGGAGACCAGGGTTCCCTATTCCCACTCAGCTACTGCCTCTCGGCCAGAGGTATTACAGGGTTGTCGTGGGGATATAAATAGGGAACGGGGAGAGCCAGGTACACCAGCCTGGATGAAAAAATGGATGAAGCCTAAATAAACTCGTAAGATGCTTATATCTCTTACCCACCTGAGTCACCTCTCAGTACTGACGCCTTTCACGCGAGCATGGCATGTTTGTGCGCTTGCGCCCCCGCCTGAGGAAAACATAGAGGCTTCCGCCCAACCGCAGCTTCCCTTAAGACCCTGGAATCTCGCGCCGTTGCTATGGGCAACCGTCACTTCCGCCCAGGTGATGACAGGCAACCACAAACACCAAGCCTGGAAAGCCCCGGAAGCTCAGCCACCGGGGACAGTCTTGCCGCAGCTATGTCTATGCCTTCTCCCTCATATCCGCTTCCGTGTCGCAGGGGGCGCCGCGCACCCAGTCAGATTGCTCCCTCGCTTCCTTCGCCCCGCCCCTGCCGCTGTAATTGGTCTTGCTTTGTCTCCCGCTCGTTTTCTTTTCCCCTCGGTCGGCTTACTCTCTTCTTGACTTTGGAGGGGCTGGGGAGTCTCGCTCCTCCTCAGCAGGTCCCCTCGGCGCAGGATATAAGTGTGTGTGGCGGATCTGCTCAGCATAAGGTGGACGTGGGGGACGGGATCGGCGGGCGGGTGGAGTGGTTACAGGCGCCTCACACACCCCCTTCCCAAATAGGGCGCAGAGAACGGCGGTGGGGACCTAAGTGGTGGTTTTGCATCGTATGTGTATACGGAACACCTCTCTACACGGCTATCGCCACACAGTGTGTGCGTGTGTGTTGTATGTACGTCAGTAAATACAGTATATGAATGTATTCGTAGGAATTATTGTTCCATGTGCTGGCGGCGGCCTTACAGTAGTTCAGCTCAATACAACATAGAATCACATAAATACTACTAAATATAGTGATCCTAATTTATAAACTTTATGTGTGTTAGTGTATATGTTTAAGTGTATACATCTGAAATATTGTGTATTTTGTGTGATGTATGTATAATGTGAAGGTATGAATTGCTACTGAGTAAATGCAGCAAAAGCAGCAGAGACTTGAGTGTAAGTGTGCGTGCGCATGCAAAACTGTTAGTAATTGTCATCAGTGTATGATTTTAGTGATTAACAGGATCTTACCTGGATCCAGAGCTGTATGAATATTTAAAAGTGTCTTTTTATATTTATATATGCATCACACAAAGAGGTGTGTTTATTTATGTGTGTATGGTTAGATAGATAAATGGATATAGGATCGCCACAGAAATGCAGGAAAACAGCATCAAGTATAGGCTAAAGAATTTGATTGTGTTAAAGGTGCTTCAAGATGTTCTTTGGCTTACCCTGCAACAGAGCAGCACAGCTGCCTACTGGAAGTTGAGTAAATGCCAGTTTTGTCCATGCTGACCTTTGAACTTGTGTGGGATGTAGGGACAGCACTTGTCAGCTTGAGAACGCATATGAGACATTGACTTTGGGGTGTTTCAGCTCACAAAGATTTTGTTTTATCCTTAGATCTGATAGTGTTGGATCTGTGGAGGTTGTTGAAGAGTGTAGCTGCAGCATGGCTAGTGGTCCCAGTAGCACAACCCCAGGATGGAAGCAGATGTCTTGGCGGAAGAGGCCACAGAGTGTCGTGGCTTGGGAGAGCAAAGCTGAATGGGACCAAGTGATGGTGGGCCTATACTGTGGGGACCGTGAGATACAACAGGATGCATTGGACCGAATATCTGCTTGGAAAAGCAGGTAAGAGGGAATGTGAACAGGTTATAGAGGCAGCAAGCAGTGTGGGGAGGTACCTGAAGTGCAAGGGAAGGGTGGCAGGGGATAAGGTGAGTCAGACTCTATCCCACCCAGAGCTTTCCAAACTTCACATGTTGGTGACACACTTTTTAGACATGCATAATTCTGTGACACAGTAATTCGGCAAACTGAAGGTTAAACTATCCCCTTTCAGTCCCGGGAGAAGTGCGAGGAGTATTCACATGGCACATCTACACACTGCAACTGACACACTAACGTGTCGTGACACACAGTTTGGAAAGCTCTGCTCTTTCCTATGATTGCTAGGGGTGAAGACCTCTGTCCACTCCTCCTCTGCTTAGCAGCGCCTATTCTTTTCTCAGTCCCAAGCTCTTGGCTTTTCTCTTGAATTTAGATCAGTGGTTCTCAAACTTTTTTCTCTGGGCCACACTTTCAGAATAAAAATGTGCTTGCACCTCACTAAATTTTTTATTGATAAGAAATGCATTGGAAAACAAAAACAAACAGCTCCCATCAATGCTTGCTTTATAACATAGAACATGAATACCGTATTTTTCGCTCTATGGGACGCACTATTTCCCCTCCAAAAATGAAGGGGAAATGTGTGTGCTTCCTATGGGGTGAATGCAGGCTTCAGGAAGCTATCCGCAAGCCTTGGGAGCCTGGCGCGACTTCCCTCGGGCTCCCAGGGCTTGCGGATGGCAGCCTGCAGGCTTTTCAGGGAGGTGGGGAAATTCCCCCACCTCCCAGAAAGGCCAGGAGAAGCCGCACAGCCCCTTTAAAGAGCATGCGGCTTCTGCTGGTTTTGCGGGAGGTGGGGGAATCCTCCCACCTCCCAGAAAAGCCAGGAGAAGCCACGCGTTCTTTAAAGGGGTTGCGCGGCTTCTGCAGGCATTTGGGAGAGGTGAGGGAATCCCACCACCTCCCAGAAAAGCCAGGAGAAGCCATGCAGCCCTTTTAAAGAGCGCACGGCTTCCGCCGGTTTTGCGGGAGGTGGGGGAATTCTGGCTTGGGAACAGCCTTGTTAGCCTCTGCAGGACAGCGGGGTGAAGGCACCCCACTGCCCTGCAGAGGCTTTTCCCGCAGCCGTCCCCAAGCTAAAAGAGCGAGACAGAGCCCTTCCTCTCGCTGCTCTGGCTTGGGAACAGCCTTACTTTGTGCACAGCCCTGCAGCTCTGCCCTGCAGAGGCTTTGCGCACAGCCGTCCCCAACCTAGAAGAGCAAGACGGAGCCCTCCGTCTCGCTGTTCTGGCTTGGGAACAGCTTTGCTAGCCTCTGCAGGACAGCGGGGTGAAGGCACCCCGCTGCCCTGCAGAGGCTTTGTGCGCATCCGTCCGCAAGCTAGAAGAGCGAGACGGAGCACTCCGTCTCGCTTTTCTGGCTTGGGAACATCCTTCCTTTGCGCGCAGCCATCCCCAAGCTAGAAGAGCCAATAGAAGCCACGCAGCCCCTTTAAAGAGTGCGCGGCCTCTGCAGGAGGTGGGGAATACTCCCAGAGTTTGTCGGGGCTGGTGGGGGAAGGCTTGCGGATAGCAGCCTGTTCTGGGGTCGGGGGAACCTCGGGCTTCCCCCGCCCCAGCCCCGCGTGGGGGGGGGGAATAAAAATTTTTTCTCTATCCCCCCCCCAAAAAAAACCCCTAGGTGCGTCCTATGGGCCGGTGCGTCCTATAGGGCGAAAAATACGGTACTTTATAATATGATCATGGGACATCCAGAAAATATAAAACAATGCAGCTACATAAGAAACATGAATCATTCTCGAAATATAATATAAATGAGCTTCTTACATATGTATCTTAAGTACAGACTCAGTAAGAGATGTGAGTTTGCTTTTGTTGAGTAATCTCATTTATATTAGGTCTAATTTGATAGAAACAACACAAAGAAGACTATCTTTTCTGATCTTTCACCTTTGTTGAAAATCCCTGTTCACAAGAATTAAGTTGTGGAGAACTGTAGAAGAATAGCCAATGCTCTTGAAGAGAGGCATGGGTTCTGCTTCTGGTTGCATATTAAAAAAAAAATTTTTTTGATACTATACTGCACTGAAATGTTTAAATGTTTCTTTGAATGTTCTTGAATCTTCCTGCCACATGTACCTTCCGCTGCTGCCACACCCTTTGAGAACCACTGATCTAGATCAAGGGTGGGGAATTTATGGCACTCCAGATGTTGCTGGACTACAACTCATGTCATCCCTTGGCCACGCTGGCTGATAGGATTTGGAATTCAACATTTGCATGACCACAAGTTCCCTACTCCTGATCTAGATCCTGGTCAATTTCACACAGTACCTATCTTTGGCAATTCCAGATGAAAAAAATGGCATACTTAAATAATGTTATTTGTGTGCCACTTTTCCACAGTTCAAGGAGTTCACAGGTCTCCTTGAGGAAGGGGTTTTCTTAAACTCAGAGTTTGAAAACTTCTCTAGGAGGTAGGTATATGCTTTTTGTCTTCAGAATGGAGACAATCCTGACCTCACTGTGTTTCACTCTTTAAACCTAGGTATGGGCATAGGATGCCATTAGCTGTGGAGTGCACTGCGGATCTGATTCGTTGTAAACTCCTAGATGCCTCTGGTGTTCTGAAATCCCATGAACTGGTCCTTACGTATGGTCTAGCTCTTGTGAGGTAAGAACAGGTAGACAGAGGAAGGAAGATTGAAGGGCTGGAAAGGGTGTTTGTGCTAGTCAGTAATTCTACACCCCTAGTGCTAAACAGGGAGAGATTAGGCTTTCTTTGTAGAAAGCTGTCATACCATTATATCATTTTCAGTATATATATCATTCATAATTGCAGTATATGTTAGAATTCCAACCGTTAAGTTCTTGGGTGTTGTCTCCAGCTCAGGTTTACCCACAACTGAAATTCTGTTTTGATTTCAGTTAAGGTGAATAAAGGTTTAGTAACTGAGTTGGCACATAGGAACCAACAGGTTCAGTTCTAGCTTTAATACAGCCATTCAATTAGATTTAAATAATAAAAGCAAAACCAGACAATCCAAGATGATTGATTTAAGGCATTTCACATTTTTAGAACTGCAGATTAGAAAAAAAAATAAAGTGTAAGCTTCCCAATTCATTTAGATTAAATAATCTTTTTGGCAGCTGACACTGTTTGGGGCAAAAAATAAATAAAAAATGTCACCCACAACTTCCTCTTATGCTAGCGCATATGAAGCTGCTCTATAGGCAACAAACCTGTTTGCATCATCCAGCAGCCATCAAATTTTGGAATTATATGACTGGTCTTCTATAAAATTCTGAAATAAATAGAGCAATATGTTCCTAGGTGAATTGTATAAAGGGTAATGCACAATGCCTTTGATTCAGTCTGATCCTCATATATGAAGATGGCCCTTTATTCGTCTATTAAGAATTTACCAGTCAGATATTCTGCGGCTGTAATTTGAAATCAAACTTAAGTATTTAAGTCATGTTTTGATTAGTGTTGTGGGGCAGAGCAAGCTGATAGGTCTAAAAGAATTTTGAGTATGTAATAAATTTGAAATGTTAATTTTAATCTTACAGTCAGAAACATGTACATTGTGCTCATGCTGATTAAATCTGATGATACCCTTTAGTGTACGACATCAGATATTATTGACTTAACTTTTATTTATTTATTTATTGTGGATTCACATTCAGTGGAAATTTTCAAACAGCAGTTCAGGTTCAGTTCAGGAAAACAAAATAAAGCTTTATTCCAGTTTTATATTTTGACTGCATTCCTGGAAACATTTTTTTTCAGACAAATGTATCATGAAAAACTGGAATCAGTTGGGTAATTTTTTCTTTCATGTGCAGGTTTGTGAACCTCATCACAGAGCGGAAGCAGAAAACGGTCATCATTCCACTGAGACGCCTAGCAAAAGAGGTAGGAAGGTTCCAGAGAATTAAGTCTCTGCAGGCTACAGACATTACACACACACACACACACACACACACACACACACACACACACAGAGGCAGGCAGTTGGATAATGATGACACAGATAGTATTCATCTCCAGCAAATGTGAGGGAGGTCTTACCCCTTGCCCCTGTGATGTTAATGGCCATTTGGTGCTCTTTTATAGCTAAACATCCCAGTCTGGATTGTGAACCTTCGTCATGATTTGACCCATGGCAACCTACCTCACCTGGATGCTTGCCAAAAAGGTGAGTGCAGTTTTATATAGTGCTATCTGTGCCCATTGTGTGGGAGAACGGGCGAGACTCTAGAGGCTCCCACCTGGAGAAATGGAAGCAGGGGTAAATGGGAAGAATAGGTGACAAGGCGATTTACAAATAATTAAAATCAATTTAAAACTGAAAACAACAAATACATTTAAAATGATTCTGAACCTGTAACAAGTAAAGACTCATGGTAAAGATCCATTTATGCAGCTGGGGAAGCCTGTGGGAACAAAAATATCTTCAGTTGCTTCCAGAAAGTGCAGATAGTGGGTGCATATCATATCTCAGCAGGAACCACTGTTCCACATAACAGAAGCAGCCACACTAAAAGCCCTGCACTGAATTACTACAGAGTGGGCTTCTGAGATCTTTGGAACTTTCAAGAAAGACTCTCCCATAGATTACAGCCATCTACTGGGTATAAAAGGGGGTATAGTTATGTGTACTTAGGCTTAGCTGGAATACAGTACGAGGGTAAGTGGGGGGGGCGGGTTTGCTAAAGGCTTCATGGAAGAGGTGTTTTGAGGAAGGGTTAGAATAGAGGTATTCTGGAAAGGTATTTCCAGGCAGAAGGGGTAGTAAGAGACAAAGGTCGGCATCCTTTAAGGGAGCAGAAGGTCTGCAGGTGATAGAGATGGACTATCAGTCTCGCTGACAATCTATGTGCAGTACGATTGCGTGTTACATGCAATTAACTTTCACAATTTCAACCTGACACATGTGAAGGCAGACAGGTTGAAATTGTACAAGGCAAATCAAGCAAGACATAAGAGTTACCTGGCATAGAAAAAGCTTTTAAGCTCTCTGCCTTGGGGGCCAAGGCCTGCTCAGCATGCTGGCTCTGGGATACTCTTTTGTGAGATCTTACAGACCATTACTAGCCTTCCAGAGCTAGCCCACTGGTTGGGCATCCCCTCCACTCCATGCAAACTATGGAGCTTTAAACTTCTTTTGTTTGGAGTAAAGGTAAAGGGACCCCTGACGGTTAGGTGCAGTCAAGGATGACTCGGGGGTTGCTGCGCTCATCTCGCTCTACAGGAGGAGCCGGCGTTTGTCCGCAGACAGATTCTGGGTCATGTGGCCAGCATGACTAAGCCACTTCTAGCAAACCAGAGCAGCGCACGGAAACGCCGTTTACCTTCCCGCCAGAGCGGTACCTATTTATCTACTTGAACTTGACATGCTTTCGAACTGCTAGCTTGGCAGGACCTTCTGATCAGCAAGCCCTAGGCTCTGTCGTTTAGACCACAGTGCCACCCATGTCCCTGCTTGGATTACCTGGCATGAAAAGAGCCTGTCTGCCTTGCTTTCTGGGCATGACTCACTCAGCATGTAGCTCCAGGAGTACTGGAGATACATGTGGAACCATTACAAGTCTCGTGCTTTTGAGGACCTGTTTGATCAGAGATAACATTGGGACAAAAGAGACATTTAACTCTAATTACACCTTCACCTACTGATCTTCAGCCCCAGTGGGTTGCTCTGCCTCACCAAATGCCAAACCGCTAAGTGCAGTACTTTATTTTTTCCAGCAGGTGGTGCTGTGCATTTAGGGCTTGGTAAATGCTTTCACCAATAGAAAAACTGGATGGTCTGAAGATCTGGACAGATAGAGTGTTCATTTGTAGGGGGACAGAAGGCAGTACAGTGGTACCTCGGGTTACATACGCTTCAGGTTACATACGCTTCAGGTTACAGACTCCACTAACCCAGAAATAGTGCTTCAGGTTAAGAACTTAGCTTCAGGATAAGAACAGAAATCGTGCTCCAGCGGCGCAGCGACAGCAGGAGGCCCCATTAGCTAAAGTGGTACCTCAGGTTAAGAACAGTTTCAGGTTAAAAACGGACCTCCGGAACAAATTAAGTACTTAACCCGAGGTACCACTGTAGAGCATCACTCTGTAGATGGAAGAGAGGAAGTGCTAGCCTGTCTTTTTGCTCCAGCGGAGCCCCATGCTGGGCAAAAATTTGTTCCTGTCCAACTGTATGATTCTAATTCTACATAGTACCTTCCCTCCATAGACAAGTCTAAGAACAAGCTCATCCAGGTTGTGATCCACCAAGCTAGTTACAGTCATTATTTTACATTGTAGAGCACCATAAGTCCACTGGTATGAAGGTGGTATATGGATGTATTAAGCAAATAAACCATGTGAAGAATCATATTCTAGAAAGAACAAGAATGTATTTTCTTGGTGCCTAAAAGTTGACAGTGTTGGCACCAGGTGAACCTCCTTTGAGAGAGCTTTCCATAACAGAGGGGCAGCCACTGAAAAGACATGCACTCTTCTTGCTGCCCTCTGCACATGTTTCCTTGTATGGAGCAGTTATGAGAAATTACTTGTAAATCTTTCACTTGACCAGGCTGCCTTTGTTTTACTATCCTCTCTATACTGTATATGTTTTGTCACCTCCAGGCTGTGATGTTGTCCTGGAATGGCTCCGGCAAACATATTGGAGCCGCCAGTTGGCCAATAACCTAGTAAGAGGATATGAAGAGGATGAGGATGAGGAATCACCACTAGCAGGTACCGGGTTCATCAGCAGTATAACGGAGCCTGAAAAATTGGAGTCCCTCGACTGTCAGGGAAATGTGATGTTTCAAGGTGAGTATAGTCACCATGTGGATACACACTGCCACCCAATTACAGCTATGCTAAAATCCTGGATTTCTGCATTGTTTTCTTGAGGCAGGAAGCTGGGGACAGAGAGAAGAAAAAAGGAGCTAGAGGTCAATGGTATGAACCTAGTAACAACTCTGCATCTGTGAGAGAAGTTTAGGCATGGAATTGTCAATTCAAATGGAAATTGGGGAGATGAAACTAGGCACCTTGGGCCCCTAAGAAGCTTATAATACTCTGAAGGGTTGGGGAGGTGTTGCCATTAAATTTAAAGAACTTATTCTCCAGTGTTTTACCCTTTCCTTTTTTTTTATAAAATATTTATTGAGATTTTACAAAAAACAAAGGTTTACAGAATAAAAAGAAAACATATAAAAAGAAAGAGATAAAAAAGAAAAAAAAAACATACAAAAATACATAAAAAAGAAAAAAGAAAAGTAAAAATCCAAAATGCAAAAAACGAATAAATAAAAAAAATTAAAAACAAATCCATTTTTTTGTATCTTTAAACTCGTTAGCTTGTTTCCTTGACCTCCTCACACCTCCCCTTTTTGTATTCCCATTTACATAATCAAATCAACAAATCCTTACCCTCTTTAATTTATCTTAACTCTATATCTTAACCTATTATAACTCTATATTTTCATCCATTATCAATCCATTTTTGCATATTCTTATTCACTTCGTTGCTAATGCCACTTGTTTTCAATCCAACATCATTTTAACATTCATTAATTTTACAGTGTTTCTGCAGATAGTCTTTAAATTTCTTCCAATCTTCTTCCACCAACTCTTCTCCCAGGTCTCAGATTCTGCCAGTCATATCCGCCAATTCCATATAGTCCATCACCTTCATCTGCCACTCTTCCAGGGTGGGTAAATCTTGTGTTTTCCAATACTTTGCAATAAGTATTCTTGCTGCTGTTGTTGCATACATGAAGAAAGTTCTATCCTTCTTTGGCACCAATTGGCCGACTGTGCCCAGGAGAAAGGCCTCTGGTTTCTTCAGAAAGGTATATTTAAATACCTTTTTCATTTCATTATAGATAATCTCCCAGAAAGCCTTAATCTTTGGGCACGTCCACCAAAGGTGAAAGAATGTACCTTCATTTTCTTTACATTTCCAACATTTGTTATCGGGCAAATGATATATTTTTGCAAGCTTGACTGGTGTCATGTACCACCTGTATATCATTTTCATAATATTCTCTCTTAAGGCATTACATGCCGTAAATTTCATACCGGTGGTCCACAACTGTTCCCAGTCAGCAAACATAATGTTGTGTCCAACATCTTGTGCCCATTTAATCATAGCAGATTTAACCATTTCATCCTGCGTATTCCATTTTAACAGTATCTTAGTTTTGGGATCTAACAGTTCTGTTTCCAATTTTGATTTTTCCACCTGGAAGCCAATTTTTTTCAGTGTTTTACCCTTTCCTCCCCCACCTCACCCAACCTTCATCTATATGGCAATTAAGCTTTCATTCTCAATGAGCTCAATGTGAGCCCCAAATAGTGCTACGTGGCTCCTGGTCATCCCTGAGCAGGAACACTCATTTTGAAATACAGATCCCCCTTTGTGTTAATTAAAGCCAGTAGGTAACTACTCGACTAATTAGAGTTTATCGAGCTGTTGATATTATAAGCAGAATAATTAGGCTGGGAAATAATAACATCAATGCCATCAATGGAGGCTAGTATAAGGGTCGGGATTGCTACTGTTGAGGGGCAAGGAAGGTGTGGCAGTGGGAACAGATTTTATAGGCGAAGGGGATTGAGATACGGCTACACTCGTACCCCTTCCGATCTGCGCCCTATCCCGAGGGACGAGGGTAGGGTGAGCAAGGATTACTCACCTCCATCACTGGTGCTGTGCAATGCCAGGTCTATAGGCAACAAAACCTGCAAGATTTCTTTACCTCGTAGGGGGCCGACCTGGCTTGTGTGACAGAGACCAGAAGGGGAAACAGTTACCTTACAAGAGGTGGTGCCCCCGGGTTTCTCCGTCCTCCACCAGTCGTGGACTGTGGGCCGGGGGGGGGGGGAAGGGTGGCATTATTAATCCGGGAAGATTGTTCCTTCAGGGCTTTGCCATCACCAGTGATCCCTGGCATTGAATGTGTTGGCCTAGTGTGGGGTTCTGAGGAGAGCTTGGCTGTCTGGCTGGTGTACCGGCCACCTAGCGCACCAGCAGCCACCCTGTCAGGCCTACTGGAGGCAGTGGCTGACTGGGCCTTGGAGTTCCCTAACCTATTGATATTGGGGGACTTCAACATCCATGCTGATGCCACTCCCTCCTCACAGGCTCTCGACCTGGTGTCTTCCATGGCGACACTACGGCTCTCTCAGTTTGTTTCGGGCTCCACACATCAAGCAGGCCACACACTGGATTTGATTTTTGGTGCAGGTATAGATGTGATCATGTCCCCTTCGATGAAGGTGCCATGGTCTGATCACTACGCTCTGAAAGCCAGGATTGACTTTCCACCCCCACCCTGCTTAGTTGGCAAGCCGATTTGGGCTCGCCCGCGGAGGCTGATGGACCCTGATAGATTCCGTCAAGCCTTGTGGGACCTTGCTCCCTCTGGCGACTCACTGACTGAGCTTGTTGAGGACTGGAATACCCAGCTCTTGGAGGCCATCAATGAGATTGCACCTAAGTGCCCTCTGCGACCCCGCAGAAACCGGGCTCCCTGGTTTACCGAGGAGCTCCGGAAAATGAAGCGGGACCTCAGATGGCTAGAGCGAGTATGGCAGGGTGCCCACGACAGAGCCTCAAGAACATCTTATAGGGTTTTTATGAAAAAAACCTTAGCGGTGAAGGCCGCTAAGAAGTCTTCTCAGCCTCCATTGCATCCGCTAGCTCTCGCCCGGCGCAATTATTTAGTATAATTAGGTCTTTAACGTCCCTGGAGGGACAGCCAAATTGAAATAACAATTTGACACATAACTGTGAGTCATTTGTGGGCTTTTTTGCGGAGAAGGTTCTGTTGCTCCGCCGTGACCTCCCTGCCAATTTGGATACAATAACAGAACTGGAGGCCCCTCAACCGTCCTCGGGTCCAGTATTGGACCACTTTGACCGGATATCCCCAGCCGATGTGGACAGACTCCTCCGAGCGGGAAAGCCCACCACCTGTCCTCTTGACCTGTGCCCGTCCTGGCTGATTAGAGCGTGTCCAGACGAGGTGTGGGGGCCCATAAGGGGATATCATCAATTTGTCCCTTGGCACCGGGACATTCCCAGGGGAATTGAAGGAGGCAGTGGTGTGCCCGCTCTTAAAGAAAACATCATTAGATCCTTTAGATCTATCCAATTACCACCTAGTTTTGAATCTTCGGTTTCTGGGTGATTGAGAGAGCAGTTGCTGAACAGCTTGATGGGTTCCTGGATGAAACATTGGCTCTGGATCCATTCCAGTCCGGCTTCCGCTCTGGTCATGGGACCGAGACGGCTCTGGTTGCCCTAACAGATGATCTCCGCAGGCAGCTGAATTGAGACGGGTCGGGGCTGCTGATTCTTTTAGACCTGTCAGCAGCCTTCAACATGGTCGATCACGAACTCCTGGACCACCGCCTCGCCAACGTGGGGATCCAGGGCACAGTCCTTCAATGGCTGCACTCGTTTCTCTCTGGTCAGGGACAGAGGGTGGCGCTGGGGGGGGGGGACTGTCGTTGCGCCACTCCTTGGTGTGTGGAGTGCCGCAGGGTGTGATACTCTCCCCGATGCTTTTCAACATCTTTATGCGCCCCCTAGCCCAGCTTGTCCAGAATTTTGGGTTGGGCTGGGCTGTCATCAGTATGCTGATGACACCCAACTCTATCTGTTGATGGATGGCCATCCTGACTCTGCCCCAGACACACTGATCAGATGTTTGGAAGCTGTGGCTGAATTGTTACGTGGGAGCCGGTTGAAGTTAAATCCTTTGAAGACAGAGGTCCTTTGGCTGGTTTGGGACAATATGGGATTGGGCGGACAACTCCCATCTCTTGTGGGGGCGCAATTAGTGCCAGCACTGTCGGTTAAGAGTTTGGGTGTAATCTTCGACACCTCCCTTTCCAGGGAGGTGCAGATTGCAGCTATAACAAAGGCGGCATTTTTTCATCTCCGCCAAGCTAAGCAGTTGGCTCCTTACCTTTCTCACCCTGACCTAGCCACTGTGATCCATGTGATGGTCACCTCCGGACCATCTCACTCTACGTGGGGCTGCCCTTGAGACATTTTGGAGGTCCCGGGCCACTGAGAGGTTAGGCTGGCCTCAACCAGAGCCAGGGCTTTTTCGGCTGTAGCCCCGATCTGGTGGAACACTCTGTCACAAGAGACTAGGGCCCTGCAGGACTTGACATCTTTCCGCAGGGCCTGCAAGACAGGGCCAGCAAGCTGTTCCACCAGGCCTTTGGCCAAGGCACAGTTTGACCCCCTCCTTTGGCGATCCTCGTAGAACTCTGGCACAGTGGTTGCCATTTGATTTTGAATTGATTTTAGAATATTGATTTTAGAATGCTGTGTTACTTTTATTGCTGTTAGCCGCTCTGAGCCTGACGTCGGCTGGGGAGGGCGGGATATAAATAAAATTTTATTATTAACCCTTCAAAAAAAACCACAACCCCACAAAATATTTCTTATGTGTGTGCAGTTTTCTTTGCACGATGGCAGAGGTTACACCGAATATTCCATCTTTTAGGGCTACTGTGGGGAAGCCTTCAACCCACAGAGCCTAATCAGGCCCACTGGGCCTCCCCATTTGGCTCTCCAAGCTGTTTTGGCCAAGCCATACCCAACTGCCCCACAGTGGACATCTAGTCCACAGGTAAAAAAGATCCTGCTTGCTGCTGAAAGTGGGGTTTGCAGGCACCAGCTGTGCCTTAACCTGATCTGATAATCTCTACAGCACTCGTAAAGGCACAGGGCTTTGCCATAGTTGGCAATAAGCTGATTTTCAGCACCTTAAAAGCACTGTGTTTGCCTGCATGGCTCAATTCAAAGCACATAGGGAAAGGAAAACGTTCACCTTAAGCTGTTGTGAGATCAGATTATTGTCTTGTTGCTAGCCCCACTTGCTTGATAGGTTTGGTCTGCGGGAGTTGGTGGGGGTAAGAATATGGCCCACTAGTCACCTTCAGTTCTTCACCCCTGCATTGAGTCATGCCGAAGCACTGAAATCCTGGGGTTGGGGCTTGCTGGAGATGAGGGTGTGGAAAGCATATTAGATGTTAGTTCACCATTTTTACCCTCATTGTACATGCCTTCATGCCTACTAGCTGCAGGGCTTTTTGGCATCCCTGCCTGAGAAAGGCTTCAGCTTCAGAAGTAAGTCTCAACAAAAAGCAGCCATGCAGTACAGGTGACCTGCCTTGGTAGGAATTTAAGTAACTTTGGGGCCTAAATGGACCCTAAGTGTATGAAGTGGTGCTGATGTGAAGAGGATGATACAGTCATTCCTGCAATGCAGTGTATTACCCAGATCAGCCTTCACCAGTCTGGTGCTTGAGTGCCCTCTACCTGTTTTGGGCTACAACTCCCATCAGTCCCAGTTAGTATGGCCATAGGCAAGGGCTGACCTAGATGATGCCCAGTGCTTCTCATTTACTTCTGAGGAAATGTCACCACATCAAGAGCAGGCCACTACCCATCCATCAGGTATAAGGAACCACCCACTACCACTGCCTCAGTCATATCTGAATTGAGCTTCAGTTTATCAGCTCACATAAAACCATAGAATTGTAGAGTTGGAAGGGGCCTCAAGGGTAATTTCGCGGGGGGTTGGACTAGATGACCCTCAGGGGTCTTATGATGGAAAGAGTTCTTATGATGGAAATAATATCTAGTTATTTGTTAAATTAGCATCTTGCTGTTTGAAGAAATGGTGCTCATGGTATTTTGCATTTCATAGATTTCAAAACAATTACTGTCTTTCTTCTTTACTTGCCTTCCCAGAGAAAGTCGTGGAACTTCTGGTTTCCTATAAAAATCAACAATTTGAGGTAAGTTTCACAGATTTGTACTTCCTGATTCATTTTTGAAGTAGTAAAATATAAAGTTCAAGAAGTTTTGCTCTATATACCACATTATATTTTTCCTGGACATTTTGACAATGCATATAGAGAATCATACTGAGGACTAAATTTCAAATAGGGAATTGTGCTCCAAATGTACATACTATATGTCATTTAGATGTCATGCTAGAAGGGTGGAGAACCTCCCCAGTGGGGTCCAATTCAGTCCGAGAGGCCATGCCTACCCTCCTATCAGCTGACGCCACTTGAGAGGGTCAGAAGGAATAAGTCTGCATAGTGTTGGGTACAGGCTCACAAAAGTGCTGCCTTCATGGAGGGCTCTCTTATGCTTGAACACAGCACTAAGTAGCCCTGTTTCTCCCATCCCTGTAAAGTGATTTTGGGAGTGGGGGGAGAAACACAACTATGTTTTGCCAATTAAAGCAGCAAAGCTGCTGTCACTTGTAAACTCCAGCCTTGCTTCTCATGTCCTTGTCAGTGACAGGGAGTGGGGAAGCATGCAGTTTGCCAGCCTCGTTCAGTGCTCCCAAAAGCGCAGTATCCCTTTTGGTGTGGTTCCTAGGCAGAAACTCCATGGAAAGGATTTTGACAGCCCACCTGCCTGTCCAGTTTGACCAGCGAGGCTGATCCCGATAAGGATCTGGCCTGTGGAGCCAGAAAGTTGCCCCACCCCAGTTCTCATCACTGAACATAATAAAGAGGTAGATTGATTGATTCCCCACCCTTTCTTACTGGTACAGTTCATGAAAGCCCATAACTTCTGCACTGGCAATGGATGAGTAGCAATGGATGACCCATTCCTGAACACTGATGGATAGATCCAGTGAGGCTATTTTTCACTGGCCGCCTTACTCCTGGTTTCTTTTTTACCGTTGGTGTTGTACAGCACAATTCCTCCTGTTTATTTATATGTTCATAAATATATATCTATACTGCTGTGTCATAAAAATGTATCCAAGTGGTTTACAGCAATAAAACATAAAATGGTACAGTACAATAGAAACCATATTAAAAGGTTAAAAACGGATATCAATTAACTGTTGTGGAACATTTTATATTTTAATTGCCTACATAGGCATGACAGAATATAAAAAGTTTCAGCAGTGGCTATTTAAAAGTTGTCACAGAAGGCACCTGCTCGATCTCTGTTGGCTGAGTGTTCCCCAGGACTGGTCCAGTGAAACTAAAGGCTCAGTTTCTTGTTGGCAAAGGATCCTCACCAACTTAGGGAACAACCCAAGATGCTCCTGCAGATTATCTCAATTATCAAGCTGGGGTATAAGCGTTTAGGCAATTCCCAAGGTGTCCTGGACCTACGTTATTCAGAGCTTTGCAAATTAATGAAGGGACATTGAACCTGGCTTAGTATTAGATGGACACCCGGTGCAGCTGTTTTAACAGTGGTGTCATGTAATTCTTGGCCAGATGCCCTCATCAGCAATCTGGCTGCCACATTCTGGAGCTTCTGAACCAGACCCAAAGGCAGCCCCACATACAACAATCCAGCCTGTTAATTGAGTCTTCCTCTTTGTGTTAGGTTCTCCAGCAAGAGCAGGACATCAATCAGGTCTGCAAATTGTGGTACAACTCTTCCGCAGAGATACAGTGGATTGTGGCCCAGGTGAAAGAGTTGTTCCTAGAGAACAGGTAAGGAAGGACTTTAACCTAGTTGAGACTGAGACCCACAGTGGCAGGTGTCTACCGTGCCTGCAAGTACATAGCATTTGATGCATGATATTTCCCAGTTAGATACTATGCCATGATAACAGAGCCCCACCTATGAAGGCAGGGCAAATTAGTTTGCATGTGTAAATATGCAGGAGCAGCCATGCAAAGTTATACCAAAGTGTCTTTTTCTGGCAGCCTTGAGCAGAGTGAGGGGACACAAATAGCAGACACAGGAAGCTGCCTTATACAGAAGCATATCATTGGTCCTTCTAGCTCAATATTTTCTGAACCAACTGGTAGCAGCTCTCCAGGATTTCCAGCAGGTTGCATCCCAGTGCTGCCTGGAGATACCAGGCATTGTACCTGGGAGATTCTGTATGCAAAGTAGATGCTGTACCACTGAGCTATAGCCTTTCCCAGGAGCAAGTACTGAGCATGAGGCCTAGAGCTGTGGGAGAGCTGTCCAGTAGGAACTGAATGTCAAGAGCAGATGCTTTGACAAGAGACCAGGAATATTAAGGGAGTTGACAAAAGGTCAACGTAAATGAACTCTCCAAGCCCTTTCTTCTGCTAAAAAATTGATATTAATTCACTGGAAACATAATACCATGGTTCCCTTCAAACAATGGATAGAAGATATGATAACTCTAGCAACATATGAATGGATTGCTTTTAGACACAGATTGTGTATGGTTAAATACAATGATATTTGGAATCCATTCATAGAGTATAATGTCTTTTTAATAATTTTAAATTTATTGGATTAATTGTACAGTCGTACCTTGGTTGTTGAACGCCTTGGTACTTGTCTGTTTTGGCTCCCAAATGCTGCAAACCTGGAAGTGAGTGTTCTGGTTTGTGAACGTTCTTTGGAAGCTGAACATCCGATGCAGCTTCCAGTTGGCTGCAGAAGCTTCCTGCAGCCAGTCAGAAGCCGCGCCTTGGTTTCTGAATATTTTGGGAGTCGAACGGACTTCTGGAACAGATTCTGTTCGACTTCTGAGGTACCACTCTATTACTTATGTACCCATATAATCCACTGCATACTCTTTTGGATTGTTTTTGTTTGGTTACTTTTCCTCCCCCCCCCCCCCTTCACAGTACAGTGGTACCTCTGGATGCGAACGGGATCTGTTCTGGAGCCCCATTCACATCCTGAGTAGAATGCAACCCGCGTCTGCGCGGGTCGCAATTCGCTGCATCTGCGCATGCGTGTGACATCATTTTGAGCGTCTGCACATGCGCAAGTGGCAAAACCTGGAAGTAACGTGTTCCATTACTTCCAGGTTGCCGCAGAGCGTAACCTGAAAACGCTCAACCTGAAGCATATTTAACCCAAGGTATTCACATTTCCTTTCTTTCATATTATTTTTTCACAGAAAACTTTTAATAAAATATAAATACAGTGGTACCTCAGGTTACAAACGCTTCAGGTTACATACGCTTCAGGTTACAGACTCCACTAACCCAGAAATAGTACCTCAGATTAAGAACTTTGCTTCAGGATGAGAACAGAAATCGTGCTCCAGCGGCATGGCAGCAGCAGGAGGCCCCATTAGCTAAAGTAGTGCTTCAGGTTAAGAACAGTTTCAGGTTAAGAACAGACCTCCAGAACGAATTAGGTACTTAACCCGAGGTACCACTGTAGTTTTAAAGGGGAGCTGTCCAACAGAACTCAGTTAACTGTAGCTGGGGCTTCCCAGAGAGCTTTGCTCTAAGCACTGAACAGCTGAGGGCTGACGGTTTCATAAGGAGACCTGATGACTTCCCTTCCTGGATTGCTTCAAGGCTATGATTGGAGCATGTGCTGGCCTTGTCTCCTTTTTCCAAGTAAATGGAATGAAATGAGAGACTTTGGGATGTCTAACGTGCACCATTTGGGCTTAGGCACAGTTGTTCTAGCTTTAAATGTTTGTAGGAAATAAGATTTACCATGACTTTTCTATCTTATCACACTCTGAGCCCTTCTGCTTAGTGGCTTTTGTGGGTGCCAATTGACTACTTTTTCCATAGTATTTAGGCCCATTAAGGGATTCTGGCCCAGTTTGAACAAAACAATACAGTACTCTTCACTTGACATTCTCTCTCATGTGTGTTTAGGAACTGAATGTGTGCATTACCTCCCTGCACTCTTGGTGCACCTGTCCTATCCCCAGATATCCATGAATAGAATGTTTTGTGGGTAAAATATACATAGGCTCAGGTTGCCGGCTCACTGCCTAGATTTTATCTGGGCTATTGATTGTAGTGTTCAGGTTCGTGCACATTTGATTTTACACATGCACTCACTATTCATATATTCCCATTTGTGAACACAAGAGGGGGTGAAAGGTGCAGTCTTGCTCCCATGTGTAGGGGGGAAGAGTATTGTCAGGACCACCATGCTGTGAAGGAGAGAAGGTTGTGTCAACCTCCTAAATATCTGCAGAAAACGAACTTGTGCCCTCTTATCTCTGCACATTGTGGAGTTCTCATAGCAACTGTTCTGTTTGCATTATTCCCTGACAGCGCAGAAGATATGCTTCAGTGTTCTGCTCTCTTATTTACATTTTTGAGACCTTCTTTTAAGCATGTCCTGCTGTTTCTTGATAAAGCGGAATTTGCTTTTGGCACTTAGCATTTCAGCAGGGCCTCCTATTTTCTAGTGATGGGCAACAGGAAGTGTAGGAGGCGGCTCTGCAACACAGGTCAACCACCCCACCTCTAGCTTGCTTAGGAGTCGTGGATGAGAGAACACACCACAGTGCATGCTTCTAACACATTTCACACAAAAAAGTGAAGGGAAATGTGTTTCTGTTGAGGCTGCTTTCTTCACAGGCAAAAACTTGTCCAGCTCAGAGCGAAGTAGTGGGGGAAAAGAGATCAGTAGCCACAAGGCTGCAGTTGTTGTTTAGTCGTGTCCGACTCTTCGTGACCCCATGGACCAGAGCACACCAGGCACATCTGTCTTCCACTGCCTCCCGCAGTTTGGTCAAACTCATGTTGGTAGCTTCGAGAACACTGTCCAACCATCTTGTCCTCTGTCGTCCCCTTCTCCTCGTGCCCTCAATCTTTCTCAACATCAGGGTCTTTTCCAGGGAGTCTTCTCTTCTCATAAGGTGGCCAAAGTATTGGAGCCTCAGCTTCAGGTTCTCTACTTCCAGTGAGCACTCAGCGCTGATTTCCTTAAGAATGGATACGTTTGATCTTCTTGCAGTCCATGGGATTCTCAAGAGTCTCCTCCAGCACCATAATTCAAAAGCATCAATTCTTCGGCAATCAGCCTTCTTTATGGTCCAGCTCTCACTTCCATACATCACTACTGGGAAAACCATAACTTTAACTATATGGACCTCTGTTGGCAAGGTGATGTCCCTGCTCTTTAAGAGGCTGCAGTGGCATTTTAAATTGCTATATCATGTGATTTGTGGTGTTCATCTGGGTCTATCTCCTGCCCAAATACAAGGCAATTCACCCACCAGCTCTCTTTCCCAGATCAGCTGTCACAGTCCAGGGCACTGCATGCTATGGGCAGAGAGAGTAGGTATTGGTTTAGCATTTGACTAGCAAAAATTACAGCCTGTCGAATTTGGGCCAGTTATTTTAAAGCATTAATTAGTCTGAACAGTAAACAATAACAGAGAGAACTGCACTGACTACAAAAACTGTCCGAGGAGCGCAGGAAGCTGCCTTATTTCAGTATAATCACTGTTAGTAACCACCGGTAGCTTTTTCTTCCACAAATTTGTATAAGAAGAAATTCTTATTTTTCTAGCCCAGCATGGTCAATTCTGGCAGGAAGAGCCTCTTCAAAGTGTTAAGTGGAGGTTTTCCGTCATTTACTACCTGATTGTCTGCAGTTGCTGAGTATTGAATCTGAGCATTTGTAGGCCAAAAAAGGTGCTCTCCTTGTCTGTTTCTAGAGGATGCTAGAACATTTATTAGGACAACAGCTCAAACAGAGCCTGTTCCTTCCAATAAGTGTATGAACCTAGGAAGCAGCCTTGGATCGAGACTCTTGAGAGTCTGCAGACTCTGAGGGTCTTCGGTAGAAGATCTTTCACATCTACTAACTGCTAATGAGTAGGATTGAGCCTGATACCTTCTACGTACATGGAAAGCAGGTGCTTTGCTGCTGAGCTGTGTCCTCATCCCATGGTAGACTGCCGTGACTAATTGCATTTGTTTGTTTTATGATTTTTTTCTGAGTTTTGACTTCAGTCTGGAGATTCCTGCAGAGTATAATTTATTGTGTTGCCAAGAGTGTCAGTAGTTGGCAATTTCTTACTGCAACCCAATAACAGGTAGTCTGTTGAATGTGGCTGGGACTAGATATTACAGTTTCCTTCCGAAAACAGTCGCTTTGTCTCCTTCTGTCCCATGGTAATGTCTAGGGAGCTGAAATGTGTGATGGGAGTGGTGTTGCATTGCAAGGCTCGCCTCTTCCATGTGTAAGGATGGGGAAAGACAGTCCTAATGAGATTGTGTTGCATTCTCTTAGTGCCAGAGAGATGGGGAGGAGGTGTGGGGCTTTGGTCAATGGCTCCAGGAGATTCCTGGCAGCGACCCAGGCCCTATGTTGCTGCCAGCTCCTCTCCCACCGGAACAACATAGGAATACAGATAAACAGTGCTGCCAATGGCACATTTCCTTCCTCCCCACTGCCCATGTGTTCTCAGTTGATTGAACCCTGATTCCAAGCTGGAGCCCACCCAGAGGGTCACTCCGTTGAGGGCCTTGGAGAACCTTCAAGCAGCCCAATATCCTCTGCTTTGAAAAAATATCTTTAACTGCTGATAAAAATCCTTCCAAGGCTAGCAAATCTAAAACATGGGAGTAACTGTTACTTTGTGTTCAGTATGTCAGGAATCTTGAAATAGGGCGTAAATTATTTTGCTTGAAACCTTGAACGTTTGAGAATGATACTGTGGTTTGATAGATGTCCTCGCAAAAATTTGGCACAAACTTGTGAGTCTGCCAACAATCTCCAGCACCCAGGTGGCCCAAGTGAATGAAGTTTAGAATTTACCCTGTCTGGAGGGTTGATTGTAGGGTTGACCCATTGAAAGGCCACAAAAGGGACGTGTTGCCCAGTTTACAAATGCAGGAGTATGACATGGAAAGACATAAGTTGAAAGTTGGACTGTCCTGCTTCAGAATGTAGGTTACAGGGGAGTCCCAGGTTAGACTCAGTTCCATGTAAAACAAATGAATCTCTGCATGTAAAAATCTAGCACACTCATTTCATGCTAGATTCGTATTTGCATAATTTTTATATTATATTTTATATAGGTTGGTCATTTGAAAATGGCATGCATCACCTGCAATCTAAGGTGCTGCAGTGCATTCTACCACCTCATTTCTGGAGCATGTGTAGACCAGGCCTTTGGTGTATATGGACAGGTGTCTATGGAGCTAATTTCAAAGGCTGCTTTTTCTTATTTGGTTCTCTCTCTACAAGCAGGGATGTTCATATGGCTGGGGCAACCCAGTCAGATGGACAGCATATAAATAATAAATTATGACGATGATGACCTGTGAAAATGGTTTTCTGTATGAGGGCTCTGATTTTTTTTTCTTTCAAGAAAATGCTAACAAAATGCTGGCAGTGCTGCCTCAATAGTATCTCCCCAGAAAAACAACAACACCAGAGGTGGTATTGGAATGATGTATTGAAGGATGTTGCAAAGTTAATGAATAGGATTATTAAGAATAATTGTTGTGCAGTCATAAAGTATCTATATCCATATATATAAACACTGATACACATATACCTCAATACTGGCTATTCTGATATGTACCAAGTGGCCAACAAATTTGGAGGTGTATAGAAGTCAAAGAAGACTAGGCTCAGTAATGTTTGTTTTTTTCTGCTTTTGAGGGTTATGGTTCTTATGGCATAGTCTTCTTTTCAATTAGTCTCTCATCAATGCTAGTGCAAGTCATCTTAGCTTGAAGCGTACTAGATAATACTTAGGTTGTAGGTGCTGACCAGGGCTGATGGGAATTGTGGGTGGTTGCTGAACAACCCCAAGCATGCCTAGAGGATGCGGACCATTTGGATCCCTTCCAATCAGGATTCAGGCCTCACCATGGAACTGAAACTGCCTTGGTCGCACTGGTCGATGATCTTTGGCGGGCTAGGGACAAAGGTGAGAGCTGTTTCCTAGTTCTGCTGGATCTCTCAGCGGCCTTTGACACCATCGATCATAACATCCTTATGGACCATCTAGAGGGGCTGGGAGCTGGGGGCACTGTTATACAGTGGTTCCGCTCCTTTCTCCTGGGCCATGTCCAGAAAGTGGTGTTGGGGGATGAGTGTTCAGACCCCTGGGCTCTCACTTGTGGGGTGCCTCAGGGTTCCATCCTCTCCCTCATGCTTTTTAATAGCTATATGAAGCCGCTGGGAGAGATCATCAGGGGGTTTGGGCTGGGTGTTCATCAGTATGCAGATGACACCCAGCTCTACCTCTCTTTTAAATCAGAACCAGTGAAGGCAGTGAAGATCCTGTGTGAGTGCCTGGAGGCAGTTGGAGGACGGATGGCGGCTAACAGATTGAGGTTGAATCCTGACAAGACAGAAGTACTGTTTTGGGGGGACAGGGGGCAGGCGGATGTGGGGGATTCCCTGGTCCTGAATGGGGTAACTGCCCCTGAAGGACCAGGTGTGCAGCCTGGGAGTCATTTTGGACTCATAGCTGTCCATGGAGGCGCAGGTTAATTCTGTGTCCAGGGCGGCTGTCTATCAGCTCCACCTGGTACGCAGGCTAAGACCCTACCTGCCCGCAGACTGTCTCGCCAGAGTGGTACATGCTCTAGTTATCTCCCACTTGGACTACTGCAATGTGCTCTATGTGGGGCTACCTTTGAATTTGACCCAGAAACTGCAATTAATCCAGAATGCAGCAGCTAGACTGGTGACTGGGAGTGGCCACTGGGACCACATAACACAGGTCCTGAGAGATCTGCATTGGCTCCCAGTACGTTTCCGAGCACAAGTGTTGGTGCTGACCTTTAAAGCCCTAAACGGCCTTGGTCCTGTATACCTGAAGGAGCGTCTCCACCCCCATTGTTCAGCCCGGACACTGAGATCCAGTGCCGAGGGCCTTCTGGCGGTTCCCTCATTGCGAGAAGTGAGGTTACAGGGAACCAGACAGAGGGCCTTCTTGGTAGTGGCGCCCCCCCTGTGAAACACCCTTCCTTCAGATATGAAGGAAATAAGCAGCTATCCTATCTTTAAAAGACATCTGAAGGCAGCTCTGTTTAGGGAAGTTTTTAATATTTAATGCTGTACAGTGGTACCTCAGGTTACATACACTTCAGGTTACATACGCTTCAGGTTACAGACTCCGCTAACCCAGAAATAGTGCTTCAGATTAAGAACTTTGCTTCAGGATGAGAACAGAAATCGTGCTCCGGCGGCGCGGCAGCAGCAGGAGGCCCCATTAGCTAAAGTGGTGCTTCAGGTTAAGAACAGTTTCAGGTTAAGTACAGACCTCCAGAATGAATTAAGTACTTAACCCGAGGTACCACTGTATTGTTTTTAACATGCGATTGGGAGTCGCCCAGAGTGGCTGGGGAAACTCAGCCAGATGGACGGGGTATAAATAATAAATTATGATGATGATGATGATGATGATCTGAAAAGACTAGAGGGCACCAGGTTAGCCAAGGCTGTTGTAGATGTTCTTCTGGGTGAGAAATTTAAACTAGATCTCAAGCTCTTCAGGGATGTGAATATGAGTGGTTTTGTTTTTGCTTCCTCTTCTCCCCCAGTTTATTTTATTATACTTTTATTAAGTAGAAATTGCCACCTGATTGAAGTTCCATGCAGCTTCAGCTGCATAGCAACTGGAAAATTTCCAACATCCAGGGTGGGGGGGAAGTACTTTGAAGAAGTGGATAGCATTTAGAAAGCAACAACTTATTGGTGCAATCCCCTCGCTTAAAACATCTGCATCCTCTTGATGAGACATGATGATTGTTCCTCAGGTGACCTTTGGGGAAAGAGGCCCACGTCAGAGTTATCTTTCCCTTCAGGTCATTTAGGTTTTCACCCTTTTTCATGCGTACATTTGATAACGAAAGAGGGGAAGTGGGGGGGAGAACTATGGGAGGTTTGACTGTGACGTGTTCCTTGACCTCCATGCCTTAAAGTATTATCTGCACCATGGGGAGCCAATGTCTTTCCCTCAGGATGTTTATTATTTGTTTTTCAAATTTATATGCTGTCCTTCATCTGATGATTGCAGGACAGTTTACAGTGTAAAAGCAAACAATATAATAAACAAAACAACTGCCCTCACCCTCAAATGTCTAAAAGGCCATAGATTGTTTATTTAGTCAAAGGTCTGGAAATGTTTCAAGCCAATGTCTTTTACAGAGGCAGCATCATCTTATTGTAATCCTAACTACTTGCAATGTCTGGAGACATCTTTGCTATTTGTGAGAGTACTAACAAATTGGATCTTTCTTTTACCATTTCCTTCTCAGTATCAGAAATCATGTAATAAGCAATCACCAGTGCACAATGTCTTATGGTAATGCACTAAGCAACAGAATGCTCAATCTGGGACCCTCCCACTTCCCAGGTACCAGATTACACATGTAGAAGTTTATGTGTAGGCTTCATTCAGGTGCTCCTTTTAAATGTATGGGGGTCAAGAGTGGGGAGCAGTGGGCGCATCGCTAGTCTGCAGCATTCATTTGTACTCAGTGTAAAAAAAAAAGAAAAAAGCTAGTTGTTATCCAACACCAACTGATGGTCTATTGTGTTTGTATGTTGTATGCTGCTTTGGTACTTAAATATGAAAAGCAGTATATAAATTTATATAATGAATACAATACTGTAATATCACAAGAACTTTTAAGTGGTGTTGGAGAACATCTGGCCGTTGGGCCTGATAACTTGCCCTCAAGCATACTAATCAGTTTTGGGCAAACTCTGACCACCTTGCCCATACTTGTAGAAATTTCCTTTGCAGCTGTGGCTTGGAAGTTTTGATAACCAGATGCCTTATTACATCAGGTAATTGGTAGGTGAGTGGCCCACAGAGGGCCACTCCTGGGTGCAGCCCTCCAAATGGAAGTGATTCTCCTATAAAATAAAATTCAGTGTAGTAAGATTGACATCACATATTGATAGCCAGCCTTTACTATATATTTCCTGTATATTTTGGAATGTTGTTTGTTTGCTGTACATTTGGACACCTCTTAAGACAGCCTTTGCCAACCTGGTTGCTTTCCAGGGACTGAAAGGAGTTGTAGTCTAAAACATCTGGAGAACACCTGGTTAGCAAACGCTTTCTTAAGATATAACCCAATTTTGCATGATCATTCCTGAGATCTATGAGCAGGTTTTCAACTATATTTAGATATGAGTGGATGCTATTTGAATCAAGATGGTGGGCAGAGCCTTGCAAAACTCACGCCAGCCCCACTTTCCTAGAATTTCTTAGCAATACGGGTACAAGGCTACTAGCAGCAGAATTGCTGAGGTCATATTATTCAAGATGTTGATAGTTTAATGTTCAAGGTTCTTAGTCACATTGGTGTTCTAGCAGAAACTGGGCTACTGGGAGGTAGCCCATTATACTTCTCTCCATATACATATGGAGAGAAGGTGCACCTGTTCTGGACATGGATGGGCATGGAAACCAGGAAGGGGGTTTCTCCATGGGTCACCTGAGCTAGTTCCACTGAGGGTTGAGGTTTGTGACTGAGCAAGAAACTCAAGTTTTGGTTCCCCATTTCATTGGGAAGAATTTCCTTGTTTTCAGAGACATGATAAGAGCTGGGCCCATTACCTTCCACAAGCTTGAAACCATCTGTTTTAAATAGCCTGCAGCTTTTTAGAGGCCAGGAGTTGAGCACTTTCTCTCTGTTGCAGGACTTCTCCAGGCTCTGAACAGGCTTTGTGAAGAGAGGGTGGCTTTTGCTTTCTTAAAATCACCAGGGTAAAGAAAAATATGTTTATGAAGGGTGCGGGAATATGATCAAGTGCACCTCTCCTTTCTCTCCCTCCCTTTTAAAGAAGTAGTCTAAGCCTTCCATTGTTGCCAGATCAGGGCAGAAATGCCTGTTTGTTAAATAAGGGGTTGGTACACCCCAGGGCGTGGTCCATGAACACATGATACATTGACTTCCCTGAAAGTAAGGAGGCGTGGGGCTGGTCATTGGCTGGCATCACCACACACCATCTTGGGCTGCTGTGGATGTCAGCTCTAGCAGTCTCCCTTATTTCATAGATGAAGTTCTGAATAAGCACCAGCTTCTGCCAGTGCATCGCAATGCCCCCTGGCAAAGCACTGCACCACAACATTTGTAGAGACTTTAAATGGTGTTGTTACTATTGCCTCAGGGGCCCAGCAATGGAGGGGGCCCACCTGAGGGCATTTTGATGAGGTACCACCACATCCCCAGAGCAAACCCTGTGGGGATGGATGGAAAATCCTTGAGCATGAGCTTGAGGTAGGATAAAAATGGAATATATGAGAGACAGTTGCAAAAAGCAGTGTTTGTGTTTATGTCCATGTGCTTAACCTTCTCCCCTGCCTGCTGTTTCTCTTTTGTAAGTCTTCCACTTCAGAGCTGCTTATCCGCCAACAGGTTTGAAGGTCAAGTGGAGAAAAGCAGCAGGCAGCAGCAGTGGAGGCAGGGCTGGTACTGTTCAGGGATGCTTCTGATAGAAGAAGTGAGAGCCAGCTTCACTGATGCCTTTTGAGAAGGGCTGTGGTTCAAGTGGTAGAGCACATGCTTTACATTCAGAAGGTCCCCGGTTCAATCTCTGGCATCCGCAGACAGTGCTGGGAAAATCTGGAGAGCTGCTGCTGGGGACTAAAACCTGGGATCTTTTGCATTCACCTTTCTGACCTGCTTCCAGGTTTCGGTGCCAGTAAGGGGGTGGGTGGTAGGTGGGAGGGAACAGAGAACATGGAATTAATGCTGTTTTAGAATTTGCTCCCGCATAGCAGCAGCATAGCAGTCCCTGAGCAATTGACCAGAGGCCTACTTACCCCTTGTTCACTTTGATCTGTTGTTCATTTCCCAGTTTTTGCAGAAACATGCCTTTTGAATTATAGTACAAGCTGCTATTTTTACAGCCTGGGGAAGAGGCTGTGTCTATTTACAGCAACTGGAACTGATGCACTGACTACAATGACATGTTCCCTTTCCAACTAGAAGTTTCCTTTTAGAAACTAACACTATTATATGACACTTACAGAAATGAGATTTGTCTCCCCATGCTGTTTTATTAGCTGTAGTATATTCCTGTTTTAGAAACAGATTCCTCCCCTCCTTTTTTTTGGAACCCCCACAACTTTATTGAACTTCTATATAGAGACTCAAACTGTATTATTGTGGATTTATCAGTGGGCTGGTTCTTATCCTCTCAGCAATAGTTTGGAGAATTGGAAGTAAGTGTACAGTGTCTGTTTCCTTTCCTCAATTTTGGTTTCCACAACTGGTAGCTTCACTCCAAACCAGAACAGAAAAGGAAAAATGTTCTTCAGATGTAATACCAAACTATGAAATTGTGGGATGGGTTTTAATAGGTAGAAGAAGATATATTAATTGCAATTTATCCCTCCGGGCCACATGTGTGGGTTGAACAGTTTTAACATTCCACCCTTGGCAGCAAAAAATTCCTATGCTAAAAACATAGAAATTAGGCTGTAAAGGCTCATTTTGAGCAAGTCCAGCTAATGAAATAAGCTACCTTCTCACTTCTTATCCCACTTAACAAACTATCAGGCAACAACTTATAAAGTATATTTAAAATAAGATTTACTTGCTTTGTACTCATGCATTGGTTCATAGCCATGGCAGCATTAAAAAAATATCCTGTAGGCAGTATAGCACATGCCTGAAGCTGAAGCAAGCGGAAGGCCCATCTGCCCTCATGGCTGGTCAAAGGATGAGAGAGAGAGGAACAGGAAGTACTATATGTTGCTTCCTCTCCAAGAGAGGAAGGGAAATGACATCACACAGAGCCATTTCTACCACTTGTATTTCTATGGTCTGAGAATCTGCCTATCAGCAATACAGCTCCGTTGACTTAGCCCCTTCTCATGCTATGTGGGAAGAATATGCATTTGTTAGGTTTGGCTGCTAATCTCTCACAGGAATCTCCCACAGGCATAAGGAAAACATTCCATTTCCCTAGCATATGAAGATGAGAAGAAATTCTGGTTTGTGATTGGATCCTAGTTTGTAGGCAGGTGCAAACAGTCATTTGGCCATTGGAATGTAACAATGAACTAAGGTTAATAGCTACACCAAGATCAGAAGGGAAGGAGGAAGTGTGCAGTCTACTCAAGCCTTGTTCTTTCTAATGGTTTGGCATTAAATAAGCACAATTGAAGAATGTTGGGTTATACCAATGGTGACTGGTGCTCATATGGAGTGGTAGAGCGGAAGGAAGGAAACTCACTGAGATTTGTAATGACTCTAGGGAGGCTATGATCGAAGTGTTGCTTGATGATGGCTTTCTCATCCCAACCACGGAAGAGCTGAACATCTTGAATATTGAACATCTAGGTTAGTGCTTCGGCTGGGGAGGGTGGGATATAAATAAAATTTATTATTATTATTTTCTTTTGGCTGACAGATGAGTGCACATGGTTTCAGCAGTTGACCACTCAAAATAAATAAAACAAATCTATGCTACATCCTAGCAAACTGGAAACCGTATTACCATTTTTAAGTAATATAAATGAATAGCTTTCGGTTGCCATCATAGTCAAAAATTATGTGGAATGTGGGGAGGGGGCAAAGACAGATTGAGAAAGTAGTAAACTGCCCTGCACCTGCCCTTTTCAAATTAATGAAATTGAGTTAATCATGTCTATCACCCTATTTTTCGCCCTATAGGACGCACTTTTTCCCCTCCAGAAATGAAGGGGAAATGTGTGTGCGTCCTATGGGGCGAATGCAGGCTTTCGCTGAAGCCTGGAGAGCTAGAGGCGTCGGTGCGCACTGACTCCTCTTGCTCTCCAGGCTCCAGGAAGCTATCCGCAAGCCTTACATGCCCGGGGAGAGTTCCCCCAGGCGCGCATGGCTTGCGGGTGGCAGCCTGCAGTGCGGAGCACGGGGCGTCCTCCGGAGGACGCCCCGTGCTTCGCGCAGGTGTCGGCAAGCCTTGCGCACCCAGGGGATCTCCCCCCCGGCGCGCACGGCTTGCGGGCGGCAGCCAGCAGCGCGGAGCACGGGGCACCCTTCGGAGGACGCCCCGTGCTTCGCGCAGGTGTCGGCAAGCCTTGCGCACCGGGGGGAACTCCGGGCGCGCACGGCTTGCAGGTGGCAGCCTGCAGCGCGGAGCACGGGGCGCCCTCCGGAGGACGCCCCGTGCTTCACGCAGGTGTCGGCAAGCCTTGCGCGCCCAGGGGAACTCCCCCCGGGCGCGCAAGGCTTGCGGGCGGCAGTCTGCAGCGCGGAGCACGGGGCGCCCTTCGGAGGACGCCCTGTGCTTCGCGCAGGTGTCGGCAAGCCTTGCGCGCCCAGGGGAACTCCCCCCGGGCGCGCAAGGCTTGCGGGCGGCAGTCTGCAGCGCGGAGCACGGGGCGCCCTTCGGAGGATGCCCCGTGCTTCGCGCAGGTGTCTGCAGCCTGCCTCCCGGCGCGTGGGGCGCCCTGAAGCAGAGCACCCCTCGTGCTGGGCAGACATTGGCCAGCCCCACAAGCTCGGGGGACAGTGGGGAGGCGCAGCGCCGCCATCCCACTGTTCCCCGACCTGGTTTTTTGGGGGGAAATAAAGGGAAATTTTTTTTCCTTTATTTCCCCCCCAAAAAAGTAGGTGCGTCCTATGGGACGGAGCGTCCTATGGGACGAAAAATACGGTAATTTCAGTGACTCTGCTTTGAGTAGAGCTAGCATTGGATACAGCCTTATGATTGTGGTTCTACACCCTCCTGCTGATAACAGTAGTAACAATAATCATGCAGAAATATAACTTTAAAACTTGAGGAAAATTAAGGGAATGTGGTGGTGTTCAATATATTACCTGGTTGTTGTTGTTGTTTGAATAACTTTTTTCCTCTCTCCTTGGTGGTGGTGTAGAAACCACGGATTGGGATTTTAGAATCCCTCAGTCTTTTGGTTGCTTCTGGTACCCCCTCCTGAGGGGCCTGCACTCTAGAGACTTCACACAGACTCTGGCCGAGATGCTGTTCTGTGAGCTGAAGAAATTCTTCTCGATTACCGAACTCCGGTCAGACTATCTCATCAGGTGGCTCACAAAAATTTTAGAGACCAGCGCACCATCAAGTGAGTATTGTACCCTTTGCAAGAATAAAAAGCAACAGAAAGTGCTGTTTAATCCTCATAATCAACAGCAACATTTTTTGAGAACCAGGGTAGTGTAGTGGCTACAGAGTTGGGCTAGGACCTGGGAGACCAGAGTTCTAGTCCCCACTCAGCAGTGAAGCTCACTTGGGCCAGTCACTCGCTCTCAGCTTAACCTACCACACAGGATAAAAAGGGGGAGGAGAACTTAAGTATGCCACCTTGAGCTCCATGGAGTAAAGGTGGGATATAAATGTAATAAAACAAATAATAATAAACATTTAAGGTAACTGTCCCCAGCCTGGTACCCACCAGAAGTTTTGATGACCGTTTCTATCAGCCACGAGAGTGGGAGGCCAGAACTTCTGAAGGGTACCAGGTTGAGGAAGGCTGATCTAAAACATGCAAACCAATATGAAAAAAATATTTTTTGCTATTTATTTTATGTGTTTATATACCACGTACAAAAAAGACAAATAGAATAAGTAGAATACAGGTGACCATGACTTTCTGTGTACGCAGCCTTGAAGGTTGAGGAAACACATTAATGTGTTAATTCACACATTAGTGTGAATTAATGTTCCTTGCCAACTACATTTGCAGTTTTGTGGGAACTAGCGAATGGGAAAACCTAGCAATGTCACATTTACTATAAATCTGGAAAGGAGTTGCTCTCCTTGTAGGGCTCTTTTCTACACCCTCATTTTCTTCCTTTTAATGATACCTTTTGCTTAAGCCTCAAGAATTGGAACACAAGGATAGTCCTGCACTGAACCAAAGATTCATCTAGTCTAACATTCTTATTTTAGCAGGGACTAACTTCTGAAGGAGTCTACGAGCAGAGCATGAAAGCAATGGCTGTCCCTCACAACAACTGGCATTCAAAGTGGCTGTTTCTGATTATGGAAGTTCCACTTGACAAATAGCCTTTGATAGAACTGGCCCCTATGAATTTGTCTAATCTCCATTTAAAGCCATCTGTTAGATGGCAATTGAACTGCTGTTCTTCTGATCAGTCTGGCTCCCACCAATAGCTTGTTCTGTTAGTAAAATTTGACAAACATGCTCTTTGAGATTTTCTTGAAACTGGCTCTCCATCTACTTGTTTTTCTGTTTTAAAACACATACTGTTAAATCAGCTACTCTTGGCTCCATTTTACAGATAAGACAACTGGGGCTGAGACAAAGTGACACTTTCCCAAAGCCACATTATGGCAGATATGGAATTTTGACCCAGGCCTTCCTTTTTCAAATCCAACTCATTTGATTACACACTCTTTCTTCGCCAGCTAAGTGTCTCTTTTCTTTTTCTTTCATGGTTCTGCGTGAAGAGAAAAAGTCAGTGCATTCCCACACAAATAGCGAAAGCACCCCGGAGCCTTTTCTTCAAAATGTTTCACTGCAGTGGCAAAAACTCCTTGATTGTTGCCTAGAAGCTACTTGCTGGGCGAGTCTTCATCTCATGCACATGTAAGTATGTAAGCCATTCACTGGAATATGCACGGTGGTGGAGACCTGGGCTTCAGGGTGTTAGTGCAGAAGAGTCAGTTCAGGAAACCAACATGATTTGCAGCCAATACTTCAGCCTCTGAACTGGCTCCTCATTGCCCTGTGGACACAGGTAAGAGATGGGACTTTTTACTTGAAGTACTCTAAATACCTTGGCACTTAAAAACCCTAGGGCAGAGATGGGGATCCTCAGGCTTGCCATCCTCAGATGGGAAGCCTTCCAAGCCTCCCTTTCTCTGTCCCTTGCACTTTCCCAAGTTGATCTTGCTTAGTGCTGTGCTTGGGTTCACATGAGAGTGTGGTGCACTTGCAAGGAGTGTGGTGGTTTGGTGTGCTCCACACCGAGATGGGGAAATAAAACTCGCAGGTATGGAATTTATTGGCACCTATTATGCCCAGCTGGCTTCTTAAACACTAACATGCTTTGGCCAACTCAATTTGAAAGCAGTTGTTCTGCCCTTGCATCACACTCTCTCCACATCTCTCTCTTTCCGGGCTCAGGATTCTGGAAAAATTGGATCAGCCTTTGCCTCCAGATTCCAAGGAATTGCTTCTCTACCTCACCTCTATTTACACCCAAGAGGACACCGTTCCCAGCCCAGGCTCAATCCCAGAACTCCGCAAGCAGCCTATTTATACTGTGGAAAGCTTACAGTGGCAAGTGAAGCAGAGCAATATGGCCAGAGGGCTTGCCAAAAGAACTACAAAGCATGAGTGGCCACTGGGAGATATTGAAGAAGAAGAAGAGATGGAGGAGGAAGAGGCAGAAGCTCAGGCAGCACATCTCTACCCTGGATATCTTGATGAGAGAAAGATGGTTCTGCTTGGGTCGGTCTGGCAGGTCAGCCCAGGTAAAAATTGCCTTTTGGTTTGCTGGGGAAGGGGAGAAACAAGAAGCAGTCTGGAGTGTCTCCAGCCTTACATCTGGCATTGAGTATCTGTACACATCATGATTAGTAGTTGCAAGTATGTGGAATGGTGGTAGTGGCAGTGGTGACTGTTAATATTATTATTGGATTTGTGAGTCACTTCCTCTTACCCTGCGCAGCCCAAAGCGACTTACAGCCAAACAGTTGAGTGGAGATAGAAAAAGGTGGAACTAAGCACCTGTGATTCAGAGACACTTGAGCCCACAGTTTCATTCTTTGCCTAGCAGGGGCCTTTGCTGCATCAGAGGAAATAGAACTTTGCAGGAGCTATGGAGGGTAGAACACATGCTTGGCATGCAAAACGTCCCATGCATCTCTAGGTAGGCCTGGAACACATGCTTGGCATGCAAAAAGTCCCAGGCATCTCTAGGTAGGCCGGGAAAATACCCATCTGAAACCATAGAGACCTATTGCCTTAGACCAGGGGTCTGCAACCCGTGGCTCTGGAGCCGCATGTGGCTCTTTTACATCTTTGCCACGGCTCCGGGGCAGATACTAGCGAGGGGAGGAGGCGCATTGTGCGCCCTGACACTCCCCACTGTGGCGGGCGCTGTACTGGCTGTGACGTCGCATGGGGGCGGTGCGTGCGTTAGTCACGCACCGTCCCGACGTCACCTTCCCGCCTGCCCGCTACACTAAGGGGCATGTACGCTGGTCACTGCATTGAAAGGGGGCATGTACGCTGGTCAATGTTTTGAAGGGACACACAAAAAGTGAAGAACACACACACAAAAAAGGTAACTTGTTAATTTAACGTTTATTTCTATGAGGAGGAGTAATTCTGAGGGGTCAAACAAAGAAATAATAAAAAAGTGACAAAAAGTTATTTTTATAATGACGAGTTTTGCGGCTCCCAGTTTTTTTTTCTTCGGAAACGGGTGGCTCTTTTTGTCCTAAGGTTGCAGACCCCTGCCTTAGGCAATGGACTAATGGTCTGATTTGGCACAAGGCAGCTTCCCAAGTATGTTCTGCGGTGATAAAATCACATGGGGGGATGAGTTGGTGGAGGGAGAGAAAGAGGACCCTCTCTTGTAAGTTATCAGTGGTATAATATCTGCTTTGCCTGCAGGACCCCAGGTGCAGTCCTATAAGTTAATTTGTGTGTTGAGTGCTGAATATGTGGCCCATTCAATTTCTTTGGATGATGCTGAGTTCTAATGTTAAAAAAAGAAAGTATTCTCTGCGTCAGTCTAGTCTTCAGTGCAAAATGCCCAGGCTTGTGACAATCATTCTGAGCTATGAATGTTGCTTGTTTTTTTCCCTAGGCTGAGTCAGCCTCATTCAAGCACCTGTTACTAGATTTAGTATTAATTCCAGCTCTCTCTAATAATCTTTTTAATTTCCTTATTGCTCAAGTAGTACACATTGAGTTTCCCAGGCAGTTACCCAGTGTGTTGCCCAATAAGTTTCCAGAAATGTTGTGTTAGACATGCCCCAAAGAGATATTAAAAATCTGTTTTCAATGCTCCACTCATTTAGAAACTACCCAAATTCATTCATTCTCTCTCCCTCCCTCCCTCCCTCCCTCCCCCCTTTCTCTTTCTCTTTCTCTCTCTCTCTCTCTCTGTGTGTGTGTGTCTCACCCACACACTTGTTTTCTTTTGGGGGGCGGAATGGTGAGGATATTTTGAGCTGGTTTATCCAGAAATAATCATGGCTCAGTCTGAAGTGTGTTTACAGCTCAGAACTGATCTGCACCTCATTCACTGCATCAATTAGATGTTTGTGGGCAACTCAACATATAAGTTTGTATTCAACTGACAAAGTGGGGGGCTCAAGTAGAATCACACTGCTCTGCATTTGCTGCCCTGCTCTGCTGAAGAAACAGATTGTCAAAGTTGTCATCTAGACCATTGGTCCAACACATTGGACCCTTGATATGGTTTTTGCTTGAAATGATATGAGGGAAGGATCCAAGGATTTGTGTGAGTGTGCAATGAACTCCCTTGTCAAGGTCAGACCATCACTGGGTAAGTTTTGGACTGACACTGGTAGTTCCCACCTAAAGATGGGGTAACCCATCTTTAGAAACTAATGGAACTGTGTGTGTTTCTTGAATGATCTGGGGGATTTCCAGCCAAGAAAGCTGACAGTCCAGGATTGTCCATGGAATGCCAAGATGAAATGAATAGTTGGCATGATTGTTCCTGAGCATCCTCTCCAACATTGTGGAGCCCAATTGGTCTTTTTGTCTTCTGGGGAGCTCCAGGCTATGAAACAAGCTAGATCAAGGCTAGAGTGATCCAAGTCTCACTCTGAAGCTGACCCAGTGTAGAGTTGCAGCCTGCCATAAGGTGGGCTGCAATGCAGTCAGATGGGTGGGGTATAATTTTTTTATTTTTTATTTTTTTTTTTTTATTATTATTATTATTATTATTATTATTATTATTATTATTATCTCCATGCATAGGCTGTATATGTTAAGAAGTTGGTTTCTCAGTGCTTGTTTGGAAGGGTTGACGATTATTGATGTTCTGAAGCAGAGATCAGGAACTTCAAGCCCAAAGGGCAAATATGACCCCCAGCCTTATTTGAAAGACTATCTGCAGGCCGTGCACCTTCCCCAGGCCACACCAGCCCTGCTTTTGCCTGGCTGCAATGTTCATTGCTTGCCTGGATGGAGGATAGAGAGGAATGGGTGTGCAACCTCTGAGTTCATGGAGTAGGAGACATTCCAGCCATGCAAAAAGTGGCTTCACACAATTTTGCCTCCAGACCCAACTATCACTGGCATGTGACACCAGAAGGATGCCTGTGAGGGATTGTGGCCTTCGGACTGAAAGAGGTTTCCCATCCATCGTAAAGCATACTTACATTTTAACTCAATTCTAACCCACATTGATCTCTGGGGAGAGGAAAAACCGGGAATACAGCATGATCACATCTTACACATATTTAATTTGCTCAGTTTCAGTTGAAGGCAAGCTGGTTGAAATTATGCAAGTTAAATCCAAGCAGGGCAGAGAGTTTAAAAGCTCCACTTGGGTTACCCCACACATAAAGAGCTTTTAAGCTTGCTGGGCAAGGCCCACCCTCTCCCCCCGCCCTCACCCACTAGCTGCTGGGTGGTTTATTCATTCATTAATTCATTCAACTTATACACTGCCCTATACCCAGAGGTCTCAGGGCGGTTCACAACAAGACCACAACATATAAAATCAAACCAAAAGCAATTACACACACACCCTCAAAGCGACATTCTAAAAGGGTGTTGGATGTCAATAAGATCAACCAAAGGCCTGGTTAAAAAGGAACGTTTTTGCCTGGTGCCCAAAGGTGTATAATGAACTTCCCTAAAGAGAGCATTCCATAGATGGGGAGGTGCTGCAGAGAAGGCCCGTTCTCATGTTGCCACCCTCTGGACCTTGAAGAGGAGGCACACAAAGAAGGGCCTGAGAAGATGATCATATGGGAAGAGGCAGTCCTTGAGGTATTGCAGTCCTGAGCCGTTCCAGGGGTTTGGGTATACATGCTTTTCGTGTATATTCAGAACCCTTGAAACCAAACCCCTGTGTAAAGGTAAAGGGACCCCTGACCAATAGGTCCAGTCGTGACCGACTCTGGGTTGCGGCACTCATCTCACTTTATTGGCCGAGGGAGCCAGTGTACAGCTTCCGGGTCATGCAGCCAGCATGACTAAGCCACTTCTGGCAAAGCAGAGCAGTGCACGGAAACGCCGTTTACCTTCCTGCCGGAGCGGTACCTATTTATCTACTTGCACTTTGACGTGCTTTTGAACTGCTAGGTTGGCAGGAGCAGGGACCGAGCAACGGGGGCTCGCCCCATCGCGGGGATTCAAACCACCGACCTTCTGATCGGCAAGTCCTAGGATCTGTGGTTGCAATAATATTGTACCACATTTTGTTCATAGTCCGTATGAACAGACTAACCCCAGGTGAAAGGCATTTGATCGTGCTGAATTATCTGTGTCTTCTCTCACAGATTGGGTGAAGTGGGGAAATTATCCCTTGGGGAAATTGCCTGACCAATCAGATGACCCTGACAACCTGCTGGTGGAGAACTACTCCGTGATGTTGACACACGACCAGCTGATGGATGGAGGCAGGAATAGCACCCCCAATGCCACGTGAGTAACATACTGAGGCCTGGATGGGCCCTTGCAATGCTAAATAAAAGAGACGAAAGGCTCGATCTTGTCTCCACCATGAAACGCACAGGCCAGTCTTTCTCTTACCTTAACATACCTCACAGGGGGGTTGTTAAGACATCAGAAGGTGTGGAGGGTGTGCGCTGTGGATGCTATATTGGGGAGGATCAGGGGAAATGTAATAAAATCCATGGAAATGGCACAGGCTGTGAATTGACAATGTGTCATGTTTTGTTCTTTATATCTCTCTAAGCTGGGTTTTGAACATTACTTTTCCCTTTCACTTGGTTCATTCCTTAGGAACTGCTCTTTACTCCGAGTAGCTTAGAGTAGCTTCCACGTGTTTCCTTGAATGTCTGTCACCCAGACAGCTTCCCCAGCTTGCTTAACTTTCCAGGAATAAAACAGCATCATATGTTATTTGCCCTTGGCCTGTGAAGATAGACTCAGGGATGTTACGCATATTTGTCCATTTTAACAGATGTTTTAATAACCCAACCTTCCTCCAGTCCCCTCAAATTTTTTAAAAATAAACTACATACCAGCAGCTGAAAACTGCAGGAGGGGAGAGTAGTACTCAGGTCCTGCTTGGCATCTGGTTGGCCATTATGAATACAGGATGCTGGATTATATAGGCCTTTGGCCTGATCTAGCAGGTCTCTTTTTATGTTAAGTTTGGTGCTGAAAATGTGTGTTGGGAGGTTGCTTGTTTGGCTCTGTGTGATTGAGGCTTTCTAGATGAGGGTTGACTTATGAGGTCAACTTTTGTTTTTTGCTAGAGTTTTGAGATCCACCAACTGGAGACTGATGCAAAGGGTGGGACAGAAATTTGATAAACTACCCAGAGATCTACTGTAGATTCAAATCTAGCTTCTGCCCATCCTTTTTCTAAGCACTTTAGCAATACAGTGACAAAAAAAGCCTCCACCAGCCTTTCTCCCAACATTGGAGCTGGGGAAGAGACAGGAATCACACTGCGACTACAGGGAAGATCTTTGGCCACCTCTCTAGCTCCAAAGGAAGTAGGAGGAAAGCAAGGGCTAATTGTGGATGCAATGCTGAGTGAAAATTTGTAGCATTGTTTATGCACCACCTTGGACTTTGGGTGTTTTACAGCAGTTAAACTGAAGCTGAAGATCAAAGCCTGTCTGCAGTCTAGTTTTGCTAAAAACTGCAAGTGACACCTTAGCAGATGTTGTAGAATTTTAGAATTGTAGAGTTGGAAGGGACCCTGAGGATCATCTAATCCAATTTCCTGCACTGCAGGAATAAAGCATCCAGGACAGATGGCCATCCAACCTTAAAAAGTTCTTCCTGATGTTTTGTCAGAATCTCCTTTCTTGTAACTTAAAGCCATTGGCTATCCAGCTTCTGCTTAAAAACCTCCGATGAAGGAGAGTCCACCACTTGCCAAGAGAGACCATTCTATTCCATTGTCAAACAGCTCTTCCCACCCAAAAGCCCTTGAGATATTTGAAGATGGCTATCATGGCTGCTCTCAGTCTCCTCTTTTCCTGGCTAAACATACCCAACTCCCGCAACCATTCTTCATACAGCTTGGTTTCCAGACCCTTGTTCATCTTGGATGCCTTCCTCTGCACACATTCCAGTTTGTCACTATCCTTCTTAAATTGTGGCACCCAGAACTGGACCCAGTACTCCCAATGGGGTCTGACCAAGGCAGAATAGACTGGTACTATTACAGCAACGGGCCCAGGACAGCACTCTTTGGTTCAGACAGCCAACCAATTACAAATCAACCTAAGAGTTATCTCACCTAGCCCACATTTTATCAGCTTCTCTGCAAGAGTACCGTGGGAGACTTTGTCAAAAGCATTACTGAAATCAAGATACACTATGTCCACAGCATTCACCTGATCTACCAAGCTTGTAACTTATTGAAAAAAGAAATGAGATGTGTTTGGCATGACTTGTTTTTGAGAAACCCATGCTGGGTATTACTGATAGTACTGATAGCTGACCATTTAATTATTTGTTCTAGACCCTTTCCTGGTTAGTAGATACCTGGGTCTTCTTCTTTTTCCCCATTTTGAAGAGAGGGACAGCATCTCTCCACTTCCAGTCCACAAGGACCTCACCTATTCTCCAAGAATTCTCAAATATAGGCAGAGGCTCTGAGATTACATCCATGAGCTCCGTTAGTACCCTTGGGTGCAGCTGACCAGGCCCTGGAGATTTGAATTCATTTAACGTAGCTAGATGTTCCTTTACGACCTGTTTCCTATCTTGGGATTCAGCTCCCTACTTGCATTGTTTATTCTGTTATCATCAGGTTGGGCATTGCTTTCCTTTTGGGTGAAGACAGAGGCAAAGTAGGTGTTGAGCAATTCTGCCTTCTCCCTGTCATCCAGTAGCATTTATTCCTCCCTCCTCCCTCACAGTTGACTGTATCTGCGGCAACCCCTGTATGCAACATACAAAAACAGTATGAGAGCAATTCAGTGCCACACTCATCTGATCATTCTGTCTATGCTAGCAGTTCTGCCAGACAGAATGATTCCCTGCTTTCTCCCTGTGCACTGTTGAGGGGGTCTCGCCAACCCTCCAGAGCAAATACAGGCAAGGAGTGGAGAGAAAGCACCATTATGCTAGCAGAAGCCCTTGTACTGGGCTTAGCCAGCATTACTTGAATTGGGGCCTACATGTTTTCCACTATTCTTTAGAGGCACTCTTTTCCTTCATGTGAAGGAACTGCCCAGCCTTAACCAATCTGGTGTCTCCCATATGTTTTGGACTACATCTATCAATTCCAGCCAGCACACATGTGCTAGGTTGGAGCTGGCAGGAGTCATAGTCCAAAGTGTCAAAAGGGCACCAGGTAGATGAAGATGGTACTTGGCTAAGCTGACCCATGAACGGTGAGCAAGCCAAGTATATTGTTACATAGAATCATATTTTTTTAAATAATGATTTTATTTATTTTCATGGTACAGAAGATAAATTTTGAGAAAACAATTGTTACAACAGTAAACAACAAATAGCTAGTTCTGACAAAATTATTATTATTATTATATTATGCCACATGTTAAAGTTTCGTTTGATTACTCTGAGATCACACCACATTTTCTCATGAGTGCTGGGTGGATTACCGCAACAGTCTGAACAATTTATATATTAAATAAATATTTGTCATATGAAATGATATTGACCTTCAGGAGCCCAGAGGCCTTAACCCAATTGCTGGGTTAACCATGTCTTAATTCTAGGAATGGAAGGCCTTATTTAAAGTTTCTGTCTGTTCCTAAATACAGAAAACATTTTTCCTTGGCTCAGACGAATGCTTTATCCTCAAAGCTTTTAGGGGGTATATATTTAAAGCGAGATGAGCGCCGCAGCCCCAGAGTCGGCCATGACTGGACCTAATGGTCAGGGGTCCCTTTACCTTTACTTTATTACAAAGTAGTAAGTAACAGTAATAAGTAATAGATTGTGCACTTTCAACAACAAAGACGTATATTTTGTTTTACCTGTTCTTTTTTTAAAGCATTTTTACAAGAGTACATAGAAACTGATATGCCCCATTACACAGTCCTTCATTGAATGCCCTTCAGAATTTCTCTTGACCACTTTCATGGACGGCTTGAACTTTTTGAATGATGGAGCAAGTTGCAAAATTCATAAATGTGGCAATCTATGATAGCTTTTTCTGCTTTTAGCCATCTTAAATGCTTCACATTCTGTAACTTTTTATTTTATCTGTGGTTGGTAGACCATAAATAAGCAGCATTTGAATATTTGTTTCTATCCATATTCACTCCTATTTATTAAGCAAATTGATAAAAAAAACTTGTGCGGTTCAGACTTCTGCAATCTGGTAACAGCCCAAGTTACAAATATTTTTCTTGCCCTAAAGACCTCAGATAGGATTGGGGAATAGCGTATGTTACAATAGAGTCTTTGCTACAAAATTGTTCCAGAGGTCTGAACACTAGATTGAACACTAATCTGAACACTAGATTGGCCGGCATCTATTTTAGGTCTCTGCAGCAGGCCTTCTATTTATGGTTAGTTTTTTACCCCAAAGTTGGATGCTTCCAGCAGGGTGGCTCCTAATTGTCCATTTGAGCCAGTGCTGTGAACTTCCATCATTTTGTCACCAGAGCAATAATGTCAGTTGCCACAGCAGCTGCTCCAATTGTAGCCATTTATAGCCACTCCTGTCCCACTTGCTTAACTGTTCTAACTCTGATCCTGCTGTGGTGTTGATTTCTTCCTGTCGGTGTGTGGCAAGGGCAGAATTGTTTGACACACAACTGAAGGCAGAGATGTACAGAAAATAGTTGAGATCCAAATTGAGCTTTTCTAGATGATCAGAAATGGTTGCGTGCCCCAGTTCTGCTTCATTTTTAGTGCAATATTCATGCAAGACTAGATGCATCTGAAGGAGCATGAAGATTCTGCTCCTTTGTCAAGAATGGTGAGCGGGAACAATTGTTGAAGAGGGCAGTTTGCCTCTCTCACCCTTCCAAGTAGATTTTTTTGCCAGCAGCAAGGATGGAGGAGCAGATAGCCCTGGGGCATTTCAGTGTGTGCATTTATTTTATTTTATTTATGCTGTCTTGCTGTTGAACCTCCCCCTTGCTGTTCTGGGGATGTAAACCACTGAGCCTCTTGGGCTTGCCGATCAGAAAGTTGGCAGTTCGAATCCACGCAAGAGGGTGAGCTCCTGTTGCTCTGTCCCAGCTTCTGCCAACCTAGCAGTTCAAAATATAAATAGGTACCACTGTGGCAGGAAGGTAAATGGTGTTTCTGTACACTCTGGCACTCATCACAGTGTAATGTTGCACCAGAAGCAGTTTAGTCATGCTGGCCACATGACCCAGAAAGCTGTCTGTGGACAAATGCTGGCTCCCTTGGACTGAAAGCAAGATGAGTGCCGGACCCTATAGTCGCCTTTACCTTTCCCTCTGGGGATGTATGATCGGGAAGCAGGCAAATTACCGTATTTGTCGCACTTTTCCCCCTCCAAAAATGAAGGGGAAATGTGTGTGCGTCCTATTGGGCGAATGCAGGCTTTCGCTGAAGCCTGGAGAGCGAGAGGGGTCAGTGCGCACCGACCCCTCTCGCTCTCCAGGCTTCAGGAAGCTATCCGCAAGCCTTGGAAGCCCGCGGGAACTCCCGCCGGGCTCCCCAGGCTTGCGGATAGCAGCCTGCAGCCCGAAACCCGGGGAGCGCAGCGGAGCGCGCCCCGGGTTTCGGGCAGATATCTGCAAGCCTGGGGAGCCCGGCGGGAGTTCCTGCCAGGCTCCCTAGGCTTGCGGATAGCAGCCTGCATCCTGAAGCCTGGGGCGCGCTGAGGAGCGTGCCCCGGGCTTCGGGCAGATATCCGCAAGCCTGGGGAGCCCGCAGGAGTTCCCGCCGGGCTCCCTAGGCTTGCAGATAGCAGCCTGTTCTGGGGGCTGGGGTCGGGGGAAGCTCGAGCTTCCCCCGCCCCAGCCCCGCGCCTGCGGGGGGGGGTCTTTATCTCCCCCCCAAAAAAACTAGGTGCGCCCTATAGGGCGAAAAATACGGTATTATCATTAATGACTGATAACGGGTGTTCTTGTGGTCCAGTCCTGCTTTTCTGCTTCCTTTTGAGGCATATTGAGTAGCTATAGTTGAGAACAGATTGCTGGACTAGATGGGCCTTTGGTTCTTAATTAAATTTTCATCCCATCCTTCTACTAGAAGGCATCCAGTGCTGCAAGTATTGAAGTAGTAAAACAATAGAATTAAAAATTAAACTCAGAACATTTTAAAAGGTTAAGAACGTATCAAAACAGTTACATATTTAAATGATGGCTAATCATTTGAAGATTGCTGGGAATAATCTCTTTCAGCCACCCAATGCCAGGTAAGGGAGGTTTGTTAAAAACAAATGTTTTTAAATCCCTCCTGACCATTAATAACAAGGTAGACAGGTGCACCTCACCAGGAAGGGGATTCCACAAACAGGGAACCACTCCTGAGAAGGCCCTGCCTCAGAACATCTCAAACCAGACTGCATACTCAACATCCAAGCATTCACTTCTGTGGTAGTTGCCACAACTGCTTTAATAACCACAGAGTTGGCTTAAGTACAGTGGACAAGAAATGGAGCTAAGAGTGGCAGAATATCTGGTTTGAACTTCACCTTTGCCATGAAAGCACCCCGTCCCTTCATCCTAATCAGCAACATGAAGATAATAATAGTGACCTGCTTTGCAGGGATATTATAAGAGCAGTAGTGAGTCTGCTTCAGTTTGGACATAACCAGCATAAATGCATTTGTTAATAGCACTGACCTTTTTCTTCATACCTACAGATTCTTCTCTGTTGTCTTTCAGTCATCCCTCAGTTGCATAAGTAGCAGAAATCCCCTCCACCATTCAGTTTCTAAACATAGACTGACTAACGAGAGTTCTTTGTTTTTATCTTGAGTCCATTTCAAAACACCATTCCCTCTTAGGGTATGTGATGCTCTCTCTTTCTGCTTTTCTTTCCCCCACCTTGAGGTTTGATTTACGTCACTGTTTGAGGCTTCTGCTGCTGCTGTTGTGAGAGTGCAAAAGAGAAGCATGAGGTCTTGCTTTAGCAATGAGGTGTGAATTTTGTGGTCGCATGTGTCTATTTGAGGAAGGGAAAGGAAAGAGGTTACTCTGGTTATGAGGTCTCTTTTAAGAACTAAGCCCCTGTGGGCTGAGTGGGAAATTTAAGGACCTTGGGTCCTCTGTTTCTTTTTCTCACAGACTTTGCACCTCCCTGTGTGGTGGGGAGGATGGGTTTACCCCCTCTGTCTTCCCCCAACTGCTTTTGCGGGCAAAAAAGGAAGGGCTCAAATGATGTACAGGAAGCAGCTGATTTCTGAAATAAATCACTGTGGAAGGGAGCTGTTGATGCCTGCAACTTGGAGGATGGGCAGAAACCTCACTTCCACAAAGCGCCTTGCTTTACCTGGGCTATAACTTGCTCAAAGAGATGTCGCAGAAGCCCCAGATGCTGTCTAACTAACGTTTCTGTGCAAGGATTTCTGCAAGGGGACATCCCTCAGTCTCCACAGGGTTGGGAAAAACCCTAGAGCAGATTTAAGGGGCACACAGGCCCTAGAAAGGGGCAAAAATCTTTGTGCTTTAATTTCAAAGAGCATGATGTCCAGTTTATGACAAGTGTAGTCAGTGCTGTGCCTCTCCCAATGACGCTGGACTGCAAGTGACTACCTCAGTGGCAATGCTCACTGAGGCTAATAATAATAATAATAATAATAATAATAATAATAATAATAATAATTTAAAATTTATATCCCACCCATCTGGCTGGGTATATAAAAAAACAAAACATCAAACATTAAAAACAAAATCTCCTATACAAACGACAAACCAATAACAACAATAATAAACAGTTTGCAGTTATACCCAAATTAAAGTAACCACCAACTCCAACTAAACATTTAACCAACACCAACCCGACAAAAATGAAACAGAGGAACCAAAAGTAGAACTGTTCAAAACATTTTAGCCAGTTGCCCCAACCCAAGAGTTGTTCCAGCAATGTCCCTCCGCCTCGCAGGAGCCTCTTAGCTGTTCAAGTGAGTGTGGGCCTCACCCCCGTGGGCCAGGTGGAAGTGGGCCTTGCAGCAGGAAGCAGCCTTCCTTCTAGCACTTAGGCAGCAGCATTCCCTTTCTGTCATAGATGGAGGTCTCTCCTGTGGGGTTGAGATAGTTTGCTTTGTGCAGAGCCTATCCATCTTTATCTGCTGTCTAGCATTATTAGTTCTCTGCATTTTACAACATAGGAAACTATCTTTATACCGAGTCAGGCTGCTAGTCATGGCTCTCCAGAGTTTCAGACACGGTACATTCGTAGCTTATCTGGAGATACCAGGAATTGAACCTGGGATGCTTTGCATGCAAAGCAGATGTGCTGCCACTGAACTACAGCCCTCAACTAAAATGTCCAGTCCCATCCCTGAAAGTGATGAGGTGGAAACATTCCAGCTGTGACAAGCATTTTATTCTGCCATCCTGTGCCTCAGTATGCTATTTCCAACTGAACCTTGTTTCATCTTATAGTGGAGATGCAGCCTGTCCTCTGTTTCTTCCATGATTCTGCTTGTAGTGTTCACTCCTCAGTTTTGCACCACAGCCTGATCTATGCATAAGACAGAGTGAGGTGGTAGAGTTCTCAGGTGTGGGAGAACGGACTGTACACTTCAAGCTTCACAATTTTTAATGCTACCCTAATGCTAGCACAATAGGGAGCAACTTCCTAGCATGCTTGGTTTTGATTTTTGTTTAACTGCAGGTCCCTTATCAGCTGTCTGAAGCGGTACGGTCCACTCTACCACCTCGGCATTCTGGTGGCTTACTCTGCTGCATATGTAGACCAGCCCCACTGCAGATCTTCTTTTACCATATTTTTCGCTCTATAGGACACACTTTTTCCCCTCCAAAAATTAAGGGGAAATGTGTGTGCGTCCTATGGGGCGAATGTAGGCTCCTTGGCTTCAGCGATAGCAACGTGAAGCCTCCGAAGCACAGAGGGAGCGCTCCCTCCGCGCTCTGGAGGCTTCACGTTGCTTTTGTTGAAGCCTGGAGAGTCTGGTCTTTGAGGCTGGTGGTGGGGGAAAGCAGCGCTTCCCCCCACCGCCAGCCCCACAAGCTTGGGGGGCAGCGGGAAGACTGCGCGCCTCCTTCGCGCTGCTCCCCAACCTGGTCTTTGAGGCTGGCGGTGGGAGAAAGCACCTGGTCTTTGAGGCTTTTCCCTGAGGAGGGAGAAGGGACTGACTGGCCGTGTCAGTCCCTTCTCCCTCCTGGTCGAAAAGCCCGTTGGAGCAGCGCGCGGCTCCTGTGGGAGGTGGGGGAATTTTGCAGGAGATGGGGGAATTCCCCCACCGCGTAGAAAAGCCCGCAGGAGCCACACACCCTTTAAAAAGCGTGCCGCTCTTGGGGGCTTTTCCCCAAGGAGGGACAAGGGACTGACTGGCTGCATCAGTCCCTTCTCCCTCCTGGTCGAAAAGCCCGTAGGAGCAGCTTTTCTCCGCAAAAGCAGGGAGAAGGTCTGGGAGAAGCGCACAGGCTGCGCGGCCTGTCCGCTGCTCCCAGAGCTGGGGGGGGGGATCATATTTTCCCCCTTGATTTCCCCCTCTGAAAACTAGGTGCGCCCTATGGAGCGAAAAATACGGTAAATCATTTGCGTTACTTGGCAAGCCATGTTGAGACATGGGCAAGCCTGTTTATTCCACCTTTTCTCCAAGGCTTTCATTTATCTATGATTATGTAGAAGCTTGAACATGAGATTGGCTCTTGACTCTAGCATTAGGGGAATTCTTTACTATATCTGGCTTTAGGGAAATTTGTAGGTGCTTTTCAACCTTTTCTTGTTCCTACTTGCTGAAAACACACATGTGGCCTGATGGGGTTAGATATTAGAAACCACAGCAGGCATGTGTCTTAAGGCTATAGCCTTAAGCAGGTTCACCAGCTCTAAGCATCTTGGGTGTGGAACGCCTGAGATACTTACCCCAATATTTAGGTGCATACCCCAACCTTACCTCACAGTGGCCAATTAATTTTAGGAGCTGTAGCTGGACTTTTCATTGTGGTTTGCACATGCTGTTGACCACTTTGCGAATTTGATGGTAAAGAAGCAGGGAAGGCAAATCCTGCTGAACACAGGGTGTTCCCAGGCTGTCACTGTGTCCAGGAGGGATTAAATCACACCTTGATGAATTCAGCTTGCAAAATTATAGTTGATTTGGAAGTCTTATGCAGCAAACACACTTCCCAAAAAGATCTGACTTCGTGCAGTAAGGAAGGTGATGGGGAAATGCTCTGGAATGTGTGGGATAACAGTTTTTTCTGTTACAGAATCATCTAGCTCCCTTGAAAACAATCCAAAATAAATGTTCTTAATATAGCCAAACAAATCTGCATGAACGCTGAATAAACAAATTGTCTGGAAGCACCTTCTGCTGTATTTACTTTTTAACCAAGGATGGTTCTGTTAAAATATCAGTTTCTGCTCTGGCACTGGCAGGTCCCTTGCTGGTTGTATTTGCATTTTGTTAGGGGAATTCCTTCCTTCCTCCAGAGAACAAAACAGCTGTTGGGCAGTTTTCTGTGTGTGCAATGTGGAATTTACATTCAGAAGTAACCATTATTCCTGGGATAGGGCAAAGGTGATTATAGTTGTGAAACACTCTTCACTAGTATATCTTAAGTTGAGTTCAATAGATTAGTCCAGTGTTTCTCAAGCTTGGGTCCCCAACTCACCCCTGACCAATGGTCCTGCTAGCTAGGGATGATGGGATTTGTACCCACTACCCGTGTATAAGACGCCCCCAGTTTTTAAACCTTATTTTACAATAAAAAACCTTGTCTTATACACAAAAAAGTACGGTATGTGTTTGTGTTCCTTTTGCTTATAAAATTTGTTTTTAAAGCTGTTTTCTCCCCTTCTCCTACAGCTCTTCAGAATGGGGTGGCTCTGCTGCTGAGGGATTATTATGGACCCAGAGCGATCTCCATAAGATAAAAAATGACCTTCAACTATTCTAACAAGTGGATGATGTGCTGGTGGCGCAGAAGAATATAGTGTGCGGAATTGGCAGTACTGCAAGTGTCACATACATACACATCCCACATTTGTAAGAACTCAATCATCTAGTGTGGTGGCACCTACACTTTAGAACTTCCTACCCATTGAGATCAAGTAGGTGGTGTATAAATGATGTGTACATTTACTGCTATGTGCAAGGCTTTTTTCCAGCCAGAACTGTTGCGGCACCTCTCAGGTGAGCGCCACTTCTAGAAAAATAGCACTGACTATGTGCATAGCAGAGCCCCTCACTCTTTATAAGCATGTTTGGCATTCTAATAAAAATACTATTCAGTCCTCTTTTTTTTTGCCTGTTAATGTTTCTTTTTGAGCATGAAGTTTGATATGCAGTTAAGAGATATGAACAGTGCTTGGTTGCAGCATTTACTAAGTTCACTTAAAGCAATGGTCCTCAATCAGTCCAGACCCCAGACCCACCTCTGACTCCCAAACAGGAACATGGGACCCACTTTCACATCAGCATCTCACAATCTCACCTCTCTCACAATCACCTGTCCATCTGTCCTCTTCTTGTGTCAACTTTCCTGAACTCAAATGGTAGAGGGAAAAATTTGTAGTAGCTTTAGTACCCTCAGAACCTAACATAGTCTGCAATTGTTTGCTGCTATTCTAAACCCACTTAATTTGGAGCTAGCTCCATTTAAATGAATGGATCTTGCTTCTGAATAAGCATTTATGGGAAGCTTATGAATTTTATTGTTTAATGTTTTTATTTGTACATTGGGGTACTTTTATAGCTTTGTTTAGAGTACGTAATGTTTTAATAATATAAATGTTTTAAGTCTTTTTTATCAATTCAGTATATTTTCTTTTAATTGTCAAATAATTCTGTGTATATTGCGGCAGCCTTTGGCTATGTGCAATAAAACTGACTGAGACTGACTGAGACTAATCATTCTGTAAGCAAGCACTCCAGTGCATCCCTACCCATGCCAACTCAGAAGAAAGTCCTACTTATTCAGCGGAGTGTGCTCCCAAGTAAATTGGATTAGGATTGCCATTTCAGATTTGGGTGAAAAACTGCAATAACCCTCTGGTGTTATTGAGGAAACACATGGCAATCCTAAGCCCCACCCATGGTTATTATTTTTTATTATTATTTATTGAATTTATATACCACACCATACCCGGAGGTCTCAGGGCGGGCACAGAAAAGCTCAACATAAAAACCACAATATGTATAATCAAAATAAAAACCACCTAATAACACCCCCCAATAAAAGGAACATTTTTGCCTGGCGCCTAAAGGTCTATAATGAAGGCACCAGGCGAATTTCCCTGGGGAGAGCATTCCACAGACAAGGAGCCATTGCAGAGGAGGCCCGTTATGTTGCCACCCTCTGGACCTCTCGAGGAGGAAGCACATGAAGGTTAAACCTGGGTAAACTATCCCAAAGGATCAGGCTGTGAAATTGCTCACAATCCTATCAGCATACATTTACCTGGGGAGGAAGGAAAAAGATAAGCCCTACCCTAGTGAACCCATGAATTCTTATTCCCAAATTATATTTCTTCAGAGAATTTAACCCATACAGCAAAGCAATAGAAATCCGATCCAAACTTGGATGGATGAGAGACAGGGAGATATAAAACATTCAAGGGGACTGGACTCTCAGTAGACTTAATGCATGAATGAACCCATTCAATTCAACTGGGATTCCCACCTTTTCTTCCTGCCCAACCCCTCTATTCCAAATCAAATGTACAGTGGAGTAGCAGCCTTTATTAGTGAATAAACCATCACGTTACAAGGCTTGCTCTAGAATTGGATGCTACTGGATTCACTCACTGATTACCCCACCAGCAGTAATTCAAGCTCCTCGTTTCTATGGTTTATAGGCCTCCTGCCACAACCCACTGTCTTGTGAAGATCAGTGAGGCAGCTGAAATCAGATGAAAATCCTCTTCCAAGGCCAGGCAGCATGTTTCCAGCAGTGGGTGGGGAGGCAAGGCTGCTGAAATAGGATGAAAATCCTCTTCCAAGGCCAGGCAGCATGTTTCCAGCAGTGGGTGGGGAGGCAAGGCTGGGCTGGGACAAAATGGGGAGGAAAATCTCACAAAAGGAAAGAGAATAAAAGGTTGCATCCTCCAGGCCTACCTGAGAGATTGGCACGTGGGTCCTGAACCACTGGTTTAAGACCTATGACTTAAGGCTTCAATACAACTTCAAATTTGCAAGATTTAGACTGGCGGGTATTGGCCACAAAAAGAAATGCACAAGAGACTTGAGAGGTACTGACCAAGTGACTCAGTTTATTGAATACATTAATATAAATGCCTAGATACAAAACATCTACACAAAACCTGCTAATGGGGTGGAGTGGAGAAAACAAGGATCCCTTCCGCCCCCACCATAACCACCTTTGAGATGCATTTAAACAGAAATATTTGCTGCCCACACCACTCACCAGAAAATTAAAGGTCAAAATCCAAGCAAGCTGGAAGCGACTATTAAGCTGTTTCATAAATAAATGGGTGCTTGCATTCTTTGAGCATGAAATGACAGTGACATTTGTACTAGTGTGCACATGCGCATATACATTGCAGCCCTGTCACAGAAAATTAAAAGATCCTCAAAGTCACGAACTTGGTGATTGCTGAATTTCCACTTATTTCTGTTGCTGAATATCCACTTATTTCAGTGGACTCTGTAAAGCTCCTATTAAAGTTACGCTAACATGGTGACTCATCAGCAGTGGTTGATTGACTACAATTTCTGGCAAGATTTCTAACATTTTTTGTAATGCTGAACACAAAAACATTCAGAAGTCCTGTACGTGTGATGCTTGTAAGCTATTATTTGGCAGATCAAAATATAGCAACACTTCACAGATTATTTATCCAAGTGACTAACTTGGCACTAATGACTTCTCTGTAGTGAACCCTACAAGTATGGGTTCAAATTTGTGCCACTGTCTTGTCTTGCCCTGACACCATACACCTCTTAAGGAATCCACTCTAGTGAAAAAAGGCTGTTTTTTCATTGGTACTATGAAGCTGCTGAGTGGCATCAGGCCCTGTGGAAAGTCACTACAGTACTTCATTGGTTAAGTATTGCAGAGAAATGTCTACAACTGAATTGCAAGAAAACAATTCTTAAGAGGCCCGGTTCATAGTTAACACTAAGCCAAACTATGGCTCTGCAAGCAGCAGATACCCATAGTGAAAATCGCAACCGTTTCACTCTGCCTATTCTTCTGCTACCACAATACCCAGAGCTAAGGCACAGTTTGGCTTAGTGTTACATGTGGTTTGTCTTGCTCCCAACATATAAGGTATGTTCTTTCTTTACCACTCATGGTTTGTTGGGGGAAGACAGGCCACAAAGCTCAAACCCACATCCAACATACTTATGGCTTAGCTCCAGGTAAGGTTGGCTCCAGGTAGCACATCAGCAGAAAGACCAGATTTTCACTCTGGGTACCCACACGCTTGCTCATTCTTGTTTTGGCTTGCAGTTACATGAAAACAGGGCCACTGTTGTGTAAGCATTGATTTTCACATTTTAAAGGGAAAGCATGTTTTCTGTCCCCTGCAAGATGTTGCTTTGGCGATTATCTCAGCCATTTAATATATATATATATATATATAAAACTTTTTACAAAACTTACACACGTGCCCATGCCAGTGGATGCCTGAAACATGCAGCTGTATAGAAAAACATTGCACAAAATATTACACTGATTACAGACACCACATGCTGGCCCTGACCCAGCTGTAGCTGCACTGCCCCGACATGGGGATGTGCATTCTCTTCGGCATAAAACAGCACATCCAACTAATTCAATGGAGTCTAGATTGCTATCATGATGTACCACCTGCCTCTGTTGCACATGTGGAAGCCAGCTTCCCTGTTTGCATTGCTCTTGCTGGATCAGGGCAATGGGCTGTAAAGTCTATCTTCACTCTTTGTCATTGAGACTTACATTATATTTGGGTCAACAAAAAAACCCAAAGAGATTTTATAAATTTTTACAACAATTAAACAGTTATGTTTAGTTCTACAAATTAAGAAAAGCAAAATACTGCAGCTCAATAGTACAATAGGATTAATAGTAGTCAAATATGTGTGTACAAGCAAAAACACAGAACAACATTTAATATTTACAAAATTACTTAAGATTGCTTCCCAACCTACATTTTGGGTTTTTCAGACACAACTCAGTTGCCTAACTGAACATTAACTACTCTTCAATAATAAATTAAGAGAAAATTAAAATATTTTACAAGTGAAAGATTGCTGTTACCTGGGCTATTTTAAATTTTTATATAGATACATATTCTGTAGTTATTTGGTACACAATTTAAAAAAATTAAATACTTTACTCTCAAAAAGAGCATTTTAAAGTAAAGTCTTATATTTACAATGTAGGCGACTGTGACTTGTTTTTATACTATCCCTTCTACTTTTAGAAGAAATTCTGCAATAAGAGATGAAGGCAGTGAAATGTCAGTTTTGAACTGGCATGGGAAAAGTCTCCCAAGAGAGAAAGAGAAAAGAGAAGTGGATCAAGGCATAAAGGAAACATATATAAAAAAGTTTCACTGATGAAAGATAATTGACAGGCAAAAGATTTGCATACTGCTTCAAAATTTTCATTCACCTCTTCTTCCTTGTACAGCAGAAAAATGTGGGAATCATTGTTTAGGAAAAGCAGTGTTACAGTAAACTACTTCATCTTCACAGCAATATTTCTTCCCAATAAAGCATTCAAAAAAGGCTTGAAATGTTTTTCAATACAGAACAAAACAATATATAAACCCCCTGACACACGCACACAAACAAAAAACATTTACTGACGGAAACAGTAAAATATTTTAGATCCCAATAAAAGCTCTCAAGGTAATTTCAGCCTAACATTAGGTTTGCTAAAAAGACTCTTCCAAAATCCCCTGTAAGAGTTTGCCTTAACATAGGAATAAAATGGAGAACATCCATTTTTATACATACAGAAACTGATTTCCATGCAAGAAATTGTGAGCACACAAAATTCCTTATTGAACCTAAATCATACAATAGTTATTTTGTTAAGAACAAAAGCAGGATGTACAGCAATTTTACTGTAACTGTATAAATATTAACATCAATATTATTAACACTGATGCTTTACAAAAAATATCAATTGCAGGAATGCATTCATTTAATAAATAGACTTAATATAGCTTATGCAGAGTAGTGTTCTTAAACACACACACTAGCTGTGCACATTATAGTAATAAAGTGGATTTGAAAAGTTACCTTTGTTTTTTCTATAAATTGTTAAGTGCCCATTTTAAATAAAAAGGTTCATAATCTGTGATGGGCTACTCCCCTGTGACACACAGTGCCACAAACATAGTGATGAAAATACAATATTTAAGCTAATCTAGAGATGGCTTTTGTACATTTTTTTTTTATACAATCAAGAAAGATACAATTTGTATCAACAAACAAAAGGTCGTTTCTGGATATTTGAGGCGTTGCTCTCAGCTGCTTTTACACCACACGAGAAGGAAGTATAAAATAAATGCAACAATAAAGGAATCCCATTCTGACAAAAGCTGGCCAATTTTTTATTTTTTTAAAAAAGATGTTTTCCAGATTTAAATGCAGTTATCTGTAAGGGTTGTGTTGGTGCACAGATTAAAGCTACAGGGCTGATCTGCATTTCTGCTGTTTGCTTTTAAAAGATGAGAGAGGACAATTGATGTTCTGGACACCAGCCCACATAACCGCAAGCCAACATGGTGTGTGCCATTCTGTTCTAATGCAGATTCAGCCTCCTGCTGAAACCCAACCTGCGACCATGACAAACCACCTGTTTGCCACTAGTTCTTCAGCAACAATTTTCTGTAGCTACGTGGAAAAAGCAGCAACTTTGGGGTTTCATCATTAGACCCCCAGGTATTCTAACACTTGAAAATAAATGCCCGGGAGTGTGCTACCTGCACTGAGTGAAGAAACAGCCCCTTCCCAAAGAATGCCATCTGGCACAGGGCTGGTGGTCAGCCACTCCTTCCTATATTTTGAATTACTATTGAATAGTAGTAATTGTTTCAATCAGTATGATTTTGTTGTTTCCTTTACCTGCATGCGACTGCATTTGATATAATATAGACTGCAATGTTTCATGTTTTTTAATGCTACTGTGATTATTGTTACTCGCTTTGAGCTCAGCATTTGAACTCGCACCACTTTTTGAAAACCGATTATGACATCATGAAGGCAGGGGACCTTGAGATTACAAAGATACTGTAGGTAAACCAATATCCTCATCTTGTAGTGCATTTAGAAGAATGTGTCAAGACAGCACCTACCAACAGTCTTGGGTCTTCAGTTGTGCACTCAAGCAGGAGCACAGCAAGCTGGCAAAGTTTCCTTGCCCACCCTTTTGCCACCATTGTGCTGCATGCTGCTATAGGCACTGCCTGGCTCATGCTGAGCCCAAACACTCTGGACCCTGTGTGGTTGTAGGCAAACAGACTGGATCAGCATGTGACAGAATTATTACCACCTGTTGAGCTGTCCAACTTAATGCAAGCACATCCTTCTTGAAGTGTACTCAACACAAAATAGAAATGGGCCACCAGCAGCCATTTTAGGATTAGTGCAATCAATCAAGTAGAGGGCTTGGGGTTTCCTTTGGGTTTTTTAGACTGGGATCAACAAATAACCCAAAAGCAGCTTGCAAGCCATTATCAAAACACCAGAAACAACCCTGACTGCAGCCTCACGTTCCGTGTGTTTCATAGTAAGAAACATTTAGGCAGTGTCACACCTTCTCATGAAGAAACAAAAGGCCAGAAACCAGGCCTTCTCGACTTTCATGAAAAAAAACTACAGTAGAAGTCAACAAGTCCTAGCTCGAGACATATCGAGTTAGTAGTGGTTCAAAATGTTGAAATACACATTTGGATTTAAAAAGGGTGTCCAGTCAGTGCAGCCTTAAAAAAGAAAACAAAAGAGCCACCACCACCATAAATGCCTCTTATGGGAGACATTTAGCTACTAAATTGCCCACCCTGGAGCAAAGGATACTCATTGTGCAAACATTGCCACCCATAGAATGATGATTCTGGCCTGTCAAACAGGGAGTTCCAGGAAGCAAATGCTCACCTTTGCATGGATTTCAAAGTGCAAAACTGAAGCAAGTTTGCAGTAAACCCAATTCTAGAGCACCCATTTGAAAACTAGCCTGCTGTCCAACACTAATAAAAATGAACTGGATTTTTAAAACTACTTTGCATATTTGTTCATTGGCATCCTCCAGCACACGTTCTCGGCATGTCTTTGGTCAACGCACAAGAACAGGAAAGCAGAATTCAGATTGCAGATGCTACAACTTCTCTGCTTTCTGGACTGTACTGAAAAGGCTAGAAATGCCAATTGTAACGATCTGTAAAAGCCATAGGCGTGCACATAGGGCATGCTGGTGTGCTTAGCAGAACCTTAAAAAAACAAAAAAAACTGGATTGTGATGAGGATAGAGTGCGGAGTGGCAACCCAGCTCCCTCAGCTGCCTTTGGGGAAGCAGTGGGGCAGGGAGAGACAAAGGGGCAAGAGAGGAGAGTAGGGAAGCAGATAGGGAGTCACAGGCAGGATTAAAAGGCTGGAATAAAACTGGAATGTATAGGCAGTGTCTGCCTGTGTTTGTCTCTAGAAGTGGACAAGAAGTTGCATATCCATTCCAGCCTTTTCTTTCAGTTTGTATCTGCTTCTGTTTCATAGCTCTGTCTCTGTCAGAGCTCCACTCACCACCTGTTACTCACATCTGGTGGGCAACGTCCCATTCTACACAACAGGAACATGAAAAAATCTTAATCTGCTTTGGTCAATTTGGGTTAGCTCATACAGATCATGAAAACTGACTGTATTTTGTATACACTTGGTAATCACTACACCACAGATTTGGTATTTTGTGCCTCATTTTCTATGTTTGCATATTTAAAGGAAGGTTTAGTTGTTAATTTTAAAAAGTAAGTTTAATTAAGTTTTAGTTTCCTTAGTTAATTTGATAGATAAAAATACTGTCCTTTGTGACCGAGTGTGAGTATATATTCAAGAAATGTTCACCTTAAAACAAAATCCCTGGGTGCACACCCTAATGAAATGTGTTGTACACGCCTATGGTAACAGTGCAAAGATTACAACAGTATTTAGCTGAGAATTATTAACATGTTTGCAAGCCGGCCATGTTCTTTTTCCCAAAGGGCAGAAGCTCAAGCTATCTAGAAGGTCCACTGCTTCCCAGCCCCAGCCCCATTCCCTTCAAGGTTGGGCAATGCTCCTCATGTGCAAAAAGGTATTTCCACTGCACAAAAAGTGTATTCCCCAGAGAACTAAGCCTCCCCACAAAAGCCGCCTCATGCTGGAGCCACTAGATAGGTGCAAAAGCCCTCTGTGAAACACAAGGCATGTCAACTGACTGGGCTTGTTTTATTGTAGTTCTGTGAAGGATATTTAAGAAGAGCAGGCTTCTGCTTGTGAGGATGTCCAAGTGCACAGAGTTTATTGTAAAAACCCAATGTTATGTTGGAGCAACATATGTCAGTTAATACTGAAGACTATACAATGAGTCATGCAATATAATTGCTGTTTTGAAGGACCTGTTTTGGACATACCAACATATGACCTTTTTAGATTCAATAAATGATACATCCATGCATAAGGTATGCACTTCCTGTAAAATGCCTTTTTCAAAAATCCCTGCTTTAAAAATCATTAAATACTCATATTTATTATACAATCTGCTTTTTCAAAATGCTTCATGCATATTTTAAATATAATCACTACAATAATATACAGAATTGTATACTGCAGTTAAAACCTTTTAACAAACAGAGCATATCACCTGTCATTTTTAGAGATCTCCAGAATGTACAGAATTTTCAATTATTTAGCTTTAGAAATTCAAAATGAAGGATCTTTTTTAACGTCCTGTTCTCAATTTGGCAACAATCATAGCTGCCAACTGTTGTGCGTCTGTCATGTGGGGATTCTTCTCCATCACCGAGAGGACAACGCTAGCTGGAAAAATATTACAGAGATTCTTATAGGTTTGATACTGATGCTCTGGGATTATGTGTGGTTCTTGTGGGTCACCACAGATTCCAACCCAAGGATTCCTCCAGATCTGCTCCATCTTCTCTGGCACACTTCTCACCATTACAGGCTCATAAGATGGTTGCATGAGGTTGTTGCTCAGTGGGTAGGGATGGTAAGGGTAGGTATCGGTCGGACATGGCAATGGATCCCAACTGGCATGCTGCTCTCGACAGAGCGGTGGCCTTTTTTGTCGTGTGGGATTGCTTTCATAAAGACGCGAATCAGAAACGCTATCCATTCTCGTCATAACGAGGGCACGACTTGGCTGGGTAGTGGCTGATGGGTGAACGTTTGGAGGCACAGGGTAGTCCCCTGGGCAACTGGACCTAGCCCCAACAACTGGGTGTTGGATGTGCAGTGCTAAATGGGAAAGTGAATGCTTGTGAATATGTTTAGACCCTTCAGGGCTATAGCTCTGAACTCTTGTTAAGGACTCATGATAACCATGGGAGAAAGGCTGAAGGCGGCTTTGAGGTGGGAGTCGGTGAACCTTCACACTGTCTTCTGGGCTCCCATCTCCCAGACCCATATATAAGTCTGTATATGAGTACGAATCATTGCTTGTATGGCTTAAGCAACTGTCTGGACAGGGGCTTGAATTTCTTGAGTATAAACTTTGGTCTACATCAGCCCCATAGTAATCTGTGCTATGCATGCTACTAATACTCAAATTGGAGAAGTCACTGAGCATTGAATAATAGCCATGGTCCCCCAAGGACTCATACTTTGGGTACTGATCTGCATAGTTCATTGAAGAGCCATGGCTATTAGTGACCAGGATCGGAGGATACTGTACACTGGCCATGTGTTCTAGTGAGGATTTCTGATGTGTGAATTGAGATGAACCAGGTACAGGGCTGCTTGCTGACCGGGTATTCAATGCCCCAACAGCGTGACTTTTGGAAGGTGGAATGGTTGGGACGCTTAATGCTGAAACAAGGGAGGGGACAGAATTAGCCTCAGACTTCCGCACCATTGAAAGTCTATCTTCGGGTTCCACAGGAACAGACCGAATGCTTGGATCTGACTGACGTTTGGGAGCAATGCGCTTCACTTCTGAAGTTATTTCCCCTTTGGAAAGGGCTGCTCCTGTGCCACATTTAGCCAGTGCTCCTTCACTCATCGTTTTCACAGCGGATAATTTGGCACTGATGCGAAGCTCATCAGCTACGGATCTCAGGGGCTGGTTTGCTCGTTCCGGGTGGTAATATTTACACTTGTGTCCATAGGTGCATTTCTTCCCTGTTGGGGAAAAATCTCCCATATTAGGCATGGTCTTTGCAAGCAATATCTAGCTAAGCACAGGAGGTTGTGTCAGAGTCATACTTAGACTAACCCAGGCATCCCCAAACTCGGCCCTCCAGCTGTTTTGGGACTACAACTCCCATGATTCCTAGATAACAGGACCAGTGGTCAGGGATAATGGGAATTATAGTCCCAAAACAGCTGGAAGGCCGAGTTTGGGAATGCCTGGACTAGACACACTGAACTCAATGGACTCAAGTTGGTAATGAGTAAGGGTTATAGCCAATGCTACCTAGCCCTGGTCAAAGTAAGCCATTGTAATTAATGAAAATGATTAATTTGGGTCCATTAATTTCAGTGCATCTACTATGAATAAAACTTAGCTGGATACAATTCTTAACTTGTTCACTGATTTCAATGAGTCAATTTGGAACATGACATAGATGGATACAACCCAAGGTCCTTTAAATGCATTGTAACAGTCAATGCTAGAATGAACTATTAACAGCCATCACATTTCCTTTGTTAGCAGACCCAAATATGTGCTATATATGTTCTACAATCCAGTCACTGTATCTATTTATCTTACTTAAGTGATATAAACCTCCCTGAAGGTAGCAAGAGCAGGTACTGGTGTGAGTCTAATAAAGACTCAGGTTTAAATTCCCACTCATAGAAGCACAGGGAATCACCATATACAGATTAGGGCCATTAATCTATCAAGCCTAACACTGTCTGCTATGATTGGCAGCAACTCTCCAAGATCTACCACATGATCCCTGATTTTATTTTTAAACAGTCAGCTTCATGCATTATCATATTTTAAAACGTGCACATGATGTGCCTTTAGGTCACCATTTCTCTGCTTAACTTTTGACACAAAGGTGTTATGAAAGTGAAATGCAAGTGTGAATATGTAACTCCCTTAGGCTACAGGTCTATGCACAACAGGGAGTAATTGCCATTGAACTCAGTGGGACTTGCTTTTGAGTAGACATGCACATTAGACTGTGTAGACTGTGCAGTAAAAGTCTCTCAGCCAAGACCACATAGTGTTACTCATTAGGAATTTAACAGAATGGATCTGCTGACTGTGGATGTGCTGGGAGCTTGAAAATGAACAAGGGGAGGGAGAGGTTTAATTGTCAAATATCTAACTGGGTTTTAAAACTTTATTTAACGAATACTGCCCTTCAATAAAAAAAAAGATCAAGGGTGGTTTACAGCTGTTAATTGACTCTCTGTGGCCTTAATACTCGATTAGTTAAATGACTTTTTGAGCACAGGAGAGCTTTGAAAATATTTCCAAACACCGAATTAAGTTCCAGCTGTATTTTCTTCCAGACTTTCCCCAGAAATGCTAATGCATGTAAACATCCCTCTAAATCAGTGGTTCACAATTAGCTAAGTACTGCAAAAGCCAAGCCACAGGCCCCCTACTTTTGAAAATGTTGATACATCTATGGTAGTTTTCATTATGTGATTGTGGTCTACGGATTGGGAACCACTGCTCTAAATAACAGAGCCAAGATGTGACATTAAACACATGATTGGCCCTTCCATTCTTAGTTTCTGAAAGTGCAAGAGAAGGGAAGGATGGTTCTGGGTCACATGTGGCATAGAGGTAAGAGGAAATTTAACTCTTTGCCCAAACTGCAGTCCCTCTCTGAGTCCTCCTCTTTCCTCCCCACCCTGCTCCCAGCCACACGTACGCAATGCCAAGATCAAGCAAGCAAGAGCCAGTTACCTACTTAATACCATGTCTTTGGTTTAACCATGAAAGCTTTTTTAAAAAAAAAAAACTCAGCAGTGCACTCAGCAGACCCAAACAAAATCTGATTTCCCCACACTTCTAGAAGCATGCTACGCCTTTCTGTCCTACTCAGGCTTCTTACATGGTTTCCAATACAGAAAACACCTCAGACGACCCACTATGATTTTTTGCTTTTTATCAAGGTTACTAATTTTATTATTCTGACTCCCGAAATAGTCAAGTGTGACACACTCACCGTAAGGACAAGGTTGCTTTTTGTGTTCAGGAACAACAGGCCTTTTCCTTAAGAAATTTTCAAGGCTGGGGCCATGGCGTCCTAATGGGTCGTCTGGTGGCATAAACCTGGAAAAACCAAGAGACCAGTTTCACCTGCTAGTATTAAATTTACCTGACACGGTAGACTGGTAACAATACAATGGTTAGGAATGGGCTGGGAAATACCCAGTCTGAACCTGGTCATAGCTATGAGCTTGGCAGGTGCCTGAAGGCAAGCTAATCTCTATCAGCTCCCCCCACCCCATCTCAAAAAGGAAACTGTAGAGTAGGAACCAGTGGAGAAAGGCCAATCGAAATCAATAGGGGACTGGAGTCCCTTCTCTGTGCAGAAAAATGAAATAGGTGTGTGGCATTCTAGTTTAAAAGAGAATAACAAAAGGGAGTCACTAATGGTCTTACATTGCCCTACCAGGCAGCTTCTGTTTAACGATGTATGAGAATGTAGACAAAGTCAAATACTCAAATCTCACCAGATAAACATTAAGCATTACTATTCTACTTGTAAATAAAGAAACCTACTTATCATTCACAAAAGAATACATCAGGAGCCGTTCCTCTACAAATTTCTTCCATTCTGGCTTTTCATTTTGAAGGTCACGGTAATTGTCATTTGACACAATGATGCCATCAGACTCACACGCCAGTTTCACTATGAAACGGTCATCGTAACAGACAACTCGTCTCCCTTGAACTCTTCGAGATGGGGTGAAAACAAGAATTTTTTCCTTTTCCAGTTTGTGTAAAATATCTTGATCTGAAAAACGAGGGTTATATAAGAAACTGTTAATAGCAAAGTCCCTTATATAGAAATATGCTTGCTCTCTATGTTTATCTCAGTATCTGAGATATTCTTCAAGAATTGTACAAGAAGTGTTTGCACACTCCCCAAGAGCATAAAAGTTGGTGTGCCAGTGCTTTGCTTTGTAACAGTGGACTTCAATCTTGGGTGCCCAGATATTTTTGGACTGCAACTCACATCATTCCTAGTCATTGGTTGAGATGGCTGGACATTATGGGAGTTTTACTCCAGCAGCACCTTAGGGCACAAGGCTGAAGAGTCTCCCTTTGGGGAATAATCTCACAGTTAAGCTTGCTTCAGTTTATACACCATGACATTTTATATTATGGTTCAGTCTATGCAACAAAAAACTGTAACGCTGCCTTGTATGGAAAGACCTTGCAGACACAGGTGAGGGGAAAATGCATGCAGGTGAAGTGGAATTGCAGAGGAGGAATGGAGCACTCAAGCCCTCCCATCCATGCCCAGAACAGAAACTAAGTAGGCTACTCCTCTACTCCCAGCACAGAAATGCCATAGACTTTTGCTCCTTTGTCATCCCTCAGAAGGATTGTTAACACTTCTGCAGGCTAGTAACTATTGCAGGCTTATGTGCAGCACGGATTTAAAGTATGAAGTGTAAAAAAATTAAGAAAAAATAACAATCTAGCGGCTTAGAATATGAGCAACTACCATGCATGTGCATACAGAAAATGCTCTGATTCAGGTCCTTGGCCCCATTCCAATAAAAGCCAGTGTCTAGCACAGTAATTATCCTCGTCCTAGTAATGGCAATTGAAGAAAACAAATGTATGTTTGATTTGCCACCTGTAATTGGTGCATCTGGTCGAGATTGCTCTTTCCTCCATGTAGGCACAAACACTGTAATATCTTTATGACCTTTCTCCAGAAACCAGTCGACAGCTAACTGAATCCCCCGACAGGAAAATGCTTCTTTATTGCCATGACTGAAAAACAGAACAAGTTAGTTTAGCAAGTACTGGTCATAAGTACTGCAATGAGATTTGTTTTTTCTAAAATACATAAAGCCAGAGAGACTAGTGTTATGTAGTGGGGCAGAGTGTTGGACTAAGACTAGGAAAATCTCAGTTAAAGCCATTCACTGTCTCTCAGGTTAACCTACCTCACATCAGACTATGTACACCACCCTGAGCTCTTTGGAATATGGATGGGACTAAAATGTAGTTTAGCAAATAGCATTAAGCAGACTTATAGAGGGAAAGAAACCTTTTCTGGAAGTTTAGTACCCACTTTAGAAAGACACAATTTTATTTCAATGGGTTGTAACCACCCCTGCTACAACTCTTGCGCTCAACAAATTGTCTGTAAATTTTAAACTGCTTTTCAGACATTTATTTCAGAGAGTGAATAATGCCTTGAGAATTTACTAAAGTGATTCCATTCTTACGTATAAGAATAGGCCTTTAAATTCCATTGGACTTTAATTACTCAAGTAAAAGGAAAGATTTTCTATTCTGTGATACACTGTACAAGATGAACAGTACAGTCCTATGCATGTCTACTCAGATGGAGCCCCACTGAATTCTCTCAGAGAAACATATACAGGACTATAGCCCTAAAAATCTATTAAACAGCTCAATTTTTAGTTTTTAAATACAAGTGTGTAGACTTAAGGCTCATCTTCTTCAACAGGTCTTTGAGCTCCCATGGTTGATTAAAAGGGCTATCTCAGTTGAGTTACAGATGCTGCCTTTTAAAATCTATTATGCTATCATTTTTAATTGGATGTTGTTTTTAATAACAGAAAAGCAGAGTGTGTATATGAAATAAAACAAACAAATACATATGCAGCATAATTAGTGCATTTCTTAGAAGTATTTTATTACTACTAAAGTACCTCATTGCCACATTACTTCCATCAATAACGATTGGCCTCAAGTTGTCAGAGCTGTCTACCACCTCATCTTCCAGAGACAGCTCAGGACTAGCAACCTCCTTTGTACCTGCAGGACCAGTGGCATTTCCACTACTTGCTTGTCCTTCATTCTCAACCTTGTTTCCAAGTCTCACAAGCTCAGCCAAAATGTCATTGGTAAGAGCATCTGCCCCCAGCTTGTTCAACACAGCTTGAATCTGATCTCCAGGATACCCCAGTTTCAAAGCAAAATCAAGTTTAGATTGATATTCTTGACTCAAGTTTGCTTTATTCTCTTCCGGTTTCAAATCCTGAAGGAGGCTACTCTGTGAAAAACTCGGACGATCCAAGCAAGGAGAGCGGCAAAGTTGTCGATGTGGTTTGTGGGAAATCTCTTTATCCCTCAACTGTGCCTTGCTGCAGCTATTCCTGAAGCCAGGCTGCTCAGGTTCACTCTCAGAGCTTGTCCATTCCTCAGATTCGGTGCTACGATCCCCACCATCTTGCTCTTTAGTCCTCTCTTCTTGGGAGCGGCTCTTCTCCATTTTCAGCCTTTCCACCATAGACCAGGCCGTCATCACGTTCACCTTCCGGCCAGATTTCTCTTATGGCCAAAGTAGCCCAGAAGTTGTACGCCACTGCATCTTGTTGACATCACTAGGCTGGGTTTGATCTGTGATATACCCCAAGCCAGTAATATGTCCCTGCATTATGAAAATACACAACATGCATAATTAGATTTTACTGACTAGTGCAAAATAATTATGAATCTTACAAAACACATTTTTAGATAATTTGAATACAATAGAGTTTGTATTACTTCCAAGTAAATTGAATTCCCTTACCCTCACTCTCCAAAATAAATGCATTTAATACAGAGGCGTGGTTTGCACATCACATTAAACTTTAACTTAAAACTAACATTGGTTAACACTCATATTTTGTTTCAGGGAAAGAAACACAAACATGACAAGACTCTGGCTTGTTTCATCTGCAGAGGAGCACAGTGGGAGCACACTTAGATTCCTGCATTGCAGGGGGTTGGACTAGATGACCCTCAGAGTTCCTTCCAACTCCACAATCCTATGATTCTGTAATTCTGAGCAGCATGCTGCTCATTCATATTAAACAGTTTATAGTCTTAAATATGGTTTAATGTGGCATATGAACTGGGCCAGTGATGGCAATTATACCAACACCACCCACACAGCAAATTCACTGTTTCAAGTTAATGCCCTGTCAGATAGCTGCTTGTCACAGTGGCTGTTGTGAATAAGAAACTGTACTCACAAACCAGGGAAAACAAAGAAAGTTCACCTTCACACACTGAAAGAATGCCTAAAGAGAATATGGGGTGCACTGAATAATCCTACTACCCCAGACCAACCACAATACCATGCACATTTCTGGTCACCACACCTCAGAAAAGATACTGTGTAGTTGGAAAAGGAGCAGAAAAGGACAACCAAAATGAGCAACTCCACTAAGGTGAAAGGTTACAACATTGTAGACTTTTTAGTTTAGAAAAAAGTGAATAGTGGAGAACAAGATATAACTTTATAAAACTATGCATGGAATGGAGAAAAGAGACAGAGGGTTTCCCCTCACTCATAGTACTAGAACCTGGAATCATTTAATGAAACTGAATGGCGAGAGATTCAAGACAGGCAACACATCATTTAACTATGTAATTTGTTACCACAGGATGTGATGATGGCCGGCTTTAAAAGGGGATTGGTAATAACTATGCATTGTTTGTTTAAATTCAAATTCAGAACAAGCAGGGATCTGAAACCACAGATTGGTCCTGGCTTGTTCTCACTAACCATAATTAAGGCAAACCAGTTAGGACATCTTTCGAAACCATGTAATTAGTTTAAAAGGAGAAGGGGGTGCGCTTCTGCTTTTCTCCTTGTGGGTGAAAAAGAAAAGATGGAGTGTAACAGCCCACAGCTTAAAATGATTTGTTCACATAATGCAGGGATGGAGAACTTGTGGTCATTCAGACACTGTTGGACTCCCACTCTCATTAGCCCTGACCGTTTATTTAGCCATGCTGGCTGGTGATGATGAGAACTGAAGTACAACAACTGCTGCAGGGCCAGAGGTTCCCCATCCTTGACACTGTAGGAACTATGGCTTATCATGGTACCTGAGCATGGCTAATGCTGCACAATAGTGTGCAGCATCTCTGTTCAAAAACGGAATCTGAAGGTTGGCCCCAAAAGCTATGCAGTGATCTGTATGTGAATAAAGCATTCCGGATTCTATGGCTGATGACTGAAATGCATGAGAAGGGCCTCATGCAAGAAATTCCAGATGTATTTCCAGAGTACTTCTCCCAACCCTTTTTGTATTATTTTCTTTCCTGTATGCTCTGAGGTATTAAGAAACAAAGACCTATTTAGGAACTCAGAACATTTGTATATTTTATATTTACTCAGCTGTTCATTATTCTTTTTTAAAAATGAACTGTTCATCCACACTGTTAAAAAGCCAAATCAAATAACTGTTTCATTTCAAAGTATAAATCTTTATTCATTCTTCCTCCAATAGAGAAAAAGAAGGCACACTCTGCAAAATCAAAGCAAGTCACTGGAGTCAAGAGGAAGCGTGGTAAGAATGAATTCTGCTAATGCAAATGTATCTCCCTATATTAAAAGCATATTATTTACTGTACATACTACTGAATATCAGTACAAGGGCAAACAAAACATAATGGTACCTTTCCTCACTTTCCTTGCCAGAGAAACATAACTGGAAAAATAACTGTACTTGTGGAACCTCTTCAAAACTGACATTAATCTTTTGAAAAACTTCTTTTCAATGGCCACTTCACATCCATTATATGTGGAAGCAGATATTTGGCAAAACAACCATAAAAGGGGAAAGGTAAGGTGCTTTGAATGGCCAATGTTATATCATGACATGTATTGGTAGACACTGTTTTTTTAGCCCTGCACCACAATTTGTCTGTTTTAGCAGCAGACTAAGAAGTGAGAAAGATAATTGCAACAGCTGTTTAAGGGAACACAGGACTATCTGGGAAATAGCTGCTGAGGGGTAGCCAAATATGCTGCCACCATACCTGCTACTTCTCCCCCCCCCTTAGTATTAGGGTTAGTCATGCCTTAAAATGACTGACACACAATCCTATACATCCCTACAAAGCAGCAAGTCCAATTGAATTCAATGTAATCAGAGTACATGGCACCTTGCCCCCATACGCCTAGTGACTACTTCCAGCAATTTATAAGCTGTAGAAACAACAAATTATACAAATACAAAATATACAAAAGATCACAATCATAATAATCTGATCTAATGCAATTAAGTTATATGTAAAATTGACTTTAAAATGAACAACTTATATAAAAAAGGAATATTCAATAATCCATATAGGATATAATAATACATACTAAAATTATCTTTCAAAATACCACCAAATAATAATTAAACGAAAATTCACTCTCAATAACTAAAATAAATCATGACTATGCCATAGTCAATAAAAAAGCAAAGTGCCAATACCTAAAATATAATGTAAAAAGACTGAACTGAGCAATGAAGTCACATAGCTTATAAAATCACAAGATAACTGGTCCCCTTTCCAGGTCCAATATCTAACAAAACTGCCAAAGTAATCAAGGTAAATAGTATAACTGTAGCCCACCCAGCCATGAAACATTTTTTAGCATATTGAGTCAATAAAATTTCAGTCACCAGTTTTAGGGTAGTCGGATAGGCTTCGTAGTAGCTTAAGCAAAGCCAGGCAGATAGCAGGCAACACGGAAGAACGAAGAAAACAAGCAATCTCCTCTCTCTCCCCAAACGGAGTACTGACTGAAGCTTTTAGCTTTTTCAGCAATGGATCCACGGGGGTGGACCTTTATGCATAAAATCTAGAGTTACTATCACAAACTATCTGGGAGGGAGGGGAACTGGGACTCTGCTTTATCAGTAGTTCCTCATGCAAGGCACCGTGACACATTTCCAGCATTGGTTTGCCAGAACTTTTTTGGCACAATAGTTGCTGTTTTTCCACTACTCTGCTGATAATACCAAGGTTTTCAACAGCCTTATCTAAAGAAGCAGTATGTACAAGGATTCAAGAATCTTCCACATTAAAGATACAGGCACGGAAGTGTCATTCATTTTGATCTATCACAGCTGCTCTATTTGTGAAACCTACCAAAACTGATGGTTCTGAATATGTAGTCCTAAGCAGAGCTAACAGGTCAATGGTATCAAAAGTCACAAAGAGATCAAGAGGCAGGAGCAAGGTAACACTCCCCTTGTCCCTTTCCCTGTAAAGGTCAGAGATGAGGATCAATAGTTCAGTTGGATCAATTCCAATCCAAGAGATTCACGGTAAGTTTCTTTAGAAGTGGACACACCACCTATTTCAAGGCAGCATGCTCTAGTCAAAGTAACTCTGATAGGTTGAATAAGCCAGCTGGAACTGAGGTCAAGAGAGCAAATGGTCAGACGTGCAACTGCTAGCACCTTGTCCACATCTGCTGACTGCATAAGTTCAAACTGATCCCACAACACATCACTGACTGTGGCATTGGGTACCTTCATCTGGAACTGGAACTGCAGACTCAATGGTACTCCATGCATTATATTGCAAGCCACCCTGTGATCCTCAGATGAAGGGCAGTATAGACATTTAATAAACATCAACAACACTCTGAATTTGAGCCAATTTATCCTCAACATGTATAACTAGTTGGTCGCAGCAGGTCCTCAAATGCTCCAGATTCCTCCTCTACAGTGGGAGTCAATAACCTCTGGACCATTCAAAATAACTGTCAGCTGACCACTCGAGGATGCAATGCAAAATGTGCCTTCCTCGTAGCCCACACTGGAACATGGTAGGCATGTTTATGCATACTAGCCAGGGTTCAGTCAGCTTTCAATAAAGAATTGTATCACTTGAGCTCTAGCCTTCAGGTAGTTTGCTTCATAGCCCAAAGCTGCCCAAAATTTTAAGGAACCACATGGGCACCACTAAGCCAGAGAGGAGGCTCAGGAGTGATTGTGTCAGCTACCCATTTCATTTCACCATCTTATAGCTAGACAGGAGCTTTGACAGGATCATCTGCATTTTCCCACTAGCAGAACATTCAAGAAAAGATCAGGTCCCAAGGCAGGCCTTCAAAATGGGCCCACCACCCTTACAATATAGCCTGTTTGTTCTAATTTTAAAAGTATCCTGTTGCCCTTGTTTTCTGAAACAGCATGTGAAATGCTAAATTATTGAATAAGTGAATCCCTTCCTTAGCAATTGAGGCTAGCAATGCAAATAAGGGGAGATTCTAAGCTGACCAAACAAACTTCCACTTGCAGTCAAGTTACTATGGGACTCTTCTCATTTCCACCTCCTAGACACAAATCATGCAGTATTCCACACACCTCTGGCTGTACGAAGGCCCGCACCCAAGTGTACTAGCTATTAGAATAGCAATTGGAGAAGTGTGATAATAGCAGCGGAAAAGGTCACTGTGCACAGTGTTCTGTGAATGGATGTAACCTTCACATTACTGAAAGCAGACGTCATCATATGCAACAACTACCCTGCTCCAAGTATGACTGTGTTCCAGAAAGTTTCCTTCCAAAAAGGAAGACACAGACAACTCTGCTGTAAAATTATTTATTCTGCAAATCCTATGGCCTAAGGCAGCGGTGTGGAACTTGTGGCCCTCCAGATGTTCAGTGGGGCTTCTGGAATCCCTCCCCCCCCCCCCCCGATTTCTGCATTTGGTATTATCTAAGTACCTTGGGCTCATTTGTGGTTCACATTTCACTTCAAGGCCATTTGAGAAATCATACTCAAGAAACTGGACAGATTGATGTAACTTATAGAAGTGTAAATATTTTATTTATTTTATGACTTTGAGCTGCCTTCCAAAAGATGAGGGTGCATATGCTTCTACAAATATAAATTTTAAAATGCTGAGGTTCACCAAATGGATTGTTTCAGCTAAAATAAAACGAAATGTTTATTTTCACTGTAACTGAATCCTGTCAGTTACCATGAAATTTTTGAACGCTACTTAAGTTTGTGACAAATCTCAGAAGTATTTAAAAAGCATCATAGAAGATGTTTACTTCTGGGTCAGCCTTCATGAAGGTGCCCATCAAATGTATGTTTTTATGTATTGATGTCTGCTGATATCCTCAGCCTGAGTGATGTGAAGCCCCTGCCACCTTTGGACACTTAGCGTTTTATATTACCCAGACCTGCTACACAAGGACACACTTCTAGGCAGAACAGAAGATACAGCTTTGTGACCAATGAAGACACTACAACAGAAAAAAGAAAGCTGAGGACAGGACTCTACACCATTGATCCTCATGGCTCATTTACCTTGAGTCAGAAGTACCTGAAGCTCCCTGAAGAGATAGAGAAAAAACTGGTTGAGAGAAGTGACTTTATTGTCACTTCTCTCCACCTAGAAGGGCGGGGATGCTGGTTAATGATAATCAGTAACTGATGAGCAGACGTACGGCTAGAGTAAAATATATTCATACGGTCATGAAGAGTTCTGTGTAAGCAAGCAAACTACCTTTTTTGTATATCATGAAACCCTTGAATAGCAATGGAGGGTCCCTTCCATCTCAGCCTAGCAGAAATCAGGGTCACATATGACCATATAACTTACTAAGAATCAGAAATTCTCTGCCCTGGAAATTTACTTTGCCGTTTCCTCTCCCACATCGGCAAACTTATAATAGGCAGTGTGGTGTAGCCAGATATCTTTGTAGAGAAATAAGGGCACATGGTTCAAGAGGAAGCATAAAACAAGCATGTGTGCACAAATCAAAAGGGAATTTTGCTACAGGGATCTGGTAGCACGCAGAGCATCCCTTAAAGAGGAGTAACTTTCACACAATTTGGGCAAGTATCTCCTGGTGTTTCTTCATTGGGCAAGTATCTCCTGGTGTTTCTTCATTCAACTCAAGATGTGCTTCATCCCAGTTGTTATCCTCCTTGATCATTACCTATTCCTTTTCTTAAAGCTGATTTTGTGCAAGTCCTACAGTCTAGGACTGATTTTGTGCAAGTCCTACAGTCACTACAGACCTGTTTCCCCTGCAATTTATACTGGGTGTGGAGGAGAGGGTGATGTGTGACCCTACACAACCCCTGATATTTACAGTCACCATCAGGCTTCTCCACCTTTGTTTTGTAGACTAAAATAAATTACTTGTGTGTGCTGCAGGGATGTAAAGCAATAACTGAACAAATCCCATACTATTAAAATAATTTAAAAACCTAAACACATAATTCTTAGCTGTGGAAGGAGACAAACAGAAATGAAATGAAAAGCAACAAAAAGGATGCTTGCACAAACATAATCTTGAAGAACGATTAAGTTGTTACCTCACTGGCTCACTAATTTACTGTTCTAGTTTTTAGTAAAGTATCACAGTGATGTAAAGTTTGAAAGTTTGTTGAACACCTGTAACATGTACCATCCAATACCTTGTTAAGTAATCATATAGTATGTTTTATCTTTACTGGTGAACTTTACACTGCGGGAGGCAGTGGAAGACAGGAGTGCCTGGCGTGCTCTGGTCCAGGGGGTCACGAAGAGTCGGACACGACTAAACAACAAACAACCATAAGCTATACGGATGCAGATTGACCTAATCTAAAATAAGGGGTATAAGGTGCCTGAAGGCTGCTTGCTGCAAAGCAATCTCAAGAAGGGGAGCACTTATCCGTTTCCCTGTCAGCCATATCTCCCCCAAACCCTTTCCCCAACCAGCTTTTATCCTTAAAGAATATTAAATCTCTGAGGTAAACAATGAACAAGAATACAAACAATTAATAACACTGTGAGAAAGGGTATAAGGGTAAATACTTAACAAGGATGGGTTAAAATACTCTTTTTCCTCCTGTCTTTTCTCTTATGCAAATTGCTCTTGCCAAGTGTTAACTTGCCAGTCCCCCAAGTGGGGTATTAGATTCTATACACTCAAAATTTAACAAAAGATCCTCTTTTTCCAGCATTAATCTTATGCACACATACATTTTATTTTATTTTTGAAACATGCACACTTTCAACTTGTTTCCATATTTTAGGACGTCAAACGTGGTGCAACAATTCAGAAAAATCTCCCTCCCTCCCCCCCCCCTCTCTCTCTCTCACACACACACACACACTACTTACTGAAGTCTACCTCCTTTGAACCACAATATTATGAATAACAGGCACTTAAGATTTGTCACACATCAAAAACAAGATTTGAAAAGCAAACTACAGGGGGGAATTCATCTCCAAGCACATGTTACCCGTTACTGCTAGCATACTCACTTTCACTTGCCTCTAAGAAAGCAGTAGCTTAGCTGTAACTCACATTGGTAGTAAAGAAGATAGCTCTTTGCCAAAGCAGAGCCTGTGTGCAGGGGTGTTCTATTCTTCCGACTCTGGTGACAGATTGGTGGATTGGTGTTACGAAAGCTGCTCTCTGCAGAAACACACCCACTTCCATGACTCACAGGAGTATCTTGCTTCTTCTTTTTTTAAGTGATTGTCAACTGTGGTTGAAAGACTATTAACAAGAAAATTCAGCTGTGTCATTTTTTCATTAAAAGGCGACAGGTGGGGGGAGCACTTTGATGTGAGAATCACAACTGCCTCTAAATCAGTGATTATGAGGGAGTAATTATTTGAATTGTTTTTTTAAAAATGTTGCTATAGTGCTACGACATCTTAATAAATAGGGGGAAGTTAGATCCGCACAGAAAAGACAGCTTTATCGGCATGATTTAACATATTGACTGTATAACAAAATCAATAGGAATTTTCTAATGATAAGTTCTGAGATGCAATTTGTTGCTCCCAAATGTTCTTCTGGGGGCATTTTTTTTTATTAAATCAAAGAGTTAGAATTTTTACTCAACCGTCTACAACAATAGAAGCCCATCACCAGATTCAACAGTATGTGGCATGGCAGATCCCTATGCCTGGATCCCACATGGTTCCAAATATCATGTAAAGGATGGAATCACATGGAAATCATCCACATCAGTCAGCAACCTGTATTAGCACAGTGGTTGTAAGGATGCGGCATGGGTATCACTCATGTGACCAGCTTGTCCCACATGGAACAGACATGTTGTTTTTCTCTAAAATGCAAGAGTTGAAAAAATATCTGGGAACTTTAGTTAACTATTTGCACCACAAACTTCAAAAAAGCATTCCACTTCAGATGACAGTTAAGTCTCTGTCAAATCTAAGCTTCAGCCTTTACAAAATTTCATCAAAATTATTATGAGCTATCATAATCATACTATTATTTGGTGGTGGTAGGGAATCCCTCAAACCTCAGGTAAAATTGACACCATCAAGGGAACATATACCAAAGGGGATTCCTATGGGATTTTAAAATATATTATTATTATTATTATTATTATTATTATTATTATTATTATTATTATTATTACTATTTATTACCACTACTATTACTACTACATTCTTCGGGGCCACTAAAAAGCCTGGGATAACACAATGCTCTTCAGAGGTTGTGAACTACAACTCCTTTATTACCGACTCTGACTGGAGGTGATGGGAATTGGAGTCTAAAACATCTAGAGGGCATCAGGTTGGTTACCCCTACCATTACTATTTGTTTTTAAGTAGTCCTCAAGAGCTTTGCAAGAACTTTTTTGAACTCCCTGAAACTTTTTTGAACTTCCTGAAAAAGAATGGTGGAAGGAAGAGATTCTCTTTCTCCAAGTCGTAAGCACCTGCTTCTGTCCAATTTTTCCATGGCTCTCCTCTGCCATCAGGAAAAAACGCACAATTTCTCCATGAGAACAGAAAGAGTTTGTCTAAACTAAAAGGCAATACGTGTCTCAATGTTGTGAGAAAATGAGCATTCTGTAGCTGGTGTGGGACAGTGGAGAGAGGGCAGGAAGGATCTAACCAAGAGTGTATCATTCTAGCTTTAAAATACATTTCTGACTAATAATAATAATAATAATAATAATTTTTATTTATACCCCGCCCTCCCCAGCCAAGGCCGGGCTCAGAGCGGCTAGTAAGTTTGCCTGTGCTGATTTCCTACTACTTTCATGAACAGTTGTCATCACACTAAATTCCTACCTAATACTTATTTGCATAATGATATCCCCAAGCACTAACAGACAAGTGTAAGAACATAAGAAGAGCCTGCTGCATCAGGCCAGAGCCAGTTGCCCATCCAGTCCAGCATCCTGTTCTCACAGTGGCCATCCAGATGCTTGTGGGAATCCTGCAAGCTGGATTCAAGCACAATAACCCTCTCCCCTCCTGTAGTTTCCAGCAACTGGTATTCAGAAGCATTGAAGCTTTCAACTGCAATGGCACAGCACTGCTATCATGGCTAGTAGCATCCATGCTGCATGCATGACTCAATTGTTCCTGAAATATTAGAAGCCTTGCTCTCCAAGCCATGCTACTCAACTATACTGTAATTCTAATGCACATGACATGTTACAGAACAATATAAGCTCCCAAGGGGGGGGGGGCTCTTCCCCAGTGAATCTACTGCCTAAATTTCAAATGGGGAAAAGACAGAGAAATGAAGTGTGAGCAAATGCACCCTACATGTGTTTCTGCTGCAGATGAGACTTCCTAGTCAAAGGATTTACAGAGAAAGGTGGGCTGAAGAGCAGGGGGCAATTAGATTATCAAACAGGATGGGCAAAGTTGGTTAAGGAAGCAGAAGACATTTTGGCAGGTGTTAAGTTAGAGCTTGCTATAATGAATCGTTTGATAGGCAAGTCAGCATGAACATGGCGCCTTTCGCTTTGGAAATGCAGCATTATATGGCAGGCTACAAATGTACTACATCTGCTTACAGAATAGAACAGATAAAGTACCGTATTTTTTGCTCTATAAGACTCACTTTTTCCCTCCTAAAAAGTAAGGGGAAATGTGTGTGCGTCTTATGGAGTGAATGCAGGCTGTGCAGCTATCCCAGAAGCCAGAACAGCAAGAGGGATTACTGCTTTCACTGCACAGCGATCCCTCTTGCTGTTCTGGCTTCTGAGATTCAGAATATTTTCTTTCCTATTTTCCTCCTCCAAAAACTAGGTTCGTCTTGTGGTCTGGTGCGTCTTATAGAGCAAAAAATATGGTACCATATTTTTCCATCTATAAGACGCCCCCATGTACAAGACACCCCCTATTTGGGGGGGCTCTGATTTAAGAAAATGGGGGGAGATACTATCAGTTTATAGGATGAGCCCAGATTCTGAACATTATTTTAGAGTAAAAAAACATAGTCTTATACACAGAAAAGTACAGTAATTGCTATGTTTACATCTTGCTTGCTCCTTCTTCCCATACTGTTTTTATCTATATGGCATACCTAATGCTCAGCAAGCTTCTTTCTCCCTTCCCTTTTCATCGAGGTAGGGAACCTGTGGTCTTCAAACTAATTTCATGTCTGTGGGGGGAGCCCAAATGAAAAGAAGGGTGAAGAAATAAAACCAAAACAGATGGTGATGGAAAGTGAACAGGGAAAAAGCTCCGTGTAAGTGGTCAGTTGATATTTCTGGCCAGAACAATCTGAAGAACTTTCTATTCCCAAACAGACCTGCCCAGATGTTGAGATGCGAAGTTCATGGTAGGGCTGTGTGATGTCTGGTATTCAAGATGGTGATGTATCAAAAGCTAAACATCATGATATCACAATGTCTGAAATAAGGCTGGAACTATGTAAACACCAGAAAATAAAAACAAAAACATTTCTCCCTCCTTTTTTGCCAGTGGGGGTGGGAGGGAAGAAAAAGGAAGGAGCACATAAGGAAGTATAGGGTTGGGGGAACAAATGTGTGAGAAAGCAAAGGGGCGAGGGGAGAATTGGGGAGAGTTCGAGGATAGGGAGGAGAAAATAGGGAACATTACAAGGGGGTGAGACATAAACACCCACACGGACACAGAAGGCAAGAAGGGAGGAAAGGGGCTTAAACAACAGGGCAAGGTATATTTTTGTTTTTTTAAACTCAGAGGTAAATAACCCCAATGTATTTTTCCACAGGACAAGCAGTGGTTTCCAAGCGCGCCCTGGCTGAGGGCAGCAGCTCTTCAAAAGGCAGGGTTGGGCAGCAACATGGGGGGCAGGCTTTGGGGAGGTGAAGCAGAAAGACCTTCCTGCTTTTCAAAGACCCCAGAAGAGCTTGAGTATCAGGAGGCGCCCTCAGGCAGGTCCTGCTGGCAAAGAGAGTCCAAAAGGAGAAAAGAAGGGGAAAGGGGGCTCCCAGAAAGAAGCCCAGAGCCAGCTTGGACCGGCATCTCCTCCTGTGCTTAAAAAAAGATGCTTGTGACATCTATATTGCTAAGTTTCTGGGTGGGCTGCTTTCTTCAGCGCCTGCTCTTGTGGTTTGCTGCCCCCTCCAGGAGGCAAGGAAGAGCTGAGGCAGTACAGCAATGGGGTGACAAGAATCATGAGAAGTGATGACTAGCTTCAAGGTTTTCCCCACATCATGATTTTTTACATAGTATTTGAGTTTGGTTTAAAAACAAACAAACAACAGTGCTATCAGACAAGTGTTCAACTGCATGACATCATTCTGGCCAAAGGAGGGAAAGGCTAGAGCTTGAGAGACCAACAGGGCACCCAATAGGAAGTCCTGTGGCTGAACAAGTCTTGAACACTGTAGGTAGGTCCAGTTGGGCCTCACTGAACAATGGAGAATATTCCTAGCCACATATTCTTTCAGCAGGAGTCCATTCTGACCTGGGGCTTTGAGGTTTTTTTGCAATGTGTTTTCTTGACACAAAATTTAGTTGCTAGCTAAGGGATCAACATCTTTGAATGACAGGTCAGGGGAAGGATAGAGATTTCCAGTTATTTCCCTAACCCTACTTCCCAATTTCTCATTCATCTCTGAAGTCCCTGCCACAGGCAAGCCAAGTCTACTTTTCTTTTGCAAACCTGGCCTTGCTCACCATACCACATTATCCAGGTCCTAAGAAAGAGGTCAGGAACACGTGCCCTGTCAAGGCACAAAACAATCCCCTGCTATTTTTATTTTATCTTTTGACTAAGACAAGTAGAGATTCTCTGCTCCCTCTTGCTGACCCATCAAATTATCACCTTCTGCAACTGAAAATGTGAAGTGAAATAGATGTGATCAACTTTTGCATTATCTGTAGCATATCTCTTTCATGAGCTACCAAGCAATCCTTTAGTTTCCCCTCCATATTTAATTGTTGCTGCTATATATTGCTTGCTAATACTGAAGTAAGCAGAATTTTTTAAATGCCTTTAAATACCACCAAAACTATTACTTGGAAACTATTACTTGGGGGGTAAATTTTTCCCCATCTGTAAGTAACAGACTAAAAGATAGTAAGAGACAGTAATAAAAATAAAATCATCTCCAATTATGCAAAATTTCATGACTTTGGAGCTATTATAGTCTTCCTTATATAAAATACATATTTAAATAGCAGTTTAAGGAAGAAAAAACCCTTCCAATTTGTAACGTGAAAATATCTCACTCAAAGAGGGAAACTTTGCACTACAGCTTTAAACGTTTAAGCCTCTAATGTCCATTGCTTAGCAACCGGGCATCCTTACCTAAACACCGTTTTTCAGCAGAGTCACGACTGACTGGTGGGGCTGATAATGCAATTCAAAAAGAACAAGTGTTCCCAAAGCACTTGAATTCTGTTCACATAGTACTGTACCTCAAGTATCAATACACCTTTCTGTGTAATAAAATAAAAATGCTTTCCCAGTAATTATATACCACAACAGGATTTTAACAGGATGAAAAATAATAATTTTTCAATTGCACAATTTGAGCTCCAGTTCTTAGAAGAATTAAGGCATAAAGGCAGATAATCATTGTTCACAACACTGTTTTATCCTGATACAAAGTACATTTAAAAAACCATTTTATGAAGAAGGCATTTGATTTACATGCTGATGATTTAAACTTTTTCAAGCAGCCCATAATCACTCAGAGTCCAGTGAAATCATTAGGAATTTTTCAGTCACAAATTATGAGAAACCAGTTTCTGTTTCAAAAGCAACCAATCACAAGGAAAAAGAAATACTGTAATGTGAATATAAGTTCTTCGCAGGCCAAAACTATGCATTAAATTATAGGTTTGGAATTTCATTCAACAACAGAAGACTATGACCAGAGTCATATGTTACTTGAGTAGCAATATTTGGATCCCACCTTGCCGAAGTAATGTGTGAAGGACAGAATCATGCAAAAAATGGATGGGGAAACACATATTGCAGGATGGCAACTCCCATCATCCCTAACTATTGACCATACTGGCTGGACTGAGGGGAGTTGGTGTCTAACAACATATGAAGAATCAAAGGTTTCCCACCTCTGCTGTAAGAGAATGGTCAGGCACTGCCAAAAGTAGTGCCGGCAACCCATACTGGGACAGCAATGGTTATAGACATGGAACATGGGTACCTCTTATGCAACAGCCTGCCCCACAGGACTCCATCGCTCAAATGTTATTGGAGTGATGTGGGATTCTGCCAGAGAACTGGCAATCTCATTGAGACAGAAAGAGTATAAAGTTGATCAGAACTTTAATCAATTATCTGCACCACAAACTTCAAAAACATTTCATTCCAGATAATTCTTATTCCTTCATAAAAAAAACCTAGGCTTTTGCTACTACAGAATTTGGCCTAAATTACTCATATCATCATATTATTAGGAGAAAGATCACTAACCCCAGGAAAAATTGACAGCATTCATCAACGAAATCTATAGAAAAGGAATTCCTATGGGGTTGGAATTTTGTGTGTGTGTATGTTTTGCTTGTTTTGTACTCATTAACTAGTACAGTGGTACCTAGGGTTAAGAACTTAATTCGTTCTACAGGTCTGATCTTAACCTGAAACTGTTCTTAACCTGAAGCACCACTTCAGGGGCCTTCCGCTGCTGCCACGCTGCCACTGCGTGATTTCTGTTCTCATCCTGAAGCAAAGTTCTTAACCCGAGGTACTATTTCTGGGTTAGTGGACTCTGTAACCTGAAGCATATGTAAGCCGAGGTACCACTGTATTTAGAGCCACAAAATGCCTATTCCCACCACCATAACCCTCAAGAATTTTGCAAAAAATAAAAAAAATAAAAAATGCACTTCTTAAAATAAGGGAGGGATCTATTTCTTCAATCTAATTATCTTACACACCTATCTCCAATTTTTGCATCAGGAAGAAACATGATTCCAAGAGAACTGAAAACGGTGCATGTCTAAAAGATGAGGCAATGGCTTGAGAAAAGGGGCGATTCATGACTCATATTGCGTACAGAAGAAGGCTAGCCAGGAGCAAATATTTATTTATTGTATTTATATCCCACCTTTTCCTCCAATGAGTTCAATGTGATGTACATGGTTCTCCCCCTCCTTGTTTAATTTACTCTCCTAGCTCTAAAATATTACCTCTACCACACAAGTTTGCATTTGATAATTTCCTACTGAAGATGACATCACACAAAATTTTTACCTAACACTTATTTGCATGCTTGAAACTGCTAGCACTAAACAAACATGGTTCATGTCTCAATGTGAATTCTAGATTAAAAAAAACAACAACCTGAGAGATATTCCTAATATTTGCATACCAACTTTAATGGACACGAAACAACCATTTTTTAAAAAAAAGATACACAGTTTTGTTTGATTTGTTAAATTGTCTAACGTTAATAATGCAAATAGCATAATCCCTCTATCCAAATCTTTTGTTCCTTAAGCACAGACAGGTGGTAACATATGTATTCTCTTAATTCATTTTTGCCCATCAGGGAAAAAATGTATTTAAAGGATACAAGAACGCTGACAGACTACAAAGGCTGCAGCCCTACACTGCATTCAAAGAGGTTTTAATTATGGGATTGAATCCCCCATCTTAACGTCACTATTCTACATCAAGCTGTCCCCTTGGTTGCCTGGGAAAGGACAACAAACTAAAACCTACTTCTCATAAACCTCAGATAATGCAGTAAGCTTATGTCTGTACTGCAACACTTCTGGCTCCAGCTGCGGGGCTCATATGATTGAATACTCCTCAGGACCACCACCACTCAATAAACAATTATCTGAACTATACACTAGTAGCCAAAATTGTGGAAACCTTCCAGAGAAAGTGTATTTCCGAGGTTTGATGGCTCATAACATCAATTTTATTTTTTTTTTGAGTAATACCATAAAATTATATATCAATGGAAAGATAATCTATGATCAGGGTATATTTAAGGGAAGCTAATAGAGAAGAAAGAGATAAAAACATGCTTTCTTCAAGAAGTGGAATCGCTAAGAAAATACTACATTTGCCCAGGGTGGGCACAATGGTTTCCCAAGAAAAGAAAAGAAAAGAAAAGAAAAGAAAAGAAAAGAAAAGAAAAGAAAAGAAAAGAAAAGAAAAGAAACACTCTCCCCTTGGAGCCGTCACAATGAAATCTAGGCCTGTACTGAGAGCGGAATTTAAGTAGAACCTGCCTCCTAGTGGAAAGAAGGGAGGACAACTTCAGTATCTAGACCACTGGAGAGGGACAAGTAGGAAGATCAATTTAAAAGTTGAATTTCTTAATATATCAATTAAAGTGTTCATACTTGCTAGGAACAGATGGTACAGTCAATATCTTGCCCCAAGCGGCATTCCTACTTGTGGCTCTATAGTTGAGATTGTCCCAAGATAGTCATTAGTACCTTATTAAAGAGAGAATACTTTCCCAGTACAGTACATCCTGTCATGATATCAAAGACAGATATCATGAGATGCACTGGAGCCATCAAGCTTGCCATGTGCAAATTTACTTCACACTAGGTGAGCCAGCTCACCATTTCAAGCAGCAAGGATTGTGTCTGCACGGCTATAAACTTAAGTTTCAAGTAGACATGACAGCTGGAGTGTCCACTAACAGATAAAAAGTTTGTTTTCATCAGACTTGTAGTTAAGAATCAAGTGACATTAAGACATTGTACATTTTCAAACAAAATAATTTAACTTACAGTTAAAGCTGGTCTCTTATACTTCTTAAAGTGCCAGAATCATATCTTGGGTCTCTATACTTCAGGCTTACATGGCGGCTACAAACATTCCTAATTTTAAAAAAAGGAAAGGAAGTTTAAAAAACACAGACCTAACTAAACCAAACAGCAGATATCAGTAACAGCACATATTTAGATTTGCTTTCAAATATTTGTCAAAGATGATATTTTGAACCACTTCATCTCTCACTAAATGTTACATAGACACAAGGGGAGAAACCTTAAACTAGAATATTGTAATATACTATATCAATAGTATATTCTATCAGCCAGCCAGTGCCAAACAGAAAGCCAAGTTTTCATTTCCAGGTCTGAGTTTGAGGTGGACACTGCCTTTATATTTTGCTCTCTGAAAATAAGCACAACTGTGGAGATGATCCTTGCTGGCGTTCAACTTGAAACTAGAGTGTGAGGCTAGGAACTACCCCAAATTGTCACTCTTGCCAGAGGGTGATAAAACACCTGCCATAGTAAGTGGAAATGCAGATCTCTAAATCCACAAATATCTGGACGGTGTGCCACAAACTCTTGCCATGGTGGGAGCTAGTTTTGTCATGAGGAACTACAAACTGGGAGAGCTGAAAAGTGGCACTTGTTTTAATCTTCTTGCCAGGGAGTTAAGTTTGGATTTTGAATTTTGGAATTATATGAATCCAAATCAAAGCAGAATACTTGCTTCTGCTTATCCTATTCCTCACAAAATATCTGTTCATCTTTTGCATTTGTATAAAAAGTATTACGAAGGCACAATAAGTCTTGAGTTGCTTCTCTTCCAAAAAGAAACTGATCTTTTACAATGCTACCGCAAATTTTCACCCCTAAGATGAGGAGAAAGGTGAAACATTTTGAGTTTGCTCAAAAAAATAAAAATTCTATCACTTCAAATGTATGACCCTGAGGTCAATGCATCATCTCTTTTATTCTATCCAGAGGATGTGGTGTCAATCTTTTGTTAGAAAGCATCCTATTTATTATTTGCTTTTGTAATTATGTAGATATTATGACACATTTTTAAAATTTTACTGCTTTTGATAAGATTTAATCTGAATCAACCATAGCTAGAACAGGCTACTCTCAACACGCCCAAGGGCATTTCAAGGATATTTCTGCACAGACTTTTTTTTGAGGAAGGGGTAGATTTTCTTTTCTCAACCACAAGCTATTCAAACAAAACAGGTATCACAGAATGTTTCAATTCCATGTTTTACTTTGTGGTGTAGAAGACTGTGTGCTCTTATAAATTGCTTAAGAGTTTTTAGGTTAAGCAGGAAAAACATTTATGGACAACCACCTCCACCCAACAGCAAACTATACAAATTGTAATAAAGAAGAAAGCACCTCAGGTTATGCCTGCTCTTAGCAATTGGCATTCAGTTTGTCTAAGTGGCACGTCTTCTTCTGCAGGACTCTCAGATTAAAGTAGTTTGTTAAAGTACATTTGGCTTTGGATGAGTTTTCGCAACAGCTACTGATTCTTATTCTCCCACAGCCACCTCCACAGTAGAACAATAAAAATATGTGCCTTAGCACTACCTTGATAGAACTACATCAAGTATGACAATGAGTCAGTTGCTGTTAACAGAGTTACAGAAAATGCTCCATAATATCCAAATACTGGCAGGGCTGCCATTCAGGAGGATGCAACTGTATGGAGGCAGTTCCACATGGAAAGATTCTGTGAAAGAATTCATTGTGCGATTCCACCGCAATACAAATAAATAAGGGTCGTAGTACATAGCTGAGGTTATCAGAATTACTGAAAGCCATTTCACAAAAATGGCTTGCCATATGAGCAGTCTCCCACACAGATGCATTTAGAAAAAGCTGTCACGCCATCACTTGCTGGTAAAATATATTCCTTTGATGCCAGAGCACCACTAAGTCAATTGCTTCGGGAGCCTAAAAACATAATGTGACTAGCAAATTCACACCATGTTTATCATGCTTTATATGTGTTGGAAGCCACCCAGAGTGGCTGGTGCAACCTACCCAGATGAGCAGGTATAAATACTAAAATATTATTATTATTTATTCTGAAAAATTCAGTTTTCCAAACCTACTAAGGTAGACCTCCACATGGAACCAGGCTTCCACACATATAGGTGAGATGAGCATATGCAAGGATGGAGATCTACATCACTAGGTCTGACTGGATGCCCATCCCCATTCAGGGCTATTAGCCATAACAGGCCAATGTTTCAAATCAGAAATACTATGGGTGCAAAGATCACAATAATATTGCTATAAAACACACGGCTGAACAGAATAATATACAATTGCCCTACAGAATTGTCAGGCATATTATCTACATGTCATTTAGGTACTAGGCACAATTTCATTACTAGCAGAAAAGGAAGCAGGTTGCTTAGAAGACATCAAAGGGGTCCGTTATTTTTTTTAAATAAGAAAAAGATAAACCTTTAAAAGAGACAGGGAGAGGCATGGCAAAAGTCAGGCAACAGAAGGCAGCCAAAACACACAGTCTTTGTGTTGGAAGTGCTAAGTGGAACATTCAATTTTGCTCAAGTTACAGTGCGACACCTTTTCAAATTGGCTGCCTGTAGCTTCAACTGCAGATTCAGAGCATTTGGAATAAAATAAGCCTCCTCATTAAAAGGCCAAAGAAGAAAATTCATAATGTAGTCTTGGATTTCCCTACACTGGAGGTTTGGTTCACTATATGGATTGTTCAACTAAATTGTGCTGGCATTATTAAAAAGAAGAAGTGAAACAGCACAATTGTTTTCCTGTTTCCCTTCTTCTGGCACACCACAATTGCTGGAAAAGGTAATATATCCGTCAGGGATTAACATGTGGTCTAACATGTGCAAGATTCTGTCTGAAGGCAAAGATATGGATTGCATCCTTTTTAGCCTTCCTCTTCTAAAACTGCAATCCTATGCACACTTATTTGGAAGTAAGTCTAACTGAATTTAGCAGAATTTAGTTCAAGGTAAACATGCAAGCCAATGGAAGTTGGAAACCAATAACATTTGGAGGGCACAAATTCTGCATTCCTATATTAAGGCACTTAGCATTGTGCCATCACTGCCAGTTCTGTGCTTGTCAAAATTTCTTTAAAGTTCTGGGTAGAATGATGTAGAGGTGGGATGCCAAGATTGTACTGCTACACTGGATCTAGTTTTGTAGGTACCATTCAACTACAAACCAAACAACAATTCTGACTAAGTTAATAGCTCTCTGGATAAAGTTCTAGAAAGAATTTCAGTTCAAGTTCTGCAATTTCAGAACTTTTGCAGAAAGTTACTGCGAAAAATACAGCAAAAGCACATGGATAAAATTCATTTACCAAATCACCAGGTTATATTTGACCTAACTAATGGCAACAGACTCCAAAGCTGATTCTTCCAGCTAACAGTGTGCCACAAGAAGGGATTAAGAAGGTACAGAACAACAAAGGTAAACAAAGGCTTGTGGGAAGAAACGCAAAGTGGGAAGAAACAAAACATGTGCTGTTTATACTGAGTACTAGTTCTCTGAATTGTTCACATTGACCACAAATTGTCATTTGGATGTCAATGTGGGCTAAGTAGATATGTGAAAAAATATAATTCATACTTATAATAAACAGTCTACAAAACTACTTCACTCCACACACAAATGCACTCTGATGAGCTTGCTAAAGAGTAAAAAAAAAATAGCATATTTTAAAATGTGATTGAAGTAAGTAATCAGGTTAAAGCTTTGAACAAAACAAAGTATTAACACTGGGGTTCTTTTTAAATGTTGTATCTCATGTTCTGAAACCTATAAAAATATTGTTCTGCTAATTTTTTGAGTAACTGCACACAGCAGTGTTTATATTCCCTCAGAAGAGTCCTGTTAGTTGACACTAAAGATGCATCAAATCCAACAGCCCATCTTCTACAGTGGCCAGGCAAGTGCTTCTAGGAAGCACACAAGCAAGGAATAAAGGCCATAACCCTCCCCTGGTGGGATTTAGTATTATGGGAGAGTGAGAATTTTTTTATAAACCTCCTTGACGGTCTCCTTTCTAAACTAAGTTCCAAATGCTTGTCTTTCTTTTTGATGAACCTGTTCAAACCTGAATCATTTGATAATTTCAGTTCTTTGCTGTCCACTTTGAGATGTGGTGACCTGTACAAAGTATTTTAAATGTAAGTTTTATAAAGGCATTGTGATACTATCCATTTTGTTTTCAGTTTCTTCCCTAACAATTCCTAATAAAGAACTCACCTTTTTCAGTAACAGACCACACAGATTTGTTGTTTACAGTAAGCGCCCAACCACAGCTCAAAGATCTCTTCTCTAGGGATAGAGTGAATAAATGAAAGGACACATTTCAGGGCAGGGGGTTGTGTCCCAAGGTCAATCACTTTGCACAATCTTATGTTGTATCTTATATGCCATTTTGATGCCCATTCATCCGTTCTTGAGATAATCCTTTTGGAATTCTTCATGGTCTACTTTGAGCTTCTTGAATAATTTGGTACCCCTTTAAGATTTCTAATGAGTCTATGTTCTGTAGCATGCAGAGAAACAACTCCTATAAAATAACCTTCCTTGTTCTTTCTATAGATTTTGCATGCAGCAATAAGTGGATATCATTCATTTTCACCATTGCATCAGCTGAAGGATCAAGCCAAAAGCCCATCTAAACCGCACCCCATTTTCCAGAGGCTAGACAGATGCTTTTGGGACTACTGAAGGCATGATTAGATCAGTCCACTGCTCCTCCACTGCTCCAGTGTTTAGAAAAATATTACCTATGAACCTAGATTCCAAATAGCTACAAAAGCCAATAGCTGAACTTAGACTTATCCCCACATAATTATCATAGTTGGAAGGAACCTTGGAAGTAATCAAATCCAATCTTTATTGTTATAGTCTATGACCAGCACCCTCTAAAGTAATCTAATCCAGTGTTCATCAGCCTTAGATCTTAGTCTACAACAGCCTTAGTTGTTGAACTACACCTTCCATCATTCCTGAACACTAGCAAAAAATGGATGGGAATGATGCAGAGCAGCAACAACTGGAGACCCAAGGTTCAAGAATACGGATGTAGTTCAACCTTCTACTCAATGCAGAATGCAACCACAGCATCCCTGATAGATTGGCATCTAGCTTCAGCAAAAAAAGAGTCCTGAGATAATATATTCCATTGCTGAACAACTCTTACCATAGTTTGTTTCTCCTAATGTTCTGCAAAAATATGCTTCCCTGCAATTTCCACCCAGTAATCTGCCCCAGAAACACATGGCATTCACCCACCTCCCTAAAATCTCCCCATGCCAGTTAGTCATGTCAATAACTCTGTAAACAAGAAACAGCGCCTGATTTTTCCTTTTCCTCTTCCCTCCCAATCCTGCTTCCTTTTGTGCTGTGTCTGTTCAGAATGAAAGCATGAACTGTTATGACTGACATTTGGAAGCAGAAATGGCAGCAGGGGTTATGGCTAAAGAATGGTGTGAAAGCACCTTAAATAAAATACAACAAATAATACCTTACAATTGCTAATTATTGTTTTTAAGTTATTTCAAATTCCCAGCAGCACCCAGCAGTATACTATATCTAACCCTAGAGGGTCCTGCTGAGTTATTTACTTTAATCTTTTACGCCCTAACCAGCTTTCCATACATATTTCCAGCTTGCAAGCTGAGGACAGACCTCTATTCTGCACCTAAGAATTTACTTAAACATATAACCCAACATTTCCACGTAAAAATTCACTGGGTGGTTAGGAATACAATATATGCTAATTAAATAAAATCAATATATAAAAAATTGGCACTATTACAGGTGCCACATAATACCTACTCTGCATTTGTAAGAACTTGATTGTTTAGTGTGGTGGCACCTACACTTTGGAACTCCCTGCCTGTTGAAATCAAGCAGCCGCCTTCACTGTACTATTTTCGGTGCCTGTTAAAAATATTCTTGTTTAGACAAGCCTACCCAGATGCTTAGAAAGTTGAGGTAATTTGGTATTTTAACGTTTGCATATTTTAAAGTGGGGTTCTGAATCTTTCTTGATTTTACAATTTCATGTTTTTGCAAACCACTTTGAGGGGGGGTTAAAAAATTGAGTGGTGCACAATTTTTAAAATAAATAAATACTGAACAACAAAATTTAAAGAGCGTTGGGGGTGTATGGCAGAAGGTAAGAGACCTTACCATCGTAAATATATTTAAAAAAACAGTAAGCCTGCAACTTGAGGGGGGGCGGTTTAAATTCCAGGGATCGTGCTTAACGCTAAAATCATGTACTGGATAGTCAAAACACATTGGATTCAATGGTGTGGGGGCTTACCAAAGTTTTCCCCCCCAGGCGCCTACCCTTCTGTTTCTTCCTTTTTGGGGTTTGCTTGGTTTGGTGTGCTTTTTTGCCAAGTTGCGGACTAACAGAACAGAAATAAATGAGCAACGATTACGATATCTTAACACGCACAAGCACACAAAACCCTAAATAAGCGCGGACAAGCTCCCTAGCCCCTCAAAAGGGAAATGCTCTTTTGAAACCCCAAGTGCTGCATGTGGGCAGGCAGGCAGGTACACTGCCCCTGCAACGGGAAGCTCTCCCAAGCCACGAGGAAGCCTCGACGCCCCCCTCCCGGGTCTACCGCGGGCGAGGGGGAGGAAGGGGAGGCGACGACCTTTCCCCACCCCACTCCTCCCGAAGGTGAGGCTGGCAGGCGCCGGGTACCCACCTGTCCCGGAGGCCGCTTTGCCGCACAGAGCCTCCGCCCTCCTCACCGGTCTCTTCCTGGGCGCAGCGGCGGCGTCTCTGCTTGGGGGGCCCCGCCGCGGCCGCTCCCGCCCCGCGGCGCCCACAGCATGAGGGATGGGGCGGGGGCGTCCTTCCCGGACGAGGAGGCGGGGAAGCGGCCCCCGGACGGAGCAGGAGGTGGAGGAGCCGGCCCAGCCTGGCCTGGCCTCCGCCGCCGCCGCCGCTTCTTCGCGGCTACTGCTGAGGCTGCTCCTCAGAAAGGCCGCTCGGGCGCCGTCTCTTAGCAACCGCGCCCGGGCCCCTCCCGCTCCTGAGAAAGAGGCGGCGGCGGATTCGGCTTGGCCGAGAAGATGCTATCGCGCCGTCTGCGCAGGCGCGGGCACCCGCTAAGCTGCCGCTGGCTCGTGCGCGATTCCGGCGTGCGCTGCCTAGGAGGTTAGCAAGGGGGCTGCTTGCTTCAGGACTGGGCTGCTGCAGTGCGCTCAATGGGTGGCTGGGACGGCGGAGGAGGAGTAGGGAGGAGCGAGCTGCTGTTGGTGCAGGATGCTGCAGCGCAATTGCTGACCGTCAGCTTGTGCTCGGAGGTCTGCGCTGGCTAAGTTCAAGGTGTCCGTCTATAAGAAGCCGTTAACAACTTAGGACAGTTTTGCCTATGAGGCCACCTTCCCGGCATAATGCACCCACTCAGCCACTTCAGTCAACAGAATTGGCATTGATAGAGGTGCTGCAGGATACCTGTTCCACATTTCTAGTAACTTGATCTATTGTTGTTATTATTTATTAAATTTCTATACCACCCTTCATCCCAGGATCACAGGGTGGTTTACAATATAAAAATACAAAAATACATAACATAGTATTAGGCAAAAACAGTACCCCCACCCCAGTTTAAAAGTTCATGGATTGTTTAAATAGCTGAAGGCCTGGGAGAAGAGGAATATTTTTGCCTGGCATCTAAATATATGGGTTGAAGGCAACAAATGAACCTCCCTGGGGAGAGCATCTCACAAGTGGGAAACCACTGCATAAAAGTCCATTCTCTCATGTCGCCACTCTCTAGACCTCTTGTGGATGAGGCACACAAAGAAAGGCCTCAGGTGATGATCACAGAGTCTGGGGAGATATGGCAGCTACACTTTGGAATTCCTTACCTATTGACATCAAACATGCATTTTTTCACTTTGCTCTGTTCTGCTAAAAACATTGTTGTTCAGGCAAGCCCACCCAGATGTGTCAAATGCTGGTGTGTGTTTTAATCTGTTTGTAGTTTGGTGCTGATTTCTTTAATGTTTAAATAGTTCCTTGTGATGGTTACTAAGAATTTTATTGTTTCATTCTCTTTGTAAACCACTTTGAGGGTTGGGGTTTTGTTTTGTTTTTTACAATTTTATGAAATATAAACAAACAAGGGTATCTCTGCTGTCAGTGGATGCTAGCAACTATGGCTATGTTCTGCCCTCATTGTCAGACACAGTTGTTGCTGGCCTCCACACATCCTGAGAGATAATGGAGTGTGCTCCTGGGTGTGAAGTCTGGAGAATCACAGCGCCTTCTTTGTCTGTACAGAACAGTAACTCATAACTTCTGGCTCCCACATTGTTTTTGCTGCATTAGCAGCACTGAAGTGACCTCTTTCAGGGGGGAGACCTGGGCAGTGTGCATGGAGGTCCTGGGCTGCCCAGATAACAAGACTCCCCTCTTGATCTTGCTGCTGTGGTTGGTCCAAAGGAAAGCAGAACAATACAATTGGCACCAGCTTGGCTGCAAGAGTTGCCAGACAGAGGTGTATAAGTCACCCATCCAACTCCACTCTGGATTTGTGTAGAGTTTACTTCTTAGCCTTTTCTTCTCCTGAAGATGTTCTGCAAGTACAGATTTTTCCTCATGATTTACTTCTGAAGCCTTTCTCAACAGAGGTTTAGGATCAGAGTTTTCCTTCTCCTAGATGGGCTACCTTCCCAGGTTGATGAGCCCCATCTGCCCCTCATTTCCCTCTATAGCACAATCAGAAACTGTTGGACCCATTATTGGTTTCATTCACTCATGCCACCAGAACTTCACCAAGGGCTTGAGACTCATCTGCTACCCTTACCTGGCTTAGCTGGTCAGTTGAAGCCATTCCCAGGGTATGACCGTGGTCACATGCTGACAGCTTCTAGGAGCCACAGATAAGAGCTGAGGGCAGGGTTGAGACCAAAGGTGGACAAACTATCCCCAAAGGATCATGACCTGTCCCCCAACAGAGGTGTTACACATCCCCTATACACCCCATATACAATGGTACCTCGGGATGCGAATGGGATCCATTCCTGAGCCCCGTTTGCATCCAGAAGCAAAGGTAACTAGCGATGGCACGTCTGTGCACGTGCGTGTTGCTTTTTGCCACTTCTGCGCATGTGCATGATGTAATCTTGAGCGTCTGCACATGCACGAGCGGCAAAACCCAGAAGTAACGCGCTCCATTACTTCCGGGTTGCCGTGGAGCACAACTCGAACGTGCTCAACATGAAGCATATTCAACCCGAGGTATGACTGTATATACATAGGTAGTTTCATTTTTGTGTTGTCTTACTGCTCAATTATAGATCCCAAAGCAGTTTACAGAATGAAGCAAGGGTTCTACTGAAATCAGATGAAACAGATGTACAAATAAATAAGAAAATTGAGGCACAAGGCGTCACTGCCAGAAAGCCAGCTGGACTTATTGATATGATCCAAACTCTGTTAGCCGCCCTCCCCCCAGTTTATTAAATGAATTTTATAGTGACTCATTTTATTTCTCTCTTATCCCGTATTGATTTGCCCTTTAAAATTAAAGTGAGTCAGCTATTTCATGATTCTCCTTTAACCTTTATGGAAAGTATGTCTCAATGACTTCATATTTATTAATTGTTTTCTTAAATGTTATTTGAGAGAGAGAGAGAGAGATCACTGACAAGCCCATCATTCTACATGTACACGGTTTGCTGTATTCACAAATATATCTACTGAGCATGAGCGGGATGGCAAACATCCTGATGCTGTTAGTCTGCAAAGCATCATCAGTTCCCACACCACCCACCCAAAGCAAATAGCATCCATTGGGAGTATCTTTCTGTGTTCCCTCTTAGCCACTTGCAAATTTCATCTTCATGAGCCACACTGCTGCTTTAAAAGGCTTCTACAAACATGTGGGATGTGCCTAGGTCAATAGCCACCAGCAATGCTGATTTTTTTTTTTTAATGTATCTAGCTATCACAACTCACTGAAGTTATCTACAATGTGGATAGCAAACCAGTGGCCCTCCAGACCTTACTGGATTACAACTTCCACCCACCCCCTTATGGGATAATCAGCCTCATATAACCAAAATGCTTAAGTCTAATTAATGCATGAAAGGCTTAAGGCAGTGGTTCTGAAAGGGTGTGCTGTACCACAGTAGTGTGGCAGGAGAGGATGGCAAGTTTAGCAGAAAGATTCAAGGACATTTAAACATTTCAGTGTAGTATAGTATGGTATCAAAGTAGTATTTATTTATTTATTTATATTGCAGAATGCAGTGGCTTTTTTTTTTTTTTAGAAAAACTGGTGCTGGAACTCACCATGAACACCTCTCATTCTCTTAGAATGGCAATGGCACCCACCTGACAGGTGCCGGAACTGAGTCCCGGTGAGTTCTGGCTGAACCCCCCCCCCCCCAGGAAGATAGATAGAGATCTTTTCAAAATCAAGCACTGCTAGGAGTTTATTCTTTTTGTTTTCCGTTGTATTTCTAATCAATAAAAACATTCGGTGTGGCGCAAGGAAAATTTTATTCTGAGCATGTGGCCCAGAGAAAGAAGTTTGAGAATCATTGGGTTAAGACTATACAGTAAGCTGTCCTGCCAGGCTTAGCTAGGTCACTCCACCTTACCTTGGGAGGGAGGGTTAGCAAGCCTTTGTTCTCTTCCATCCCACCATGTCAATCCTACCAGTAAGGAGTTCTGAGCTAGTTGCTCCAAGTTTAGAATGTATGTCTTAAAGAAGCCATCTTTGTGATTCTAAACAAATAATTTAGAAGCACTCACCACACTGGAACATAAATTTTCCTGCCTGTGTTTTCTAATTGCTGTATGGAAAAGCATGTGAATCTGACCTTTGAAGGGTTTGTAAGTAAACCATTTTTAACTTGCCATCTAACTCAGTATTTTCTATATTGATATTTCCCAAACTTGGGTCTCCAGCTGCTTTTGGACTACAATACCCATTATCCCTAGCTAGCAGGACCAGTGGTCAGGGATGTTGATGGTTTAAGTGGGCTATGGATTGCAGTCTGACTCATATTACATTCATTGATGTGATGGGGAACTGAATAAACCCATGAAGAAATAAATCCAGCTTGAAAATGTTACCTTGGGCTAAAATAAAAATAACAAAGAAAAAATGAGTTTTGTTGATGTTGTTGTTGAAGGTGGATAAGCCCTTGCCATTGCTCATGTTTTGTGCATTCTCTGTGGAATCTTAATTTCCTCTCCCTCCTCATCTCCTCAACCTGCCAGCTCTCGTTCCCTCAGTGTCTTAGCAACCAGAGGAGACTCACTGGCCCACTGCAGCTAATGTCCCTCAACCCCCTCAAAGCAATCACATTTAATTTCTCTAATTAAATCACACATCAAAGGATCCTGAATCCTCCAAACACATAGCCCTAAGCTGACCTGGGTTTTTAAAGTGTTCTCCTGAAACCAAGGATTATATTACCGGTTACCTCAGGTTACGGACGCTTCAGGTTACAGACTCCGCTAACCCAGAAATAGTACCTCAAGTTAAGAACTTTGCTTCAGGATGAGAACAGAAATTGCACGATGGCGGCAGTGGGAGGCCCCATTAGCTAAAGTGGTACCTCAGGTTAAGAACAGTTACAGGTTAAGAACGGACCTCCAGAATGAATTACGGGGGCCATAACAGTTTCCTCAGAAAATGCAGCAGAATATTTAATCTCACAATAGATCTGGTTGTTGTTGTTGTTGCTGCTGCTGCTGTTGTTGTTGTAGAATAACAGAATCATAGAAGTGTAGAGCTGGAAGGGACCCCCTGCAATGCAGGAATCTCAGCTAAAGCATCCATGACAGATGGTCATCCAACCTCTGCTTAAAAACTTCCAAGGAAGAAGAGTCCACCACCTCTTGTGGAAGTCTGTTCCACTGTCAAACAGCTCTTACCATCAAGGTAGCTTCCTATGGTCCTGACCTAAAGGTAAAGGTAAAGGGACCCCTGACCATTAGGTCCAGTCGTGGCCGACTCTGGGGTTGCGGCGCTCATCTCGCTTTATTGGCTGAGGGAGCCGGTGTACAGCTTCCGGGTCATGTGGCCAGCATGACTAAGCCGCTTCTGGCGAACCAGAGCAGCACACGGAAACGCCGTTTACCTTCCCGCCGGAACGGTACCTATTTATCTACTTGCACTGGCTGCTTTTGAACTGCTAGGTTGGCAGGAGCAGGGACCGAGCAATGGGAGCTCACCCCGTCGCGGGGATTCGACCGCCGACCTTCTGATCAGCAAGCCCTAGGCTCTGTGGTTTAACCCACAGCGCCACCTGCGTCCCATGGTCCTGACCTAGCGTCCTCTATATGTTTTGGGCTACAATTCCCATCAGCCCCAGGCAGCATGGCTATTGTGTGTTATGTTCACTAATATATGTATTTTTAATGCACACTTAACTCCAGTATATGCCTTATTGAATACATTATTTGGCTGCAGAATTGCAATGCAGAATTCAGAACAGGGTGACTTTCAAAGGGTTTCTGTTTTTCACTTTGCATATTGTTTCATAGACTATGGATTAGGTAGGGTCATTGAATCAATATTTCTCCCACATATGTATGTGCAGCTAGCTTTTTAAAAGAATGTGACATGATATTGTGAGATGAATAAAAGGTGACAGTGTTGCCTTATTGGAAGTCCTGATGCAAAAATTTTAATCGTTCCATCTCTTTCTGTTCACAACTACAGTTACAGGCCTCTAGACCACTAGGGTAATGGGCTTTTACCTTAATTCCCTCTGTCTTGGAGTGGAATAATCTGCTGCACTACATTAATACGTGGTGCATTTTATCATAAAAAGGAACAACTAAAAGGGAATGCTTTATGTGAACCGATAGTTGGTGGAGGCAAGAACCACAAATTGTGAAGGAGCCAGGAGCCCCTCTTTTTTTCTTTCCAAAAAGGAGGCAGGGGCTGAAGAGAGAGAGTGGGGGAAGGGAGTAAAACACCCATCGCTTTGGTTCAGTAAGGACAAGGAAAGGGCGTGTTGGGCAGGGCTGCCAAGAGGTGAGAATGGGGGTATGAATGTACAGAGCCCACAGTGAGCAGCAGTCCCCAAACCTACAGCTTTCTTTTTAAAAAGTAAGTCTGTAACTCTTTGAGAATGAAAGTTATGGAACAAAAGGTACAGATATCCTTCAAAGTGATTGGAATCATTAGTTTATATAGTGGTACCTCTGGATGCGAACGGGATCTGTTCTGCAGCCCTGTTCACATCCCGAGTGGAATGCAGCCCGTGACTGCAAGTCTGCGCGGGTTGTGATTCACCGCTTCTGCGCATGCACGTGACGTCTGCACATGCACGTTTGAGCGTCTGCACATGTGCGAGCGGCAAAACCCAGAAGTAATGTGTTCCGTTACTTCCGGGTCACCATAGAGGGTAACCTGAAAATGCTCAACCTGAAGCATATTTAACCCGAGGTATGACTGTATTTGACAAAGGGGGGCTATGTTGCACAAAGCTCACACAAAACAATACTCTCTCACACACACATACACACATAGCTTTGTGCAACTTGCTCTCCTTTCGTACAATATACATTACTCTATTCTACCGTCTATTGACTATATATAGCACAAAGTAACTATGTAATTTTTATATGGCATTTTATCCAAATTTTGTCAAATAGAGGTTGTAGTTTTTAATTCATTTGATGAATTAAATGGAAAGATCCATAATCTCCACTCTCCACTAAAAAAAACAAAAAACACTCTAGGAAAACGCATCTCACTCATTTGCACTCCTAATGACCACTGGACATAATTAGCTGTGACAAATGCAAAGAGAGGTTGCCGGAAGAAAGAGAGCCGTAGCTCCGCGCTTTGCATTGTGGGCCTTGTAGTCTTGGCCGCCTAAGTGAGCCTGGACCGCTATTACAATCTGAACTCGAAGTCCCGAGAGGTCTCGCTCTCCCCTACCGCAGTCTTTGCGCTCAGAAGCACGGTCGGGGCGGCTACATTGTGTCTATTGTATTGGATTTTCCTTTCTCCCTCCTCTTTGCCTGCTATTATTTTGTTCATTTCCACGGGAGGTTAAAATCGCGAATGAGAAAGCATGGCTGATGAACAGGAAATCATGTGCAAACTTGAAAGCATCAAAGAGATCAGGTAAGGCTTTCGTTGTTTGTGTGCCGTTTTTAGAAAGGATGGTGATACACAGCCCGATTCCACGCATGTTTACTCCGAATGCAGCCCTTCTGTGTCTGTCGTGGTTTACTTCCAGGAAAATGCGTGCGTCGGATTGCAGCTTAATTTCTCCTCGCGCCCGTTTTCCTTTTCCACTGTGAAAGAGTGGCTGATTTATGCTAGTGTAAAAGTAGCTACTGTAAATGTCGCACAAAAGGTCCATTGGATTTTAAATGGAGCTTCTTTTGAGAGCAACAGACGGGGGGAGGGGGAAGCAGCCCCAGACTGACTTATGATGAATGCACATAAAATATGCACAGCGGAATTATGGACCATACATTTGCCGAAAATCATCCATTATTATCATTATAATTGCTTTGTGTCAGCCTCTACCAACCTAGTCCCCTCCAGATGTTAAACTATAACTCCCACCAGCCTCAGCTAGCATAGCGAGTGAGAGTTGTAGTCCAATAACATCTGGAGGGCACCTGGTTGTCAAAAGCTGTTCTGTGTTAAAGACTGCCTTGCTACATTCTTTATGGAAGGATGCCTCAGGAAACAAATTAATAAGCCCGATGCTGTGCATGCTTACTCAGGAAGAAGTCCCACTGGGCTCAATAAAGCTTGCTCCCTTGTAACTGGGTATTGGAAACAGTAATTTTTTTAGCAACATAAAGCAGTTTTGATGGATGAACAGCTCTGACAATGAACAAAGTTGGAAGATAGATTTCTAAGTTGAAGATGTGATTCCTCCTAAGCTGAAACACTTTTGGAAATAGTCAAGGTAGAAGACAGGTGAATTTGGGTATATCCTTGCCAAGAGAGGATGAGGCAGAATTTGTATTGGGGAAATCTTCATTACAAGTTTTTATCTGCCTAACACAGATAACCTTCCAGATGACCTGTTTGCTGAACATTCATCCTGATTTGTTTGCACAAGTTTGCAGGGAGGTTTAGACACCAGATATTTATTGAGCATTTATTCTGATTTGTTTACAGAGAGGTTATTTGACATTGTGCCTGTCCCACACATTCCAGTGCAAAAAAGTTTGATTTGGGGGAGGAAGCGGTTTTGTTGTGCATGAGTTCCAAATCAACTTTAATTTCACAACCCATGCAATTTGCCTGTATGTGACTGAATATCACCAGAAAATAGTGTCATTCTAGACTCACACTGTGTTTCCCTTCTCTTGTGGAAAAGAGAAGGGCCTTGGTAAATATAGGGATGCAAAGCATAGTCAGTTTTCTTTCCTTTCTCTTATTTGCAGGGGGATCAACTCCCCTGCTTATTAAGGGAGTAGATTGGAGACACACAAAAGAAAGGAATAATGGACTGAGCACAGCTGCTGCAGTTTTCTAAAGCCTCCCTCCAACACACACAAACACACACAATGAGCAGGGAATGCCCACCCTTCCATGCAATGGAACCTTTTACATTTTTATAAAGTGGACAGTAGTGCATGGGACACATGTAGTTTGCAAAGCACCATTCCTCTTTCACTTTTAATGTGGTGTTTTAAATAATATGAACATTATGCTCTTCTTATTGTTTCGTTTACCTTGTCTAAGTCTTTTTGTGAAGGCAGAGTCACATTTTGAAATGGACCATAGGAAGCTGCCTCATACGAATCAGACCAGAATGCCAACACAGTTGCCAACACTGATTGGCAGCAAGTCCCCAGGATTTCAGGCAGGGAGTCTCTCCAACCCCTACCTGGAGAAGCCAGGGGATGAACTTCTGGCTTTCTGTATGCAAGGAAGATGCTCTAGCGCTTATGCTCTAGCTCTGTTGTATTAACCTACAAAATCCTGAACAGTTTGGGCCAGGCTCCTTGAAGGATTGCTTTCTCCAATGCATACGTGTTTGGATCTTAAGATCTTCTGTACAGGGGTAGCCAATCTGGTGCCCTCCCAGTTTTGGACTACAACTCCCGTAATTCATAAATATTAGCTGTGCTGGCCAGTGCTGATTATGTTGTAGTCTACAACTTCTGGATAGCTGCCTCTGTTCTACAGAGATCCAATTAGTTTATTTGCATCTAGTCATCAGACCATGAAAAAACAAAGGTCTGTTCTACAGAGGGCCTTTTCCAGGGTCTCCTGTCCTCAGCCTCTAACAAAGTGAGGCAGGTGGTGACTGGGGAGAGGACCTTTTTTGATGGTAGCACCCTCTTTAACAGAAAGCGCTCCCCAGACACTTGCCTTTTAAGGTGCCATGTGAGGCCATTTCTGTGATTCCAGGGGTCTTGTTTATTGAGATTTCATCCTGATTTCCATGTTGTGTACATATAAGATTTTCTCCTATTCACCCCACTCTTTCCAGTGCATTTTCCCATCACTTTTCAACCTGCAGAAAGACCATTTCTTTGTTGTGCTACGGTGGCAGATCTCTTTAGTCCAATTTAACTGCATAAATCCTTCACACAAAAAATTGACAGTCTGGAGGCACTCTGTACCTTTTATTTACAGTAGGCACATTTGTCTGGTGGGTTAGATTCTGACACCATGCCTCCTTCATGCTGGATTAAACAAAATGCTGTTGTGTTTATGATTTCAGATGGATTTTATTGTTCTATAATTAACTTCAGTGTTTTCATTGTGTCAAATTTGTGCTTTGGATTTGCAAAATACCCAGAGAATCTAGTTATACAGCCAACACATGAATGCCCAAAATAAAAGTGAAACACCATAAGAGTGAGTTTTGAGACATGATTTCCAAGAGGAGTGTGTGTATTAGATTGATGAATGAAAGAGGAGATACTGATCGTTCTATAGCTTTTTCATTATTATTATTTTGAAGACTATTCTGGCTTCTAATGTCCAAAGCTCTCCTCTCCTTATTTAAGGGTGGGTTATTATAACCCACTGGTTACAGATTTGCTTGGAGGGATAACACAGGGCATTACAAGTAGCCTTGAATGAAAAGTTGACCCAGGAACAGAGAAGGGCATAGGGGAAAATCAAAACTGATAAATTAATGGCAAATAGTTATTATTTTATTCAATTTCTAACAACAGCGACTTGACTGAAAGCTCCCCCCTTCCCAGGTTTCCTTCTCTCTTAGTTATGATGCTCTGTTGTACCTTAATTCCTCCTCTGACATCCTAGTTGTGCTAGAGGTAGCCTAAACTTTTCTCTTTTTTCATTTCTTCTATCATTGTAAAGAACACTATTTCCCCCAAAGAGATGAACCCTCTGAATATATAGGGCTGGCTTATACTGAGTCAGACATGTAACCTACTTAAGGAAATATGGTCTACTCTGAATGGCAGGAATTCCCCCCCCACACACACAATGTCTCATGTAGACTCCTGCCCTGCTGTGTTGAAGGTGTTGGTGGAGATGATGCAATAAATTGAACTTGGAACTCTTCTGAAGAGAAGCCAGTCATTTTGCCACCGAGCTCAGGGTTTTCTCTCCTTCTGCCAATGTGCTACGTGTTCCATTCTGAACAAAAAGATGGCATCGCTGCAAGTCTTCATCCTCCCATTTGTTCTGAGCTGCGGCAAAATGTGCTGAGGAGACCAGGAAAAGTGAGTGCAAAAGTGTGCTCTTTTGTTCAATGTGTTCTTGGAAGTGTGAGTGCATGAGGCTTGAGAGAAGGGGGCGACAGAGCTGGTGGCAGAGCCGTTACGGCATTGTAGGCTGCAGGTGAGGCCGTAATGAGAACAGGGACGGCATCTCTCTGATCATTTCCACTGCAGCTGAGGAGGCCCATGCAGAGCTAGGTGGCAAAAGATATGATACGACTCCATTTTCTCCTGTTGTTGAAGCCTTGGTGCTAATGATGTGCTGTAATGGGAAAGAGAGGGGCAACAGAAGCAGTGCAGAAAATGGCAATGTAGAAGTTAAGGTGTATGGAGCAGGTTTCACCAGACAGAGGCTACAAAGAAGAGTTGGCTGCCTTAGATGTGGTGGTGCTGGGGACTGAGATCCAACAGGGTAGGGCTAGAGCTAAGTGGTGAAGCACCTGCTTTACATACAGAAAGTCCCAGGTTCAATCCCTGGCATTTCCAGGCAGGGCTAGTGAAGATTCCTGTTTATAAAAGTGGAGAGCCACTGCCAGTCAGTGCAGACAGCTCAGAGCTAGATGGTCCCAACTCGGTATAGGCAACTTCCTATGCTCATAAGTAAGGTAAAGGTAAAGGTAAAGGTAAAGGGACCCCTGACCATTAGGTCCAGTCATGACCGACTCTGGGGTTGTGGTGGCGCTCATCTTGCTCTATAGGCCGAGGGAGCCGGCGTTTGTCCTCAGACAGCTTCTGGGTCATGTGGCCAGCATAACTAAGCCACTTCTGGCGAACCAGAGCAGCGCACGGCAACGGCGTTTACCTTCCCGCCGGAGCGGTACCTATTTATCTACTTGCACTTTGATGTGCTTTTGAACTGCTAGGTTGGGAGGAGCTGGAACGGGAGCTCACTCCATCACAGGGATTCGAACCGCTGACCTTCTGATCAGCAAGTCCTAGGCTCTGTGGTTTAACCCACAGCGCCACTCGCGTCCCTTTATGCTCATAAGTAAAGTCCTGTTATTCCAAAGGCCCAGCTAGTCCAGCATTCTTTTCCCACAGTGGCCAACAAGATGCCTATAGGAAGCTCATAAGGATATCAGCACAATAGCACTCTCCCATTCATGTTCCCCTAAAACTGGTACTCAGAGGAATACTGCCTCTGATACTGGAAGCACCAGTGCTTTTTCTTCCCTGCTAAGTCACTGAGTTGTGCCCAAATACCTTGCATTAAGTAATCTGTTAAGCAAGAAATGAACCATGTGCCAGTTAGATATGTTCATAGAATCATAGAGTTGGAAGAGACCACAAGGGCCATCGAGTCCAACCCCCTGCCAAGCAGGAAACACCATCAGAGCACTCCTGACATATGGTTGTCAAGCCTCTGCTTAAAGACCTCCAAAGAAGGAGACTCCACCACACTCCTTGGCAGCAAATTCCACTGTCGAACAGCTCTTACTGTCAGGAAGTTCTTCCTAATGTTTAGGTGGAATCTTCTTTCTTGTAGTTTGGATCCATTGCTCCGTGTCCGCTTCTCTGGAGCAGCAGAAAACAACCTTTCTCCCTCCTCTATGTGACATCCTTTTATATATTTGAACATGGCTATCATATCACCCCTTAACCTCCTCTTCTCCAGGCTAATGTTGACTGTACATTTGACATGCCAGTCAGCTGACTGGTCAAAAATTGCCAAATTGCATTTGAAGCCAAAAATGGCAGCTACGTATGTGGCATCTGCCCTTTAAATTTTATTATTTAAAAATGAGCGAGTGGAAAAGCTAGGAAGTGGCAGCTAACCATAACCTGTAGTGTCAGAACCAGGAAACTATGGCTTCAGAACAAGTCAAGATATTAAAGCCAACTTTAACCCTTCATATCCAGACTTGATTAGAAACGGTTAACCAATGTTTCCCAGTTGGGTGTAACAGGAAGCTATGGTTGACTGTAGATTTGGGGGTTGTTTTGTATGAAGCAAGGAATGACGCAGGAGCAAAGGGGCTGCATGTGTGACGGTTGTGCATCTTTTGGTTTATGATGCCCAGATTTGAACATAGCCAAAGCTTCAAAACATGGCCATTCTATGTCCCTGCTGCCAAAACCCACTTTCTTTGGAGCTCAGCCTCATCACCTGACATTTATAACTGTGGTTGGAATGATTTAAATGCCTCTTGGCAAACAGGAAATGCCACCTCAGCTTTACTTTGATATTTTCTGTGCATTTGTGCCTGTGTGTATCCCCTCCCCCCTTCCCCAGAAACAAGACTTTGCAAATGGAGAAGATCAAGGCCCGCTTGAAGGCTGAATTCGAGGCTCTGGAATCTGAGGAAAGGCACCTCAAGGAATACAAACAGGAGATGGACCTCCTGCTGCAGGAGAAAATGGCTCATGTGGAGGAACTGAGACTCATCCATGCTGACATCAATGTTGTAAGTGACTGCCAGGCATGGTGGTAATGAGTTTTCATGATCATTCGAGTTGCAGTCTTATGCATACTTACCTGGGAGTAAGCATGACTCTTGCATTTGTTGGGTGTACTCCTGAGTAACCTGGCATAGTGTGAAGGCTTATCTGCTACTAATTTATTTTTTTTAAAAAAATAATATTTATTACTTTTAAAACTTACAAGAAAAAAGAGAAGAAAAAAGACAAGAAAAAAAAACAGAAGAGAGAAAAAACAACAATACAATACAATATATAAACAATGCAAAACGCAACCTTAACACATTAAACTAAACAAAACAAAACAACAACAATTTAAAAACTACTACTACTAATGTTGTGCTTTCCCTCTTAGATGCTACTCCTCAGAAATGTGTGCTGAATTCATTTGCTTCCCAGACCTGGTTGCAAAAAACGTTGTCTGTCCAAGATTTGTTATTTCACTTTCCTCCCTCACAGGCTAGGCAGAAGGGAACTCAGAGCAACTTTTATGTGAACAAAACATTCAGCTATTGAACTTTCTGTCACTGTGCAAAAAGGTGGTAGAAAAGAAGATGTTATGTTCATTATTTATGATCTTGCTACAATGCTTGATATGTGTGGGGGGCGGGGGGTAGGAAGCAGAGAGAGGGACAAAGAGTGAGTGAGTGAGTGAGTGAGTGAGAGAAAGGTCTAGAATCCTGCCCAATACTAATATTATTGTTAATATTTTATGGCACCATCAATGTATTTTATGTAGTCACTATGAGAGGATAGGAGAGGACTGGGAAATTCAGCACTGGGAAAGTGACAGAAGAAGGGGAAACAGGAATAAACTGGAAATGAATTTGTACAGGGAATCTTATTCAGCCACCTCTCTGGTTCCTGATACTGCGGTGGTCCACAAACATCTCTTCACAACCATAAGACCTAGAAACTTGATATTTAAAACTGAGGTTCTCAGGGCATTGACTTCAGCTTCTGTTCCCGCAGCCTGTGCTGTTTCTGCCCTTCTGCAGAATCCAACATGGACTTTCTGTATCCCAGATGACTCTCTTTATCACAGTTTCATTGGTCTCTTTTAAATATTCACCTGAATGTAAAAACCTCAACATTGTGTGGGCCCCCTGGTGCTTTTGCTGCAGCTGCATTTCAGGCGGGGCTGGACAAACCTAATGAACGCTGCCTTGTTCCTTCTCCAGATGGAGAACACAATCAAGCAGTCGGAGAACGACCTCAATAAGCTCTTGGAGTCTACCCGCCGTCTGCATGAGGAGTACAAGCCTCTGAAGGAGCATGTGGATGCCTTGAGGATGACTCTGGGCTTGCAGAGGCTGCCAGATTTGTGTGAGGAGGAAGAGAAGCTCTCCCTTGAGTAAGCTGACACATTACTTGTTAAAAGCTTAGGCACCTGCTTTCAGGTCCTGAGAGGCAAACAGCTTCTCAAGCACAATGAAGAGGGGATGTGTATGCAGGTTGCCGTGATGGACTGTGTCCAGTATTCTGAAGGCCCTTTGGATCTCTCTTTACTTGAGGATCATGCTTTTGGAGATTTTGTTTATTGTTCTCTAAGGCTTAAAAACAGAAATTGTAAATTCTTATAGCAAAACATTTTGGCTTCTGCATTCATCAATTGCTCTGACAAAAATGATACTATTCCCAAGCCAGCAATTATAGAGCTTTGAGAAAGGAATGTTCAGAAGACCCTCCTTCGCTGAAGCCTAGTGATGGTTGAGGCCATGCTGTGTTAATGTGTCCAGCATGAGCATGCAGAAGTTCTCCCTTTTTGCAACGCTGTTGGATCTGCTGACATCTCTAAAGCAATTATTGAGAAGTCTGGCTGTGCTTCTCAGAAATGAAGTGTTTAGTAAGAGCAAGGTGGTCCAATATGCAGCCCTTGGGGCCTTTTCGTGGCCCTTGGCAACATTTGACACCCACCCCCTTGCAGCCCTCACACCGCCTTCCCAAAGCCCAGTTAGCACCTCCCTAGCCTTGGCAAGGAGGTGGGAGGGATTGAAGACCATGCCAGAGCCTTGAGCATTCTTCCCAAAACTCAGCACCTCACTTAGCCAGGTTTGGGAAGGCAGCGAGAGGGCTTCACTTCCCCTAAATACTCTTGCGGCCCATTTGGTATGGAAAGTTGGACCACCCTGAGTCACAGGTTGCTCCACATGTATGTGTAAAAATTGCTTATTTGTGGTTTCTAAAATGTCCGTGTAGGTCAGTTGTAGTTTTACCTATGTATTGGACATGACATATTGCAGTTCTGCATTCGATGCTATGGGTTGAATTACCCAGTACCTGCAGGTGATGTCCTGTTTGATGCAATATGTTCTAGCCATCCTGCTGCTTTTGAAAGTAGCTGTCTGAAGGAGACACACACAGGTGATGGAATGACAAGGAGGAGATCCAGGATTGCGGATAGATGGCTTAAGTACACTAAGTCTCACTAATACTTTGCATAGATTGGGAAGCTTGCTGATCGCAAGCAGTTTAGAGTTTGCCAACTATGAGTAGCTTTCTCTGATTGCCAGGTGTTAGTTAGGAGATGCTGGATGGAAATCTACCACAAATGGGATACACTGTTCTTTGTTAGCTGACACCTCACTTTGATAGAGAGATTTCCATCCAGCATTCTAACATCAAGAGTCTTCCTACTGATATCAAAGATATAGGGAAGCACCTGTAGGGATGAAAGGAGAAGCAGTCTATTCAATACCTGAACCGTACACTTTATACTTCACATGATATATTTTGAAGATAGTAGTTCAAAAACTTTAGGAACAGGTACTCAGGATGGAACATGACACCTGACACATGGCAGGTGTTCAGAATGGCAGCTCTGAGTTGACTACTCCCAGAAGTTGAATATTCCCCATAATATTTTGGAAGAGTCATCTTTGACCTCAACTGCCCTATACATTTAAAGCAGTATCATACAACTTTAAAATGTCATGGCTTCCCCCAAAGAATCCTGGGAGCTGTAGTTTGTTAAGGGGACTGAGACTTTTTAGACTCTCTATCCTCCCCCCAGTGCTGTAACTCCCAGAGTTCCCTGGGAAGAGTGATTGAATGTCAAACCACTCTAGGAATTGCATCTCTGGGTGAGGAAGTGTGTATGTGTGTGTCTCTTAACAACTCTCAGTGTTCTTAACAAACTACAGTTCCCAGGATTCTTTGGCGGAAGCTGTGCCTGTTTAAACTGTTATAAAACTGCTTTAAATGTGTATCGCAGATGAGGCTTGTCTTGTTTCTCCGTGTCTGTCAGTGAGTGGCAGCATAAGAACACAAGGAAAACACTACTGGATCAAAGCCAAGGTCTGCCCCAGCCTTGTGCCCTCCAGATGTTTCAGACTACAGCTCCCATCAGCTGTGCTAGCTGGGGCTGATGGGAATTGTGGTCAAAAACATCTGGAGTGCACCAGGTCAGTGAAGGCTAATGTAAGCTCCCAGAGAGAATCAGAGTGGCAGCGATTCTGCATAGCCTGTATTAGTTTTTCTTCTTTGTTTAGCTACTTCGAAAAGCAGAAAGCTGAATGGCAAACAGAACCACAGGAACCTCCTATCCCAGAATCTTTGGCTGCAGCTGCAGCTGCTGCTCAACAGCTACAGGTGGCCAGGAAACAGGACACCAGACAGACAGCAACATTCAGACAGCAACCCCCACCCATGAAGGTAAGGACACACCTTTTGGGTCACTGGTGGTCAGGCAATCCAGCAGCCAAACAACACTTTGTGGCACCCTTCACCCTCCAGAAATTTTGGAGCACAATTCCTGATATACAGTTCATTCACGTAAGTCATGGATCATGCGTCAGTTCACAGAATAAATTCTAAGTATAAAACTCTAGGTCATTAGTCAGCATTTCCTTTCCACATGCCCTCTTGAGATGTGGGAGGGGAAACTTTCCCCTTTATTCACAAATGCAAAAAAGATTTTCAGTTCACCAGAATTATCCGTTTTTGTAACCCCTTTCACTGCTCTTCTATGTCTCATGAGATGGTTTGAGAAAAGCACTTCCCATACATTATTGATCCAGTTGTAAGAAGGGATCCCCTCTTTCCATGACCGATGTTGCGCAATTTCAAGCTGGGCTGCAGTTAATAAAAGACATACTAATTCCTCATGCTGAAGAGATTTCTAATATTCATGTTAAGAGAACGCAGCACAAGTGTTGGGTCTGGCTCTGCAGGTTGGCTATTGCTTCAAATACAGTGGTACCTCAGGTTACATACACTTCAGGTTACAGACTCCGCTAACCCAGAAATAGTACCTCAGGTTAAGAACTTTGCTTCAGGATGAGAACAGAAATTGTGCTCCGGCGGCACAGCAGCAGCAGGAGGCCCCATTAGCTAAAGTGGTGCTTCAGGTTAAGAACAGTTTCAGGTTAAGAACAGACCTCCAGAACGAATTAAGTTCTTAACCCGAGGTACCACTGTACCTTATGCCAGAATGCTTGTGCTACCTCATGCCCCAACCGTATATGCAAATATGAGCCCATGTTACCACACTCTCTCCAGCCTTGTTTATTTTTGCAAGCTTAGACATGGTCCTGGGCCATCTTAGAATAAACTTAAGGGATGTTTCTTGCAAGTGATTGTGCTTTGTGTGATGAGGAAGTCTTTCTTTCATCTGTCCTGTAACCTCCTGCTGCCAGTTGTTTTTATCAGGTGGCTCTTGAGTTCTAGTATTATGAAAGAGTTTTTCACAGCAGGTATGTGTTTGTTGACTTCTGAGGAAACTTGGCCAGGCTGTGTCTGGAACCATCAAGGTGAAGAAGCTGCTCACCCTGGCTTTCCAGGGAAAAACCACTTTCCTAATGGGATGGTTTTATTGTATTTCAGGCTTGCTTGTCATGCCATCAGCAGATCCATCGGAATGCACCAATCTGCCCTCTCTGCAAAGCCAAAAGCCGCTCTCGGAATCCAAAGAAGCCCAAGAGGAAGCAAGACGAATGAAAGCCTGCCAAGGAAGTTTGTGACCCAACCAGACCCCAACAATGCCCCATTTTTCAGTAGAACCATAAATGTGACCAGCGTCCCTCTGAGTGCAAAATTACAAGCCTGACTTTAGCTTTTGTTTCTATTTATCATGATGTTAAGCACAACTGTTTCATTTTGGACCTTATTTTCATCTTTTGATTTTCTGCTTTATAGGAAGTTATTAAGAGGCAATGGTGCTACAGTTTGTGACATGTTGGTCATCCCACCATTTGGACTCCTACGCACAAGTAGAACCTGTACCACCCTCAGGCTGAAGAACACCTGGTACAGAGAAAACAAAGGCTTTTATCTGATAACATGCTTAATGTTTTAGAAAAACAAACTGAATGATTTTCTACTCAGCTTGCTAAAACATCTTCGTTTTCCATTCCACGTTTCATTCCATTCCTCCACTAATTTTGTATCAAGCTTTTATGCTAGTTTCCAGAGCTGAAGAGTCTTTAAGTGGGCAAAACTGTGTATGTCTGATTTTATGGGAAGTGTGTCTTTACTCACCCATTCCTCTTCCAGTTATAATCAGGGGTATGTGTTAAGGGAATCAGTATTCTGCACTACCTGGAAACACTGATCAATTATCTTATCTGTTCATGCAAACTTGCATTCGACTGTGCTATTATTTGCAATTTTTACTATTTGGACAATGCACCCCATTTTTGCTAATCATGGGGAGGGCCAAGGAGCCTGTACACAGGCTTGCCTTCTGGCTTAGGGAAATACTTTTTGACCACTATTTTGGCATCCAATGCTTTAGCAAGTATTACCCACACAAAGAAAAACATTTTTATGTTTGCAGTGTTAAGGAAGTAGGCACTTGCTGAAAAGAAGCAGAAACTTCTGCAAGACTTTTTGTGCTCCTGCAGAGACATAGGAAGTTGCTTTTCACTGGGTGGCTATGGTCCCCCTCCACTGTTGGAGGCAGTATGCCTGTGAATACCTGTTGCTGGGAACTGCAAGTGGGGAGAGTGCTGTTGTGCTCAAGTTCTCCTTGTGGGCTCCTGCTGGGCATCTGGTTGGCCACTGTGAGAAAAGAGTGCTGGCCTTAGATGGACCTGAGATGGACTAGCCGCCAGGCTCTTATTTTCAGGTTAGACTATTTGCTTCCTTAGCCCAGAATTGTGACTGACAGCCTGTGACAAGCAGGGTCCCCAACAGAGAAAGGCCTTTTCCCTGTTCCCTTTCAATTTAGGGGGTGAAGAATCTCCCACCTGCAGGCCAAACATGGCCCCTTCTGTCCAGCCTACAGGACTCTTCACCCCAGGCTGAACCCTCACGAGCCTTGATCTGTGCACTCCTCGAGTGCTTTTGCCTGACTGGAACCTGCCCCTGATCCATGAGAATGCCTCTTGCTTGCCTGGTTGGTAGATGAAGAAATGTAGCTTACTGTACAAATGTAAGAGGCTCTATTATTCTGCCCGTTTTGTCTGGCATGCAGTCCCAGGAAAGTTGCCCAGAAGGGAGTACAGCCTTATGGGTGAGAAGGTTCCATGTCCATCTTTTAACTGCAGATATCAGGGTTTGGACCTAGTCTTCTGCACTGGTGGTTTTTGGTCTTCTACTGTGCTTGATTATGGCACACACATGAAGAGCCCTGGTGGCTACCACCTGAGTGATGCAAAATGAAGCAAAGAAAAGCATCCTCTTCTGAACTATCAACAGACAAGACTGAGTCAGCATTGAGACGTTTATTCAGAGTGGTGATGCCATGATGGCCAAATTAGTTCTCTGGCACGGACAAGTGTCTGAGTTATTTTAACACAGTGAAGAGATAACTTTTGTTGTTCTTGGTAACGTCAGCTACAAAGCAAGCAATATAACTAGGCTATGTGATTGAGTATTAACATTTGGGCTTACACTGCCCATGCACAGTCCAATGATTTATATAAAAGGCTATTCAGCATAAATGTAGGATTATAAATGTCTGTTTGCTTTACATTTGTGCAGTATTTTTTAAAAGTGTGAATCTTTCAGATGCTTTTCACATTTCTAGTCCTTAGATGTAATGGGGGGGGAGTATGGGGCCCTCCAGATGTTGCTGAACTACAACTCCCATCATCCCTAACCATTGGGCATGCTTGCTGGGGCTTCTGGCAGCTGGTGTCCAACAACATCTGGAGGGCCACCGATTCCCCACCCCTGATATAATGGGATCTATTATTAGCCCTTTTGTAGCCTAGAAAGAGTCTGATTTAGGAACAAGTGAGAGTGCATCCTTTTTTGGGACCAACTAAAATTGTTAACATTGGAAAAATGTTCTTTTCTGTTGCTACAGAGATGTCAAGAATAGCTATTAAAGGGACAGTGTATTAAAACACCATTTTTGTTTAGCTATCCTGTTTCACATGCTGCTAGGTTTGGGATTTTTGCATTTTTTTATTTATTTAATCAGAAACATATAGTGCAATAACATTAAAATAAAACTAAGGAGAAAACAATACAATTGCATGAAAATCAAAATTAACCCCCCCCCCAAATATTGGTTGCATTCACAATTCCTGGAAAAAATAATTGTTGATTTGGATGGTAGGAACAAGTCCTTTAAAAAAAGATTTCCTTTGTTCATAAATATTGGGATGTTGTCCTCACGTTCTTTTTTCAGAGTTCAGTTTAAGCTGAAAAGTTTCTAAGAATTCAAGATAGTAGCATATTTCAAAACGGCATTTGAACATTGTTATCATTGTTTATATATAAAATAAATTCTTGCTATATAGTTGAAAATGAATCTTTTTGCTTGCCCTTAATTTCTGAGTTAATTTTTCAGCAATAGCTATGGGCCTGATTTGACTATACCATTAATCTTTATTTAATCTCTAAGTATTCCTATTTATTTATTTTTTGATAATCATCCTGGCAACAAACAAATAAAATATAAATTCATTACTTTTTCAAAAGTATTTTGATTTGGTCCATCCCATATCCTCAATAATGTTAAAGATAGGATTGGTATGAATTTTTGTTTGTTTATTTAAAAAAATATTAAATTTATTTCTAGGAGCAGCATTTCATGAAAAACTTCCACAATGACATTCCCTCCATAATTGTAAATATGCACTCATTTGGGGGAGAGGTTGGGGATTATCACTAGTGGAACCTAAAACTGATCATAAAGGTCATTTCGTTAATTCTTGCTGAAATTGATTTCATATGCCCCCTGCTGCAGTTTCTTTTCCATTTTATGGGATCAGTATCATAACCTAAATCATTTCCCCTACATTTTTATAATTCCATTAGATCACCTGTGCCTCATTTTGTTAATATTTTATAAATTGGGGTCATGCATCCTTTGGCATTGAAATTATGTGCCAATATCAGGTTTTTGAATGGTTGCAATTCTCTTTTTACTTGCTGTTTAATAATATATTTTACTATAAAGGAACTAACTCACCTAAGCTCAAACCAAGAGTACTCTTACTGATTATTATTGCAGAAATTCTTAATCCTATAATATCCCTTTATTAACCATTTAAAAAAATATCTGGGTTCTATTATTATAGAACAGTGGATGATGCCAATGGAAGTAAGCAAGGTCTTAATTGAAACTGGATGCCTCCATCTAGGCTGCAAAATTGTAACTCGTTTTTATGAAAGGCTTTGAACCCAATTCTACATCCTTAAGGTTTTTTATTAAGTAAAAAACCTGCCACTACCAGGAATACATCTTGACTATCATTCACACCCCACACTTTAACATCTTCTTTCTTTACTAATAGCAGAATTTGTCTTAATTGGTTTGCCTCATGATGTTAAATGAATATTGGGGATACCCCCCATCTCTTTTCCTCTTTTGACTTTTAAATTTTGTGGTCTTCTCCCCCAAATATATAGCCTTCTATTAACTTTTGCCAAGAGTGTATTGTTTTATTGGAAATAAAAATTTGTAAAGCCTGGAAAAGATATAGCACACTTGAATGCATTTTATTTGCTGCCATTTCCCCTAATAGATTTAAGCTTCATCAGTTGACGCTGATATTTTTGGTAGACTCCCAGCTTTGAGTTCAGATTAGGCTAGGCTTCAGGTTGGATTCTGAAGCCCAGTGACCTCTGAAGTGAGTCCCCTGTGCTCTGAAATGAAGTCTTGAATAGCTATTCAAATGTACTATATAGAAGGAGCTCAGTGTATTGTACTCTCTGGGCCACTATTGTCACATATTGCAATGCAGTGATGCAAATTAATGATGCCATCAACCCATGTGATGTGTTAGCAGCCTCCCTGGATGTGTGGCATCATTAAAGGGCGTCCTAGAAGCAAACAAGACTTCCCACCAAATTCTGGTGGCCTTGGCTTTGATTCCCCTCTGGGTTCGGATCAAGTGTAACCTTAAATCCCCTAAGAAAATATGGCCTTGACAAAAGACATCCATTGTTTTGTGTTACCCACATTTTAGAAACATCCTTTTTGAACTGATGTGAGGCTTCAGCTGGGGTGGCAGAGCAGGGCAAGCAGTGGACAGTGTGCAACCAGGGCAGCGCCTTCCCATTTTACCTAAATGGGATGGGCTGCTCTTGCTGCCTATGAAGATCCAGTGGTCAGCCTGGGTGGGCAAGGTCCATTCAGAAGGTTTCCTTGATGAAGTCTGCCACCTGCAGTTTAGTGACTTACCACATGGGACAGCAGCCACCCCAAAGTGCCAGCAGCTCCTGAGATGTGCCCTCCTATGTTCCAGAGTCAAGTTAAACGCCTTTGGGCAGAGAAAGTGGGGAGGTGATGGTGATAGCAAGGCCTCCTGCTCACCCCAGTATTGCTCATAAACATTTAAGCAGGGAGCGCCCCTGCTCAGGTGCGTGTGACATCCCAGCTTAAAAACCACCAAGATAGTACAATGGGGTCAGGGATGCTGGTGAACCAGAAAACGCATAAAGGCATCCTAATTATTTATATTAACACCATTATTTATTTAGAGCATTTGAAGAAGAAGAAGAGTTTGGATTTGATATCCTGCTTTATCACTACCTGAAGGAGTCTCAAAGCAGCTAACATTCTCCTTTCCCTTCCTCCCCCACAACAACCACTCTGTGAGGTGACTGGGGCTGAGAGACTTCAGAGAAATGTGACCTGCCCAAGGTCACCCAGCAGCTAGTCCACCGCTCTTAATCACTACACCACACTGGCTCTTTGCACACCACTCTTCAGCCAAAAGGTCTTGCAGAGTGGCTTACATGCAGTCAATTAAGACAAGACTGGATAGCTCCATTGGTCAGAGCATGGTGCTCTAAAGTTTCATGTTTAATCCCTACATGGGACAGCTGCATATTTCTGCACTGGGTTAGATGACCCTCAGGGTCCCTTCCAACTCTAGAATTTTATGATTCTAAGACAGCCCTCCCCTCCAGGTTTACTATCTAAACAAATGAACAAAAACAAACAAAAACACAACACACAAGGGGCCAGGAGGGCAGAGGGGGGAAATCAAACCCAGGCTTAAACAATCTTTATAGTGACCATTTCAGGGGAGGAGTTGCCTGATGGATCTGGGCCTCCAGCAAAGCTGATGAAAAGAGCCCTGTTTCCCAGCTCTCCCACTGAGGGAGTCTTATACCCTCAGGTGACAGAGGAGGAGGGTGAAGAGGCCTGATGGGGCTTGTCCATTGCAAGAAAGCTGATGGAGAGAGATGCTTTCTGAAAAACATTCTGATAATAGAGCAAATTCTTGACTCTTTGAGGGTAGGTCAAAATAAAAGAAAGCATCCAAAGCTGTGTATGGAAATAGATTGTTTTCCTCCTATTTCCTTTTCAGTGTGCTTTGCTCCCCCCCGCCCCCCAAAAGATTATAAAGCAGTTGTCTTGTTTCCATTATGAATATGAGTATAGAAACACAACCTGAAAAAGGGACCAGAACTAATGTTTGCTATCAATCTGAGGACAAGGCCGACTGTTTCAAGTCACAGACCATTTGACAGCAGGCTTTAAGTGGATTCGTCCAATCTTTAACTCAATTATACTTAATACATCAAAGCCAGCCACAGCACTGACAAAATTAGACCTGTTTAATTCAGTGAAACACAATTGTCTTCAGACCTGGAAATTTTGTCCTTGTAAATAGTAAGGAAGACAGACTGCTTCAATTATCTCTCCATTGCCACCTCCCTTGCTCAAGAAAGAAATCGTTTTTCAGCAAGCTTTTCTATTCGTCCAGAGCAGAATTTGAGTGGCTTATACTCAAAAGCCACCAAATGGCTTCACTTAATAATAAGCTTACACATATATACAACCTAAGCATAGGGTGGAAGGGCTCACAGCATTAACACTCTAGCAGATCTTATTAGACCATTCCCCAAAGATCTTGTCTCCCCATTGGGTTCCCAGGGAGATCCCCAAGCCATAGCTTTGGGTCCAGCATGGAGCAAGATAAGCCTCTGTGTCTCCAGCTTCCAGTATTAGCCAAAACTGATACATACACAGCCCCCCTTAGCCTACTGTTCTCCATCATAGGATGATGTAGCATTCAGCCAGGTGAAGTGCGAAAAGGCTCAAGACATTTCTGTAATATTTGAGTTTATATCACACTAATCAACTCTGAACTGGCCATCTATTGAAGGTAAAAATATTTACTGAAAATGGTGATAGTGATCCACCAATGACCAGGAATCTGTAATTACTTAGCATGAAGGGCTGCAATCTATCCACAGTTAAGCACTTATAAAATAAAAATAAATATGTCCCCGTTATTCCAGTGGAAAAGTTCAGCAGGTGCTGAAATCCAGTTGAATTCAGTGGGACTTAACTGAAGAGCAAAGCAACAATTTTGCCATTTGCCATTTCCATAAAGTAAAAGCAGAACAAAAACCTTCTTATAAAATACAATTCTCTCTTTCTGGGATATTAAGCTGAACATGTTCCATTACTATGTTGATTTTTTGGGGTCTTTGTTTGAAAAAGCAATTTAGATTAAGCTGTATGAGAAATCTGACTTTTCTACGATGTTAATTAATTCTTGGTGTGGTTGAAAATCATAAGCCACAAAGTATATTAATATTCTACCTGTCCAGGGAAGGAAAGAAGTCTGCACATTGTCATATTATAATTAATCATTCATTTCCATATTTGTAAAAGAAGTCATTGGCAAAGAAGAACATTTGGCAGATGGCCTGACTCCTTGTTCCATCTGACTAATGCAAGCACTTTAGCTGACAGAGCAATTAGTACTACAGCAAGAAACTGTTTCTCGCTGTTTCCTCCATGCCAACTATCAGGTTTTCATTAATGGAGCGTATAGCTTATGCTGTTAGGTAAAAGAAATGAGATCATGTTCTAGGAACAAGACAATGAATAAGAAAGTCAACCATACATTAAACACTAGACAGAGGTTTTCAAGTGGAAATAGTATATGTGAACTGATGGTGCCTTTAATGACTGATAGTACAACCCTACACATGTTTCTTCAGAAGAAAGTCCCATTACTTCTTATCTCTTACTGGGATGAGCCTTTGGACAGACAAATCTGTCCATTTCAGTCCCCCATTTTAGCAACCTTTTAGTATGGTCTTCTCCATTTCTGCACCACTTTGCAGGTGGTGGTGGTGGTGGTTTTATTAATAATACAAAAATGTACATTTATTATCATGTGGATTTCTCCTAATACACACATATTTGTATACATTTTTGCATGACATTTTCATCAATATGCACTTTCTCCCATACAGAGAACTACACTGCAAAAGTTTCTGTTTGTGTTTACTGGTTCGGGATGTGAGAATTAGGTACATTTGCATTGAAATGTGAACTGAACTCCATCCCCAGAACAGCCCTAGTTCAGTGGGAGAGTATATGCTTTACATGCAGAAGGCCTCTCAGGTTCAACCTGTGGCTCAGCCAGTTAAAAGGATCAGGAAGCAGGTGACGGGGAAGACCTTGGCCTGAGACAATCTGTCTGGCTATGAGCCAGTTCCCTACACTCCTTATTACATGCAATAGTGCTTACTCCCAAGTGAATGTGCTGTAGGAGCCCAGCACTGAATTTGTAAACATACTTATAGTGCGCAAGCCCCATGTAGAAGTGTTACTTCTGACTGAAATACGTATGATTGCCAGGGCAGGCCCACCTATGAGGCAAGGTGAGGCAACCGCCTCAGGAAGCAGGATCCGCAGGGGCAGTGAATCCTGATATAAACCTTTATCCCCCCCACTTTGTTCCTGCTGTCAATCTTCACTCACCCTTCTTCCCTCGTGGGGAGTGAAGCACCATTTTGTTGTTTGCCTCAGGTGGCAAAATGCTTTGGGCAGGCCTTGAGGATTGTATTGCATGGCTGCAATCCTTAAACATATATAACAGCAGTGGAGGCTGGTCCATTAGAGTGAATGGAGCCTATCACCCCCAACTTGCCTGCTTCTTTTTAGTGGCACAGCCTTTCCTGAGAGCTTCCTCCTCCTCAGTCTCCATGTTGCTCCTTAGAAAACTCAGCAGGGAGGACGAGGAAAGGGACAAAACTAGAATTAGTTGGCTCCACCTATTTTGGTTCTGGCTGTTTGGACTCCCTGCCTTCTGCCCCACTAGCGACCAATGCATATAAAGTCTAATTAAACACAAGTGCTGCATATTGTGTACCAAGAACCCTCAACTGCCATGAACTCAGCTTGGTGACCACAACCCCCCACACCCATAACCCCCCCACCCCTTCACAATGTGGGGTTAAATTTGACCTTCATACTGCACAGGGTTATTGTAAGGCTGTCCAGGGCCTCTTCAGAGGCATCTGAGGGCTGAAGAAGGCATTCCTTTCCAGCGGCTCCACTCTGCTAGGAGAGCTGACTGCAATCCTTAAAGAGTCAGTAGCTAATCTGTGACTGTGGAAGTGGAGGCAAGTCACCCCAAGTGTATGAAGATGATTGCAGAATCACCGCCTCAGGTGGAGATGGTGTAGAAGGGGCTATTGAGAGCATGCTCCCTAAGTATTTGTAATCCTTCTTGGGGTGGCATGGGGACTATGCTTGCAGGGAACATGGCAGAAATGAAGATCCTTGTGGCATCTTAAAGAATAAGCCACAAATGATGGCATATAAGCCTTATTTAGATGTGTGAAGGGCAGCTTGACAACTGAAGAAAGTCTTCATGTATATGCTTATGCCATAATAAATTTGTCAGTCTTTAAAGCAAGGGTTGGGAACTTGAGGCGTGGGGGTGGAGGGCAAATGCAGCCATCCAAGGCTCCCCATTTGGCCCTCAGGAGTCACCGCAAACCCTTTCCCAAAGCCACACTCCTCACTTGCCCTGATTTGCACCCTCCCTTTTTGCTCAGCTGAAATGTGTCCTGGAACTCTGATCGTGCATTTTCCTTGGCTGGATAAGAGAGGGGTGTGTGTGTGTGTGTGTGTGTGTGTGTGTGTGTGTGTGTATGTGTTTGTGTGTGTGTGTGTATGTGTGTGTCAAAGGTAGTCTACTGTACAAAGGTGTGTTTTAAAATTTGTTGCTCCACCCACTTCTGCTTCTACCCCACCCACCACTAGCATGTGCCCCCAGAAAGTTTCCCAGTAGGAAATGTGTGGTCTTAGGCTGAGAAAATCTCCCTAACCTTCTTTTAAAGTTCCACAAGGCTCTGCTGGAGTGGTCACTGCAATGGTGTCATTAGGAAACTTAGCTAATTGTGTGAGTGTGAGTGTGTGTGTGTGTGTGTGTGTGTGTGAGAGAGAGAGAGAGAGAGAGAGAGAGAGAGAGAGAGAGCGCTTTTTAGATGGCAAATGTGCATTATTTCACTTGCTTCTGTGTCTGAGAATTCTTTTCTTCCTCATTCTGCTTGTGCAGTTCCTTGTCTTCAGCTCCTGAGACCGGCTGTGATAGCACCACTGCATCGCCCTATTTCTCTCTGCATCAGGGAATAAGAAAGAAAAGCTTTTCCTTCTCATTTTGTTCACAGCAGTCCATTTATTTCTTTGATAGTATCTGCATTAAGACAGAAAATGAGGAATTGCGGTTTTTTAAAAAAAAGGATGGGTGACTGAGAAATCTAGGACACATCTATTCAATCATTCACATTGATTAATTATTTAATAAAGCTCAGCATGAAAATGAGGCAGTGAAGAACACTGGAAGGTTACGCATACCATAGAGGATTAACTTTTCACTTTGGTGTCTAAATGGGATATAAATGCAAAAAATAAAAATAAAAATAAAATAAAATAAGAATCTTTTGGTCAGCTGAATCTCCCATCCACATCTTCAGTCACTCCCTAGTTTCCCAATATGCAAGTGGGCAGCTGTAGAAAAAGTCATGCAAATTGTCAGGTCATCTCAATCAGAGGTTTTCTTTTGCATTTGCCCATAGTTTCGGTTACTTTGTGAGTGGGGTGGCGTATCTGTGTTGTGTAGGGGTAAAAGGAAAGTGCATCATGAAGAAGCAGGAGCAGGCCTCTCACACATAACTGTCCTTTATTGCTACATAAGAAGAATGGAATAGAGAAACTAACTCTGGATTTCTACAGCATGCAAACTGCAGGAGCGCAAGAGGTTTAAAAAGTATTGCAGTGAAGCACAGCATTCCCTGGCATACGTAACACCTACATTTATTTATTTGGTGTTTGTTGCATCACACCAGGGGCAGACTTTGGTTATATTGTGCCATGAGCGAGGACAAAATTTGGCACCTCTCCCTAAATATTTATCGTTTTCACAATACAGTGGTACCTCGGGTTACAGACGCTTCAGGTTACAGACTCCGCTAACCCAGAACTAGTACCTTGGGTTAAGAACTTTGCTTCAGGATGAGAACAGAAATCGTGCAGGGGCAGCGGGAGGACCCATTAGCTAAAGTGGTACTTTAGGTTAAGAACAGTTTCAGGTTAAGAACGGACCTCCGGAATGAATTAAGTTCTTAACCCGAGGTACCACTGTAATTGAGTAGTACCCATATAAATATAGGTATAATCATCATCACCATCATTTTTGCACCCCTTCAACTTGGCAACCTGTGCAGTGGAACTGCCCACACTGCCCTAGATCTAGTGTTGATCACACCTTTCATCCAAGCACATTAAGAAAAACCTTGTGAGGTTGGCCTGAGACAAAGTACTGCATTCTTCAAGCAACTCACTAAGTTCCTCGGCCAATGGGGATTTGAATCCATGTTTGTCATGTTTAGGCCCAGCCATTCAGCAACTTCAATACACTGCAGTCTGCAGATGGCTGAACCTGAAAACAGGAAGCTTTCAATTAATATTATACAGGACCTTTCCTGAATTTAACTTACATGTAAATAGGCATTACAGAAGACTCCTGGTGAATAGCATTTCTAGGATAATCTAGGCTACATTAAGTAGATGATTTTGGAACCACTGTTTTATCTCAGGGTTATTGCTCAGTGGTTAAAGCATCTGCTTTGAATACAGAAAGTCCCAGGTTCAGTCCCTGGCATATTCGGATACAGCTGGAAGACATCCCATCTGAAATCCTTGAGAGCCACTATCTACCAATGTAGATGATGCCAAGCTAGATGGACAAATGGTCTCATTCCTGCTTCCTTTCTACAGTGATCACTTTAAAAGGGGATTAGAGCAATTCATGGAGGACACGGCTATTGATGGCTACTAGCCACCATGGCTATGGTCTGGCTCCACAGCTGGAGGCAATACTAGTTACTGGAAACCACAGGAGGGGAGAGTGCTCTTGTGCTCAAATCCTGCTTGCATGTTTTCCATTTGGAGCATCTAGTTGGTCACTGTGAGAACAGGGTGCTAGACCAGATGGGCCATTGGCTTGATCAAGCATGCTGCTCTTATGCTCTTAAGCTTATTCCTATGCATGTTTTGTTTTTTACAACACAAATGTGTCCCATTTTTTTCTCTTGAAATCAGGTTATCTTGAGGCCAAATGTGATTGGAGAGGGACAGGACTGCCCTTTTAAATCCTGAGTTCACCACAGGTGTGTATAAGGCAATGGCTGTATGTATGTATGTAGTCCAGAGATAGCCAATGGGATGCCCTCCAGCCACTGCCATCATCCTTGCACAATAGCTATGCTGGGCATGGCTGATGGGAGTCCAGCAACAGCTGGTGGCCATCATGTTGTCTACCTGTGGGCTAGCAAATGCTGATGAGCATGCTTAAGAGTGTGGGGGTGGAGGGAGAGAGGGGAGAAAAACCATCTCTAAATGAAAAGAGTTAATATGATTATTAGTGAGAAGCACTTGAAAAGGGAACTTGGAAAGAGGGAAGCAAATCTTTTAAAAAGCACTTCTCTTTCAATTAAAGTGTCTGCAGAGCTTAAATACTTCAAGGAAGAAGCTGCCGTTTGAATTGCCTTCTCCCTAGGTCCGTTCCCTCTCTGATTCTTCACCTTGAAGATGAAAGAAGCGAAGATGTTCTCCTTCCAAGTTCCAACAATTCATTCTTTTCATGAATTGTGCTTGATCCAAACCGTTTTACTAAGTCAAAGGGCGCACACTATGAAACCATGCTTTTTGGCCATCAATCACCTCCCACCCCCCCAAAAGGAAGAATACTTTAAGTTGGTGTCTCTAGTGTCTACCATGTTAGTTTGAAAGGGAAATTACTACGAAAGGTCTATTGCGTGTCGAGGTCCCCAAGCCACCCCCAAATGAATTCACACTTCACACAGGAATTTTTGTTTAAGGTTTTTGGCATAATTTTGGCCACAACTTTATTTTTTTAAAAATGTGAGTGGTTGCTTAGGCATTGGTTGCGACAGAACTGACATCCGCAAACCTGCAAAGTCAGTAAGAGAAAACATTTTTGGGGAGAAAATGGAGCTGGGTGCCAGACCTTCACCTCTCCCCAAATGCTCCCAGGGGCTCTTGTGTGGCCCTAGTCCCCTTGACAGGGGTGCGAACAAAAGCATGGTGAACCCCTGGATTCCTTTAACGGAATACCCTTGCAGCAGCAGCATTGGAGGGGCAGGCACATCCAATCCATACCCCTCCACCCACCAGTTTTCTAAAACCAATGCCTAACTGCAACCCTACAAGTTGTGATGATTTGCTACGCAGTAGGCAAAAAACCAAATGGCACCAGCCAATCAGCCAAATGGACAAAATTCCTACCAGCCCCCTGCCTCAAAAGCAGATGACCCCATGACAGGCATAGCAAGGTCAAACACAAAAGCCCTAAAATTAGGGAGGGTGGGCGGGTGATCCGATGTGTGCAGCGAAAAGAGGAAGCTCAACACTGCGTGCAGAGAATATATAACCTAAGGCTGTCAGTCAATAATTGGCAACATCAAACTCTCACCAACAACAAGAGGAGCCCAATCACAATAGTGGACATCCAAACTAACCCACCCGGCAACAGTGAGCTGTCTTGTTAACCCCACTGCAACCCGTGCTCTCCATGAAGGAGAACACACTTTGGGCGAATAGATGAATCTCCAGAGCACGGAATCTTAGTGAATAAAAGAAAAGAAACCAGGAGCCTGATTTTTTTATAAATAAATAAATGTATTTGCCTTGGGACAAAAACAAAACAATGCATTACATCATAAACATCTATATGAATGCTGAGTGGGGTTATCCAGAGATTTGGAATACGCTGTCAGCAATATGCTGATGACATACAGCACTACTTCTCCTTTGCATCTGCAGGTGTCACAGTGGATGTGCTGGACCTTTGTCTTGCCTTGCTAATTGACTGGATGAGAGTCAATAAACCGGGGCTCAATCCAGGTAAGACTGAGGCATTGTCAGTGAGTGGTTCCTTAGACAGAATGGATGGGAGGTGGCCTGCTCTTGATGGGATTACACCGCTCTTGATGGGTACATAGCTTGGTGGTGCTTCTGGGTCCTTTGCTGTTGCCTGAGACTCAGGATGCCTCAGTGGCATGGAGTGCCTTCCATCAACTTTGGCAGGTGGCTCAGCTTCACCCCTGTCTGGGCAAAGATAACCTGACTTCAGTTGTCTATGATCTGGCAACCTCTAGGCTAGATTACTGCAACACTTTTTGTGTGGGGCTGCCTCTGAAGACACTCTGGAAACTTTAGCTGATGTAGAATTCAGTGGCCAGGCTACTCACCAGGGACTCAGTTGCACAGGTCAATTTATAACGTTAAAAATGTGTTACATAAATGTGGCACCAGATGGCACTGTACAGCAGAATCCAAATTCAATGGCAAATTGCCTAGGGAGCTCCCCCATCCCCCACAGTATTTTTTAAATAGCATTTTTTTATATCTGTGTAGATACAGTCCAGGTCAAGAGGGTTACACATCTATAACCCGGCCTTTGACCATTTAACATTCTATGGCCTATTAAATATGTTTGCGGGAGAAGCAGTTACTGGTTTTTGTTTATTTAGTGTTCTCATTTTGCATTTTTTGTTTTGAATCACCCTGTGACTTTTGGATGAAAGGCGGCATATAAGTTGATTAAATAAATACTATATAAATAATAAATGGCTAACCACATTGGTTGAATCTCTGGTGTACTGTAAAACATTTGTTCTTCTTTATACCAGGGCAGTGTAATTCACACTTTTAACCGCCAAGTGGAGATCAAGTATCATTTATGCTACTTACACAGCTAAGAAATACAGTTTCTTTCAATTTATCGCTCCCAACAGGCCTTGGCAGGCCTGCTGCCAGCAAGTGACATCCTTTGACAACTGCTCTCCCCTGTGCTGGTGTGGATGCACATATATATAAATTTTGGGACCATGTTTTACAGGGAATCAAGGATATAGTGAGTGCACCAGTTTATTCAGATCCTCAGCCTTGTTTGCTGTCCATCTTCACCATTGCTGCTATTATGTGCAAAATCCCTTGTAATTTATTTTCTTATCACTGATTGACTAACCATTGCACAGACTGCCCCAAGACATTTTTGTACCTGAGGAGAAGCACAAAACGGTGACCCTCACACTGCCAGGGAAGGAGTGACAAACTACCCCAGGAACAAGGAAAGAATAAAGATCTGCATCAGGATCTGCTGGCCCTCTGGATCCTGCTGCCTGAGGCAGCCACCTCACCTTGCCTCATGGTTGGACTGGCTCTGCCCAGGGATGGAGGGCTAACTTAGCCTTTTTCCCGGTTTAAGAAAGTCTTCTTCATTGCACTATCTGAAAAAAGCTCCCCCATTCATTATGAGTTTCCAGGGGTAAAGCCAAACCTATGAACTATGCAGTTACATGGTGGTGATTCATGACTTATGCTAAAAGACAAACTCAGGTCTGTAGCTGCGTAAAAAGTATGGTTTTATCTGGATTTAATCTTATTCCAGGATTTATTATTGACCAGTCCACTGTGCTTCTGTAGAATGATGCTCTCATTATTTGCAGCATGTTTTAAAATAAAAAAACCTCTCTGCATTTCTCTGCCTGCAGTATTTTCTTTCTTAAGTTGTTGACCATACAATATCAAACAGGCAAGACATTGTTCATTTCTGTACAGTCATACCTCGGGATAAATACGCTTCAGGTTGAGCACTTTCTGGTTATGCTCCGCGGTGACCCGGAAGTAACAGAGCACGTTATTTCTGGGTTTCGCCGCTCGCGCATGCGCAGACGGTCAAAAGGACGTCATGCGCATGCGCGGAAGAGACGAAACGCAACCCACGCACGCACAGACGCGTTGTCGTGTCTTACGTTCTGTTCAGCATGCGAACGGGGCTCCGGAACAGATCCCATTCGCATCCCGAGGTACCACTGTATCTTGCAAACATTTTTACAGGAATGATTTTTTTAAAGGGGAAAAAGCAGCAGCACTTTTGCCAGCACAGTGTAATTTGCACCTTTAACCAGTAGGTGCTGATAAAACATTATATATGTAATAATAAAATAGGAAAAGGACCTCTGGACGGTTAAATCCAGTCAAAGGCGACTATGGGGTGTGGTGCTCATCTCACTTCAGGCCACAGACAGCTTTCCAGGTCATGTGGCCAGCATGACTAAACTGTTTCTGGCACAACGGGACACCATGACAGAAGCCAGAGCGAACGGAAACACTGTGCACTCTATATGTAATTTACACAGCTAAGAAGTGCAATTTGTTGCTCCTGGTTGAGATCCTTGCCAGGCCTGCCATCAGCATGTGACACCCTCTGACAACTCCTCGGCTCTCAGTCCCCTGGCCAGATCCACAGCAGCTGCCTGAATGTATACAGAACTGGCAAAAAGCACTGTAGAGTAGTAAGCATGTTGGAATTGGGCCTATGGGATCCAGGTTCACATCCCTGGTCAGCTGTGTCGCATGACTTCCAATTTGTGAGCAGGTATGCTTCGTTGATCTTAGAGGTGCTTACCTGTCCGGCTTGAAAAACACTGTGCTTTGGGGGGGGGGAGAGCTTGATCCAGCCTAAATGCCCCTTTCAGCCCAAGGGCCACATTCCTTTTTGGGCAACCTTCTGAGGGCCATATGATTGTGGTGGGTGGGGCCAGAACCAGAAATGAGAGGAGCAACATATGCAAATTTTAATCTTTGTACAGTTTGTCTAGTTTCTATGCACAGGCACAGACACTTCTCTGTACTCCATCCAGACAAACAAAAGGCACATTCCAGCCAGACAGAAAACACTGAGGGTGTGGCCTGGAGAGAATTCTGAGGGCCACACAAGATGCCTGGAGGGCCACTTTCGGGCCCTAGGACTGAGATTACCCAGCCCTGTTTGAGCCCTTAACCAGAAATGCAAACGATCTTGCAAAGAAGGTGTGACATTTAAACTGCTAGTGTGAAGTAAATAAGCACCAGCCTCTGCCTGATATTTCCTCCCTCTTTCCCAAACTTCTGTTATGTTAACCTTTCACAAACACTTGGAAGCTGCATTATCACCTCATTCCCCTACCAGGGCAAGGAGGGTCTCTCAATTAATGGGCTGTTCTGACAGACGACATAATAAGTCCCTGAGCCTCCTCCAATTCCTGCTCCAATATCTCAGAGCTTTAGTTTCAATATGAGTAGGAAAATGAGAGTAGCCCTAAACATTATTATTTTTTTAGAAAAAAGCACTGCTTTAAACCATGTGTTACTTTAAATGCAAACCAAAAGAGGGCACTGTTGTTCAGAAAACTGGCCAACACTTGTTTGCAAACCTCTTAAAATTAACTCCACCCCTAAATGCTGAACCATGATACCTGCTATTTTCTCTCTCTCATCACTATTCATCCTGTAAATACTTCACAAGCTGCTTCATAAGAAGGTAATATATAAATTTTGGCTGTGCACAGCACCCCCATCTGTTCAGTGGTTTCAATCTGAGGGACCAGTTCCAAAGTAGTTTGGGAGATGGAGCTTATGTTTCGTGACCTGGGTTGTTTTTTTTTTTAAAAAATGTCATTAAACATACACCTGGAAGCTGGAGAAAGATGTTGTTCTCCTCCTCATCCCCAGCTGAAAGCAGGCGTGGGCGGGTTGTCAATTCTGCCAGCTGAGCCCTTGCAAGCATATTGTCTGATAATTTGTTCGCAAAGGAGCCCCCTGCGCCAGACAGGATTGGCCACTCTGCTGAGCAGTGGAGTTTCTGCTCCTGCTCCTTTGCACCATGCAGGAAGAAGTGTCAGGCAGTAGGGGGCTACCTTCTCCCGGTGATTACGGTAGCTCTCAGTCTCTTTATGGGGTTTTCCCACCTGATGCCTGCCTTTACACCATGATAGCAGTGAATTGCTCTTGGCCATGGTTAGGCAACCTAAGGCCCGGGTGCCAGATCCGGCCCAATCGCCTTCTCAATCCAGCCCGCGGACGGTCCGGGAATCAGTGTGTTTTTACATGAGTCGAATGTGTCCTTTTATTTAAAATGCATCTCTGGGTTATTTGTGGGGCCTGCCTGGTGTTTTTACATGAGTAGAATGTGTGCTTTTTAAAAAAATGCATCTCTGGGTTATTTGTGGGGCATAGGAATTTGTTCATCCCCCCCAAAAAAAATATAGTCGGGCCCCCCACAAGGTCTGAGGGACAGTGGACCGGCCCCCTGCTGAAAAAGTTTGCAGACCCCTGCTTTTGGCCATCCAAGCTGATCTGTAGCCATCTGCATCTGTCTGTACCTGACTCATGCAACACCCAAGTCCTTCTGAATAGGCCCAGTTTGGCTCAGAACTCAGCTGGATTTGGTGCACAACCTAAAATAAAATAAAATAAAATAGTCATCCTTAGCCAACCTCCATTTTCTGTTTGGTGGGAGAAAGATGGGGGGGGAGGGGTAGAGAATTACATTTAAACCAGAGCCTAAAGATTTGTCATGTCCCTGTACTCATCCCTAATAAAACATCTGGTATAGGGGTTAGAGTGTTGGACTAGGACTAGAGAGTATACCAAGGTTTGAATTCCACCTCAGCCATGAAGTCCACTGGTAGTCTTCACTGGCTCTCATGCACATAGCCAGGATTTATGTTGGTGGGGACAGGCTTTATGTTGGGGTGGGGGCAGAACCTCAGTTAATTAAGTATTTGTATTGATTTACTTGATATGGGGGGCAGCTGCCCCCCTGCCTCCCTCTTGGCTATGCCCACGTAGCCTCTCTCAGCCTAATCTACTTCACAGGGTAGCTGTGCTAAATGAGGAGACGGAGAAGCATGTATGCCACCTTGAGCTCCTTGGAGGAAAAGGTGGGGTATAAATGCAAATAAATATAATATATATATATATAAATAAAAAAATGCTTTTTGATCTTGGTGACGCCATCTTAAAATGTCATTCATACGCTCGCACCAAGTGTGCTTGCTCCTTCCCTAAATCTTTTGTGTGGCAATGAGAGGGACCAGGTAAAATGAGTTCCGACGAGGCATTGGGGGGGCTTGTCGCTTGCATGTGACGTCACACTTGCAACAAATGCATATGATGTCACATGCTTTGGCATAGCTGTCAACTGCCCCTTATTTGGCGGGAAACTCCCTTATCACAGCGCCGTGTCCCGCTGCTGCCCTTATTGATGCTGTCCCTTAAATTTCCCAGGTTTCAAAGGAAGCACCTCCTCTCCCTCCCTCCCTGCCGGCCAGGGAGGAAGGAGGCTCCAACTGTGTTGCTTGGCTGCCCACCCTGCCCCCCTCCGGCCTCCTCTCACCAGCCTCGGCCCCCCGGAGTCCCTTCCCGCAGGGACTGGCGGAAGCCTCGGGCCCTTCTGCCGCCATCCTCCTCGCAGCCGCCGAACTGAGCGTCTGCCTGGGGCCTCCCCTCTGCCCATCGTCGCCGCTCCCGCTAGGCCATACTGCGGCTGTGCCGCCGAAGGACCCGGATGAGATGGGCAGCCTGGCATGGCCTATGAATTGCTGAGGAGCCTTGAGAGGAGAGTGAGGGCAACCATAGAGAAAGCAGTTCAGAGAGAGGAGGAAGAGGAGGAGGCGGAGGCGGAGGAAGAGGAATGGGCAGGTGTTCCAAGGGCTACAAGGGAAGGACCGCAAGCGCTTCTCCCATAGATTTGTAGTGGTAGACTAGCATAGATGGTCTGATCTGCGGGTTTACTTCAGGCGCTATTTCCCCCCCCTTCCTCCCGCCCCACCTGATGAAATTGAGAGCTGCAGATGGAGCACGAGAGAAAAGATACAGAACTGCAGCAGCATCTTCGTAGCTTGGACTTCGTTTTGCGCAAAAAGTGGTTGCTGCTTGTAGTTATTTAATTGCAGTGTTTCATTGGCTGGTGTCTTGAGCAGCAACCTCTGGAAACGAAGGGCTAAAAACGGGCTGCCCTCCAAAATGATCTGGTTCCTTTTAACTTCACATTTCAGCTGGTTGACTAAAATCCCTTATTTTGGCTGCTGATCCCTTATTTTCGAGGCTGCTGGCCCCTTATTTTCAAATCTGTAAGTTGACAGCTATGTGCTTTGGCAGGAGGCTGCAAGGCCTGACAAGGCCCTCTGTCACTGCAGGTAGGCCAGTTGGGGCCTTCTGGTGCCAATGAGGAGGCCCGGCAGGGCCCTCGACTACCGCCACAGGGAGGCCCAGTGGGACCCAGCTCCTCATGACTGCGGATGAGGGACTCAGACCAGGCCATCCCTGCATACTTGGGGGGTGGGGCTGAGCTGTCCTCAGCCCCATAGAGTTGGCGCCTATGAGAGGGACAAACCCCTCACAGTATTGACCTCATTACAGTCCCTGGACACCCCAAGTTCGTACACTCCAGGGGTGAATAGCAAGAGAGGGCACTCAGCTTTTTACAGTCTGTGGCTGTATTTCTCTGTTGCCCTGAAGCCCTATTTAGCTGTTTACATTCCAGCATGCCGCTAGAACATTGTCATGGTTAGGCACCAGCTTATCTGTAAGACAGAGACAACAATTCAGAATTGCAGCAAAATGTTACTGTGCAGAGTAGTTTCAGCTAGCCATGTGTGCATGAGTGCAAGGTCTTCTTGTGTGTAAGTGCTGATGCATCACGTGCTTTTCAAGGCTCAGATTATTGACTGGATCCAATTTTTACCCAGATCTCATGGAAAAGTGAACTGAAGTCCATGACAGCATGCCCATCTGCATGGGTCTAAGGATCTAAATTGGCTGGTGACACCCTGCTCTATCCTAGTCCACCTTTCCTAGTTGTTCATCTTCTTCCCAACAGTCACCTGACATTCTGCGGTTACTGATCTTGCTCAGTTCCTACCAAACAATTTCCTTTCCCCTTTATGTTTTTTCTTTACTCCCTAAACATTATTTGTACTTCTGCAAAGCTTAGGGCTTCTTCAAGGCTACTGATATCTCCCTTCCTGCTCTTGGAATGCATTGTTAGGGCTGGGAAAGAGAACGCTATCTGATGCCCCAGAGAGCCCAGAGACAATGTGAAAGGCTTTGAATTTTATACTTTATAAAGTCTGAATGTAACGATTCTAGGCTAACTGAAGCATCTAAATGTTCTTTGGGGCAGCCCCAACCCACCCACAAACATGTTCCAGTAATTCTCTCAAGAGGTTACTAAAGCATGTGGCAAAATCTGATTGCTCCCAGAAAAAGAAACTTAAACCTGCAGCACACACATACAGGAGGTGTGGGTGTGTGGGTGCGTGCGTGCGTGCGTGTGTATGTAATCTTATCCGTCTGTACCCAGAATAAAGTCCCACAACTTTCCATATACAGGTTAAGAACTTTCCATATACGGTTTAAGAACTTAATTGGTTCTGGAGGTCCGTTCTTAACCTGAAACTATTCTTAACCTGAGGTACCACTTTAGCTAATGGGGCCTCCCGCTGCCGCTGCGTGATTTGTGTTCTCATCCTGAAGCAAAGTTCTTAACCCGAGGTACTATTTCTGGGTTAGCGGAGTCTGTAACCTGAAGTGTCTGTAACCTGAAGCATCTGTAACCCGAGGTACCACTGTATATCTCTCCATCTCCCACTGCTTGTCCTGCCCCCCAATACATTTTGGGTGAAAGAGATATCTCAAATGGTCTTGTTTTTCATCACTCTTTGCTGTTCAGTAGTGCCCACGAGTGAGTAATCTCCACTGGTCACTTATGACTTCTTGGGCTATTTTCACTCTCATTGAGACACATCAAAGTATGGTCCTAGGGCAGGGGTCAGCAACCTTTTTCAGCTGTGGGCCGGTCCACCATCCCTCAGACCATGTGATGGGCCGGACTATATTTTTTTGGGGGGGAAATGAACGAATTCCTATGCCCTACAAATAACCCAGAGATGCATTTTAAATAAAAGCACACATTCTACTCATGTAAAAACACCGGGCAGGCCCCACAAATAACCCAGAGATGCATTTTAAATAAAAGGACACATTCTACTCATGTAAAAACACGCTGATTCCCGGACTGTCTGCAGGCCAGATTGAGAAGGCGATTGGGCCGCATCCGGCCCCCAGGCCTTAGGTTGCCTACCCCTGTCCTAGGGTGTAGTCTGAAGGTGAATGGGACCGTTACATTGTTGTAGAGCAGCAGATCTAGGCCTGCTCAGAGCCTGGATAGCTGATTACCTGGGGTACCTTGCCTTGGTACCCATGAATAATGGTAGGATATAAATATAAGGAATAAAACAAATATAATTGGCCAAATGTCACAGGCTATCAGTAGTAATCTGCCAGGCTTTCAGAGATCTTCCTTCAGGGTAAGCCACACTAATAGCTGTAGGAGACATGAAATGAGTGTTATCAAATTATGCAAGTTTTGTAGAAAGTCGTTTGGAAAATGTTTTGATTGCTCTCAGAATGTGGGGACAGTGAAGCAAAATGCTGCAAGATTCTGGACAGACCAAAGGAGGTACATAGTTGAACTCTGGAATTTCCCCCCACAAGTTGTAATAAAGGTCATAAACATGAAAGGCTTTACAAGAGGATTGGAACAATCTATTTAGGATAAGGCAGCCTGTGGCTGGTAGCCATGATGTTCTTTCCCCAGTTGCTGGGAATCTCAGGTGGGGAGAATAAGCTGTTGCACTCAGGTCCTGCTTGTGAAATTCCCTTTGGAGCATCTGGTCCACCACTGTGAGAACAGAGTGCTGGGCTAGGTGAGCCCTTCGGCTCTTTTTATGCACTCACCAGAATAATAGTTAAGAATCACAGGATTTGAAGGCACCCTTAAGGACCATCGCAGACCCACTCCCAAACCTACAGCAATATCAAAACAGCAAAAACTTCAGTCTGCTCCAAGAAAAATAGTAAACACAGACTTCTAAAAAGACATTGGGGTTTTCTCTCGACACACATAGAGTTGAACGTTGATTTCAAGAAAGCAAAGAGGCAAAGGAAAAGAAGTAACTTTCATGGTCTTACTCAGCTCCTTACTCAGTGCAGCTGGTACTGGAGAATTTATCACTGGATTATGCTCAATTCATTTTGAGAGTACCGAAGGCAGATGTCAGAGGGGATCCAACATAGCTTAGCTATTGTTGTTCTCCTTTTCCTTTATTGCAACACTGATTACCTGCTGGCCATGAACCTTGCTTTTTTAAAGAGAAAAACAAATAAAGCTTCAGTGTTCTGTCCCACCTAACAGAAATTTTCTGATAAAAAAAAAAAAACAGAGCAACTGGCTTGACCTTGATGGCAGTACAGACTAATGCTTTGGTATTATGGGATACTTGAGAGCTTAAATTAATCAGTGTGAATAGCTGGCTGCAACATGATTTTCTTCTGTGGGATAATAAAAGGGATGTAAGAAGGCATATTTATTGGAATATTTCTTCGCCAATACAAACTTGGTTGTAACAGACACAGTGGCAAAGTTCCTCTTCTCTGTTAAAGTTCTCACAAGAGGATAGTCCCATTTTAATTGTATTTTTTGGTAACACAGTTTTTATTTTTTCGTTTTATCTTTAAACTGTTTAACAGTTGCATTGAAATATATCTTTGCTTACATTAGACCATATAAAGGTAAAGGGACCCCTGACCATTAGGTCCAGTCATGGACGACTCTGGGGTTGCGGCGCTCATCTCATTTTATCGGCCGAGGGAGCCAGCGTACAGCTTCCGGATCATGTAGCTAGCATGACTAAGCTGCTTCTGGCGAACCAGAGCAGCGAACGAAAATGCCGTTTACCTTCCCGTCAGAGCAGTACCTATTTATCTACTTGCTCTTTGACGTGCTTTCGAACTGCTAGGTTGGCAGGAGCTGGAACCGAGCAACAGGAGCTCAGCCCGTCACGGGGATTCAAACCGCCAACCTTCTGATCAGCAAGCCCTAGGCTCTGTGGTTTAACCCACAGCGCCACCCGCATCCCATCACACAGCGGTATTTTTTCACTTTATAGATCAAAACCAGCATATTGAATTGGACTCAGAAACTGCAGGCAAGGACCATTTTGTGTGGGGATTGCATTCCTGCCCCCTGCACATGTTGGCAAAGTGCATGTAAGCCTGCTCTGCCCCCACGCACCCTGCCCGGCCTCCATTACACCCCCTTTCCCAGCCACATCCGGGGGCGGTGCGATGTGCACATGCATGTCTGCACATCAATTGGATGTGCCTAAAAAGGTCATTGCCTGTAATTGGCAGCTAGTGCAGTCAGGCCAGAATTGGCATTATATGCTCAAACTTGGCAGCTGAATTCTGCATTAGCTGAAGTTTCCAAACCATCTCCAAAGGCAGCCCCCACATATAACATATTGCAGTAATCTAACCTAGAGGTTACCACAGTGTAGACAACAGAGGTTATGTTATACCTGCCCAGATAGGGGCATTGCATGCCACCAGGATCACCTGAGCCTCAAGTGACAGTGATGCTTCCAGAACTACCATCAAGCTATGTATCTGATACTTCAAAGAGAGTGTAACCCTTTTAAAAGCAAGCAGCCTCCCATCCATCCAGTCTAGGAAACCACTTACTCACAGTGCCTCAGTTGTAACTGGTCTGAGCTTCAGTTCGTTGGCTCTCATCTTGTCTATAATGTAAGACATCAGTCCAGCAAATCTACTGCATCACCTACAAATGTAAAGAAATAGAGTCATAGCTGTCAACTTTTCCCTTTTCTTGCGAGGAATCCTATTCGGAATAAGGGAATTTCCCTTAAAAAAAGGGAAATGTTGACAGCTATGAATAGAGTTGTGGGTCATCACCATATTGCGGACAACATCAAAACTCAAAATGACCTCACTCATTTGTTTCATGTACATGGTAAACAACACAGAAGGCTCCACGGGCCTGAAAGCACCGCCCTCTGAAAACTAACATCCAAGTAAGACTGGGACCACTGCAAAGAGGTGCTGCCCACCCCCAACTCAGACAGCTCCAGAAGGATACCATGCTTGATGGTATAGGAAGTTGCTGAGAGATCAAGGAGAATAAACAAGGATACATTTTCCGTGTCTCTCTCCCTACAGAGGTAAACAACATTCTCCATGCCATGCATAATTTTATAATAAAAAAATAAAAAAATATATTTTTTGAAATTCAGCAGAAGCTGCTGTAGAGGCACTTCTTTGGCACTCCTACCAGTCCATCCCGATTGCTATGTTCCACATAAATGAAAAGCATCTCTTTCATAGCAGGTACATAACATTGTTATTAAGCCATTGCCCTAGTTTATGACCCAGGGAGCAATTTACTGTTGATATTATCATGGCAGGTGGGAGCACTTGTGCTTCCCAGCTCTAAATATTATGATGTTCCTCTTCAGGGACTTTTAAATATATATATATATATAGAGAGAGAGAGAGAGAAGTCAGCAAGTCAGCTGAATGCTGAATTTGTCCCTTTCTAAACACGGTTCCTGGCATGAGCCAAAACACTTAGGCTTACTGGCAAGCAAAGCTCTTTGAGGAATTAATTTGCTCAAGCAAATTATTAGAATCTTTCTTCCTCTTAAAATGTTTAGGACAAACTGGAGGCTAATGAAAGGAACGGAACAATTACAATGCTTGAAGTGCCCATAACCTCTGCAGGCAGATGCGCAAACGAGTAAGTGCTGTTTCCAGGGTAAGTTTGGATTTGCATCAATTTTGAAATGAAAACAGGGGATATTTAGGTTTTACCCTCTGTATTTCAGGAGGAGCACCTGTATGTCTGGATGGAAGCTGAAAGAGGAGATGATTCTGATGATCCTACAACAAAATGTTGCAGTGTAAAGTGCCTCTGTTCATGTTACTCCATTCCATTCTACCTCCCTCCTAGTTTTCTATCCTCATCCCCAACAGACACTCTATATTCTGCAGTCACTGATCTTGTAAAGTTTCACTTAGCTGTTTTGGCTACCCCTGCACCTTGAAGAATTTTGACACTTCTGCAAAAGTCACCACAGAGCTGGTGATGGGAGCAAGTGGGCACATATACTTGTCCATATATCTGCCCAATTCATCTCTAAATCAGCTGATGTATTCTTTCTCTGTAAAGTTTATCTGTAAGGTTTATTCTTTAACCTAAGTTTTGTGTCCTAGGGCTCATCCACACTTCTGTTTCACCTGCCACTTTTCCCCAGCAAAACACACAGTTTAGTGCTGAATCAGTGCAGATGGCAGTTGGGTGGCAGTAGGCAGTCTGTTCCTCACCTTCCTGTGCTCCTGGCATGGTCTAACTCTTGACTCTTCCTTTCCCCAGAGCCTCAGTCTCAAAGTGGCTTGCCCTCTTCTTAGGAGGCAGAAGAAACAGTTTAATGTCAAAATGTTTATAATCCAAGGTATTTTGGATCTATCAGGTTCTCCATCAATACATTTCAAAATGTAGAAGCTGAGTCTTTTGTCCTGCTGCAGCTCAGGCATAGAGCATCTGCTTTGCATACAGAATGTCCCATGTTCAATCCCCTGTCCTCCAGTTAGAGCTGAGAATGTCTCCTGTCTGAAATCCTGGAAAGCTACTGCCAGTCAGTGTAGGCAATACTGAGTTAGATGGAACTATGGACTGACTTCCTGCATGATTATCATTATTATTATTCCACCCTTCATCAAAAGATCTCAGGATGCTTCACAAGATAAAAACACAGGATAAAAGCACAAATAAATAGTTAAACAGGAACAACAAAACAATAACCCTCCCTCCCACAAACACATTTAAAAGGCTGTAGAATATTAATCAGTCAAAGGCCTGATTGAAGTGGAATGTTTTTGCCTGGCACCACTATGGGGAGCCATTACAGAGAAGGCCTGTTCTCGTGTTGCCACCCTTTGGACCTCAAGTAGAGGAGGCACTTGAAGAAGGACCTGAGATGATGATCACAGAGTCTGAGTCAATTTATGTTTCTGTGTAAAGGCTCAGATCCCTTTTGTTGTGTAAATGGGAACATAGGAAGCTGCCTTACCAGGCAGGCTATTTGCCCATCTAGCCTAGTCTTGGTTAGTCTGACGGACAGTGGCTCTATTGGGGTCTTAGACCTTTCTCTCTACCACCTGATCTGTTTCAAAACTGGAAATGCCAGAGATGGGAGCTGGGGTTTTTTGTTTGTCAAGTGTGTGCTCTGTCACTAAGCAACAGCCAGGGGTAGCCTTAGTATAGCACCCATTCCCAAATCAAGGTGCATATGGCACCCGAGGGCAGCCCAGTTCTTTTGGCACCTGACACAGAAAACCCCACAAGCTCTTCTCCCTGGAAGCAGTGGTTGCTGTTTTTTTGACTCAAGAAAAATAAATACAGTAAATGGGCAAAAGTACAAAGAATCACAAAATGTTTAGGGGTATGCGTACCCCTGTGTCCCCCCCCCCAGAAAAAAGCACTGCCTGGAAGTATAAATGCAACCATTATAAAGTTTAGTGTGAACAGTTTGTGATACCCACAACCTTCTGATTTATTTTGCTGCATGGAAGAACGTATCTCTAATGGCCTTATGCCCCTTCCCCAATGGGGTGGTGAACAAAGAAACATGGCTGTCTCTGTCACACTCTAATAGAGAGTCCTTCTAATTAAATGAAGCCCAGTTTTCCTGTGGTTGAACATGGCATTTAAGAAAAACCTTCTAAAGGCGTTTCTGTTTGCAGCATGTTATCCAGAAGATAACTGAGCCATAGACATTGAGCTTAGGCTTTTACAGAAGCCAAGTGGCAACTTGTTTTATTTATTTATTTAATATTGTGTGCTGGCAAAGATCCACAAAGGCTTCCTGGATCCCAAAATGGGAAAGTCAGGGATGTCATTGGTGGGAGTTGCTGCGATTTTTATTGCAATGTCCATAGCAGTAAAGTTACAAGCTTGCTGACAAGTAATGATTTCATATTTGCTAACACTGTTGGTAGCGCTTGCAAAAAAAATTTTTTTTGAAAGAAAAACAAAAACAAACCAGCGACAACCAGGAAAATATTTGCATTGACATTTTCTAACATGAATGAAAGATATCGCTGGTTCCGTAATGAGGTCTGGGAGACCTCTTATTCCACCCATTAAGTTCATACTGTCCATCTTTTCATTGAACATCTACTTCTAGAGATGGGGGGGGGGGTAGAAGACAGCATTGCTTGAAGAACAGCATACTTGCACCACGCACATGAATGAAAATTTAAACATGCCCTGAAGGTAGCATAGGGATAATGATTTAAATGGCAACGTGTTACAGGAAATTGCCCTTGTTAAACAGACACTTATAGTAGGAGTGGGGAACCTGTGGCCCTCCAGGTGTTGCTGGACTCCAGTTCCCAGCAGCAGCAGCCAGCATAGCCAATGGTCAGGAATGAGGGTAGTTGTAGTCCAGCAATTTTTGGAGGGTTACAAATCCCCCTATACCTGCTTTATAGTATATGCAAACCTACTACTTGAGTATTCTGCTGTTCAGAGATTTATTGCTTCCAACTTCCCACATGCAGTCCAAGTCATGGAGTCTCATAAGGTAAAATATAACAAGAGGTCAGCTAGGATATGACCAAAGCTGTTCTCCCAAGCATGTGAAGAGGCTAAGCTGATCTTTCCATGCCTGTCAGGGAAAGACATGCCTGATTTCTGCTCACATCCAAGGCTGTGGCTATGGGTGAAGCAAGACCCTCTTGGGGTGTTGATGCTGTGAACCCCTCCATCGTAGGCTCAGGTTGTATATATCAGTAAATAAACCAAATATCATAAAGACGCCACAGTCCCTACTGGCCCCCATTCCAAAGGAAACACAAACCCTGGGTAAGCACCTGGAAGCCCTGCTCAGAGATTGGAGTGGCATGTAATAATATGCTTTTATTTTAATTGTACTGCTTTAAAATTTTGATGTTTGCTGGCCTGGACTCTTTTGGGAGGAAAGGCAGGGTAGAAATCTAATTAGTAAGTAAGTAAGTAAGTAATTAGTCCCATGTGCTGGAGGATGCCCATCACTGTCTTAATAACTTCTTATTGCTGTAGACATGCATGTAATGAAAGCTGTGGAGCCCTTCTTTTCTTATATGGTCTTTCTGTGTCTTGTATACTCAGTGTTGGTTTTTGTTTGTTTGTTTGTGGAACAAATGATGCTGAGTTTGTTAGAGGAAAATGGAAGTGCAAGCACTGGGTCAAAAAGTGAAAGGAGCATGAAGGAACAGGATTGTCACCTGGGGATGATCAAGAGTGAGACATATTCAGCAATAGTGTTTTGCAGAGATGAAAGCAGGTGTAGTGGTGGGGGAAAAATTAAGTGTGGGAGCTCAGGAGCGCTGACAGAAAGAGGCCACTGTGATTCCCCCCGCCCACTTCCTCATTTTTTAACACACACACACACGAGAAAGAGAGAGCGAGAGAGAGCGAGAGAGCGAGAGCACCAAAGATGTTCTTTTGTCTCTTAGCTGTGCCGCTCTTCAAAAAGTATTCATCTTAAATTAGGGTCATGGTGGGGCTCATTAAATGTTTCACTAAAGGTTGTTTCATTTGGGGCTGATGTTCTGCCAATCAAATTGTCCAGAGTGAAGGTAGGAGCTGTAACTGTGCAAAGTGATAATAGCACCTGGGGAAATAAAGGTTGAGGCTTAAAATAAGTGTGTGTGTGTGTGTGTGTGTGTGTGTGTGTGTGTGTGTGGAATTATCCATCCTTGGGAGAACAAATCTAACCTGGAAAGATGCTTCCAAAATCTAAACAGGATGATGTGATGGGGGTGGCAGTGGGGAGGCAGGGAGAAGAATGAAAAAAACAATGCAAGCTCCAAAGTGGATTTTCAGTTCCAACATTTTAGTGCCTCGGGAGAGGGACAAGATGGCAAGTCTCCCCTCCACCTGCCATTGCACTACCACCATTTACAGCTTTTAAAGAAAGTCTGGCTTTAGCAATGAGAGATGACCAGAAGATAAGAGGAATAAAGGTGGGCAGAAGAAATCAGTATTGTAATACAGTATATGCAGATGACATAATGTTACTTTTTTCCTACCAGTTAACCCTTTGGAATAAATTAAGGAGGTAATTCAATAAATGGGTGGGGCTACTGAATAGACGCATCTAAAACAGAATTTATTGGATTCTGTTTGAAGGGAGAGGACAAACTCCTTGAATTTTTCTGTTGAAAAAGGAAAGGTAGGAGATATATGCTGGGAGCAAACAAGCAAGCTAGGTGCTATGTTAACGATTATTTCTTGAAGACAGGCTTGATGGTGAATGTGATAAAGGTGGCCCACTGCTTGATGGTTATATGTGCTTGACAAAATGGATTGCTGTTAAGAAATGAAAAGAAGCTTGAGTAAATCTTTTTCCTCAGCAGCGTTCATATAAAAAAAATTAACTGGAAAAGATACCATGGCTGATTGATTTTGTTCTGTTCTCCAAAAGCTCCAGTCAAAACCAACTTCCATTCCATCAGGAGTATGTTTGACATTTGACGGGCTGTCACTGGAAAGACAAATGTGTCCAATCAAAAGCAGCTGAGGAGAGAGATGACCTTTGCCGTCACTTCTTGATGTGCTGTGAGCTAATAAATTAAGGAAAGGAGATTAAAGATACAGGCAGATGGGGAGGCAGTTGGCTGGGCAGACAGGGTGAAGAGTTACGTTGTCTCTTGAGATGGCCTTTTCAAATAGCTGTTGCTGGAGGCTTCTTTCTAGAATCTCAGTCAAAACCAGAAGCTACATAAAGTTCTGTGTAATTTCCCCTGGTTGCTTTGTATAAGGTAAAGGGACCCCTGACCATTAGGTCCAGTCATGACCGACTCTGGGGTTGCGACGCTCGCTTTATTGGCCGAGGGAGCCGGCGTCCAGCTTCCGGGTCATGTGGCCAGCATGACTAAGCCGCTTCCGGTGAACCAGAGCAGCACATGGAAACGCCGTTTACCTTCCCGCCGGAGCGGTACCTATTTATCTACTTGCACTCTGACATGCTTTTGAACTGCGAGGTTGGCAGGAGCAGGGACCGAGCAACGGGAGCTCACCCTGTCACGGGGATTCGAACTGCCGACCTTCTGATCAGCAAGTCCTAGGCTCTGTGGTTTAACCCACAGCGCCACCCATGTCCCTTGGTTGCTTTGTATATGTAACTGAAAAAAGCAGAGCCTGGAGACTGCAATCAGGAATTGAGGAAGGGTGAGAGGTGGTGCGCCACTCTCTGCTGGCCATTTTCCTCCTTTTGTTGTTCAAAGATAAATTACAAAAATGAGGAAGAAAAAGGAGAGTGTTCATAACACAATGATGATGATGATGATGACGACGACGACGATGACGATTTATTTATACCCTGTCCATCTGGCTGGGTTTCCCCAGCCACTCTGGGCGGCTTCCAACAAAATATTAAAATACAACAGTCTGTCAAACATTAAAAGCTTCCCTAAACAGGGCTGCCTTCAGTTTTCTTCTAAAAGTCTGGTAGTTGTTTTTCTCTTTGACATCTGGTGGGAGGGAGTTCCATAGGGTGGGTGCCACTACTGAGAAGGCCCTCTGTCTGGTTCCCTATCACTTGGCTTCTTCGCAGCGAGGGAACAGCCAGAAGGCCCTCAGCACTGGATCTCAGTGTCCGGGCAGAACAATGGGGGTGGAGACATTCCTTCAGGTATACTGGACCAAGGCCCTTTAGTGCTTTAAAGGTCAGCACCAACACTTTGAATTGTGCTCGGAAATGTACTGGGAGCCAATGTAGGTCTTTCAGGACCGGTGTTATGTGGTCTTGGTGGCCACTCCCAGTCACCAGTCTAACTGCCACATTCTGGATTAGTTGTAGTTTCTGGGTCACCTTCAAAAAATATTTGTGCACAGGATAATACTTAGTTTCAGATAATGTATGGTCACATCCACAACAAACACAATGAACACCTTATGTTAAGTGATGAATTAATATGTTTAATTTCATAATGTGAAGATCTAAGGATGTTAATGTTTAAGTTAAATTTTATAAGAACTGTGATTTGGAAAACCGTTAAAAGGATATGCAATGAAATTCAACCAAGGGGAAGCGAGGAAGTCACTTAACAATGTTAATAATCTTCAATAAGGCTATGATTTATGTTTGTTTATCTTATGTGTTTGTTTGTTTATAATGTTGTGAAAACCAATAAAAAAAATTGGGGGAAAAATGAACACCTGTACCACTATCATGGTCATGCCCCCCTCCCAATAATTTTGGAGACTGTAGTTTGTTCAGGGTCTCCTAACAACTCTCAGTACCCTTAACAAACTTTAGTTGCCAGGATTCTTTTGGGGGAAGCCATGAGTGTTAAAATGCTAAAATAATTCTTATGTGTTAAGATAAATAGAAATGCAGATATTTTGTATCGTACTTCTACAGTGAAGCAGTGAAATGCATTGTCTGCTGGAAGATAATGTGAGATGTAATAATATTTCAATATGTCTCCTACTAACAAATACAAATTTATTTGTTCTTGCTCTCTGTTATTCCAATGAAATATAAACAACTTCCATTTTTCACCCAATGCCTTCTGTCAAAATAGATTTTCCACCCATGAGAGAAAATATATAGACCCCTGTATCTTTTTCCTTGTACTGGGGAATAAACAAACAAGCAGCTTGAGCGGCCTGTGGTTCTGCATGCGCACAAACATGTTTTTGGATAATATCCTACACAGAGTAAATTGGAATTATTTTCATTAGAGACTAATATGATTCAATCTCATTTCTTTTGTAGGTTTATCTAGCAACAACGATGCCTTCACAACCGTCGCTCCAAAACTCATCAGGCTAAGACATCTTAATGCTGCTGCTTAAACATTTCATTTGGGATGAACTGAACTAGCCTCTCTGCTTTTGTTGGTATTCTAGTATTAATTTGGTTAAAGAATAAAATGAGAATTCCCAGGATGCCTAGAGCCCGTTCTGAGACAAGTATGCTTTTGTGTGAGAGAGTTCAAATCAATAAACATGTAGCAAAGTAAAGCAGAAATATAGGCCTTTAGTCATTTAAAATATCCCCTTCTAAGTTGCTTCCAAAGTTCCCCGCTTCCCCTTAAGCATAGAAAGCACTTAAACTCTTCTAAGGTCAGATTCATGTGCTTTTCCATATAGCAAGAAAAGGCAGTACAATTTCATTTCAAAGTTGATAAATGTTTCTAAATTATTTGTATTGAAATACAGAGGTGACTTGATGGTCAAGGCTTGGAGCAATCAGCCCAGACACTCTTACTGATTTGTTCACATGATGGAAAAAGAAATAAAAAAGAGATTGGTAACTTTCCCTCCCAAGATAAGGGCTTTGACCTGGCCAAGTCTGGCAGGACAGCTGACTCTATGGTCTCAACCCCTTCATACATTAATTAGAGTTCAGCATGCTGGTTTTGTGAAGCTGGATATATACCACCGCTTTAAAGCTTGATGTGTTTTATCAGGCTCTCATTCTGCACTGAATAAACAGATTAAGGGAAAGTCTACTGGCCTGCTTGGATGAGTGTGGTCCACAGTTGGGGTTTTCGGTGATACTAAAGACTTGCTTATATAACATGCAAATGAGCTCATCACACACCTTCTGTTGCATTGATGGAACATCTTTGGCACGTATTGAGGTTTTCTTGGTGTTTAAGTTAAGTTGCTATCTGTGGGGCTGTGTAGGTGGAACACAGATTTAGTGCTCACACAACACGGAGGCTTTGAAATGTTATTGGACATTTGAAACAGATCTGCTGTGCACTGAGTTAAATCAGGAGTAGGGGGGCTTTTTCAGACTAAGGGGCACAGTGGTAAGTGGGGCCAGAGGCAGAAGTAGGTGGGGCAACTTTTTTTTTAAAAGAAAAACTTTGTTCAGTAGGCTAGTTCCTACACACACTCAGACAACCTCTCTGTCCTCCATCCAGGAAAGTAAGTGACATTGTCAGAGTTCAAAGACACACTAAAGCAGCGGTTCTCAACCTGTGGGACCCCAGATGTTGTTGGACTACAACTCCCATCACCTCTGAGCTCTGGCCTTGCTAGCTAGGGGTGATGGGAGTTGTAGTTCAACAACACCTGGGTTAAGAAAGGCTGCAGTAAAGCATCCAAGGAGGATACAAAATAGGAGTAGTGAGGAGGGTGGAGGTGGAATGTGGCTGAGGAGAAGGTGTAGTCTGGGGAGAATCCTGAGTACCAGATAGAGAGACCTGGGGCATTGCATTTGGTCCCTTGACTTGAGGTTCCTCACCTCTGGGTTAAATAACAAAACTACCACTATGGTGTGTTTTTACTAGCATTCATAGTACTTCACATACATTATCTTGTAGTACTTTATAAGGATCCTGCCTGATCCAGACCTCAGGAGACCTCTTACTGATTGATTGAATTTATATCTGCCCAAAGTAGGAGGAGGCTTCAGATACCACAAATAACCCCAGTCCATAGCCAAGGACCCAGAGGACCTATTCTAGTCCCAAGGCAGCCCCAATAGATGTCTTGCCTGGACACTTCCAATAACCCTCTTTGACCTCATTGTAAGCACTGCCTTCATCCCCAAACCTCTTGCTTCATCCCTTCTACCAGGACTTCATGAGCTAAATTGGCAGTGGGAAGGTCAGAGTTGCCATAGGAACACCCATTTTGACTGCCAGAAGGCTCACTTGCCAGGAGTTTCCATGGAAGGAAGGGTCAACTCAGATAGAGGGATATAATCTACCAGGAAGAGGAGGAACAGGCATAAATCTCCCAGTCTCCCCTGAACCCTTGCTGGGTTAACAGCTCCCTCTGAGCATCTTAACATTCAGCTCTCTTCCTTGCTGTTTGGGATTCCTCCTGCAACCCAAGGTGTGTTTCAAAGGAACATTGATATGAGTACTCCCCACATGAATTTCTTAAAAATGGCTCCCCAAAAGCCCATTTTTCTTTCTTCCTACCAACTGTAGATAGGAGGAACCCAGTATTTAAAGAAGTGTCAGAATCAGATTAATCTGCTTATTTATTTGCATTGAGGCTGTTGGAATAACATATTACTATTTCAATGCAGCACATGGGAATATCTTTTCATCTGTTACCATGATGATGGACAACTTTGCAGAGTTCATGTTTTGAGGTTAGCTGTTAGTCTCTCATTTATCATCACAGAAGGTAGGAAAGCAGGCAGTTGATGCTGGGCATTCTTCGTTAAATGAGCCTAATCTGTGAAAAAAGTTCCAAGTCTTCCAGGAAGCCATGCCCAGTACCTCAGGGGAGCCATTCAAGTTCAGTACAAGACATTTTGACCCCTCGGGTTGAGGTTCCCCAGCTCTGCCATCAGATTTCCACAGCATTCTCCCAGCTCCCTTTCTGAGGAGAAAGAACTGTGCAAACAGAGCCCTTCTGGACAAAGGTCTTCACCACAATATCTGAGATTGCAGCACTTGCCAGCAGGCTCTTGCAAAGCTTGTATGAGGCCCGGGATGAGAATTTTGTTAGAAAAAGGTTATAAATGCAAATGAAACAGCATCTGGCCCCTAGAAGGGTCCCCTGACCAACATAGCCTTCCAAAACCCGGGGCAGGTATACCCAGCTGCTTCTTGCCCCCTGCACAGGGCTGCTTGCAAGAGGTTACTAGCAGTCCCTGCTTTAGTGTTGGTGTCCCTGGAATGTGATGCAAACCTAGCCGTCTCTCAAAAGACTTAGATCTTTTTAGTTTACGGGTTGCCTGGATGTCAATATTGGGGCACTGGAAGCCTCCAATGTCTTATCTCCGAGATTCCTGATTTTGCAAAGTATGTCATATTGCTCTTTCAAGAGCGACTTACTCATCCTCTCCATATAATATGGGGTGCTTCTAAAAGAGACCACTTTGATAAGGTTTGCTTTCAATTTATTTCTTACTTTCATAATAATACAAGGTTGTCCCATCTGCCAGGAACAAATTGTGGAGAGGCTATGCTAGATCTGACTCATACTCTGAGAAATGTTCTTTTTCTGTTCCTTGTCCACTCTTGATTGAGTTATGCTATTTGCTTCATGTTTGCAGGCTGTACACTTGTTATATATAGCTGTCCATTTTTCTCTTTGTAGGAACTTTTTCAAACTATAATATATTTTTATTGTGTGTGCATTTCTCCGATGAAAATAGGGACTTTCCATTCCATAAAGATAATTTTAGTATTTATACCCAGCACATCTTACTGGGTTGTCCCAACCATTCTGGGCAGTTTCAAACATATATAACAACATAATAAAACACTAAACACTGAAAAACTTTCCTATACTGTATATGGCTGCCTTCAAATGGCTCAGGGGTGGAATAACTCCATACCCTCCAACATTTCTTCAATGAAAACAAAGACATCCTAAGGAAAAGTGGGACATTCCAGGATCAAATCAGAAACCAGGATGGCTTCTCTAAATCAAAGAAGTCCCTGGGAAATAGGGACACTTGGAGGGTCTGCTGGACCACTACACCTGTTCCACATTGCCCAGACTAGTAATTCACCATTACCTCCAACATTGGTGATGGTATAGCGTCCTGTACTGCACTTGAAGCAGCAGTCTAGTTTACTGCCTGTCACACCTGCAGTTCAGTGGCAGCCCCCATGGTACACACAACTCTGCCCTCCTAACACCAGTGTTGTTGCAACATACCTGGATGGTGACTGCAAAACTGGGGTTGTGTAGGTGTAATAACAGGGTCACTCTGGCCCTGTCCTATCCCAGCACAGTCCAGGAAATTGGCAGCAATGCCAGTGTCCGGCAGGTGGCTCCACAGTTCTTACCCACAATGCCTACTGCTTTCCAGGCTCTTTATATGGTCCACGAGACCCTACACAGGGGGACACCCCATTCCTCTAGGCCACTCCCCCTTACCGGCACTGTTCCTCTCAATTTGCAGGCTGGAATGTGTCCTTGAACTGTGATAATGTCTCTTGCTTGAGATGTGGGGTGGGAGGGATGCCACGATTAACTATCATCCTTGTAAGCGTTAGACGTGGTGAATCTGCTTGGTGTCTCTGCAGAACTCTGCACTACTTACAGCCAATATATATATAACAGAGGGAGAGAGGGAGGATTTGCCTTGTCAGCAAAGGGGAAAAATTGACTCTGTCTGGTCGGAGCTTTCCAGGGGAGCACTTCGGATTAATGGCTGTCGGCGGGGTGGTGCAGCTTAGCATAGGCAAGTGCTTCAGGAAGATGTAGAGCTGCAGCAGCCTCTAAGAGATAACTCACATCAGATGCCTTTCCTTGGGGTTTTATCTTTTCTCTCTTTGGTGCAATAATGACCTTGATTTATCAGCAACTGCAGCACACGGAGCAGCTGCACTGTCTCCACAGTGACAACATGCACAGGGTCTGGTTAGCACGCTAAGAGCTTTTGCTGGTGACTGGTAATAACTGGAGCAGCAAATCTCATTTTGGCCTAGGGCAGCATAAGGCTGCCTGCTACAAATTAGGAAAGGTGGAATAAGCAAATAAGCCAAAGGTCCATCTCGTCCAGCATCCTGTTCTTACTGTGGCCTACCAGATGCCTCTTGGTGTCCCACAAGCAGAACCTGAGCACACAGCGCTCTCTCATGCATGCAGGGCTTTTTCCAGCTAAAACTTTCAGGTGGGCGCCATTGCCATTATAAGAGAACAAGGGAGGTGTTCATGGTGAGTTCCTCTTTTTCTAGAAAAATAGCACTGCATGCATGTATCGCCAGCAACTGGTATTCGGATTCATACTGGTCCCAGCTATACCCAACCATCAGGTCTAGTAGTCACTGATAGACTTTTCTTCCATGAATTTGTCTGATTTGCCTTTACAGCCATCTAAGTCAGTGGCCACCTCTTGTGGGAGCAAATGCCATAGTTAAACTATGTACTTTATAGAACCACAGTGTTTTGAAGGGGAAAATATGTAGGTTTGGGTTGGTTTGCAGGAGTTATACAAGAAACTGTAATATAAACTGATTGTTGCAAGATATTAGCCAGAGTAACTGCATGGGTTAATCCTTTGGTACGTGTCTCTCCACCACCCTTTTCTCTACTTCTTCTCTTCTGCAAAACTTGCATATTTTGCATAAGTGAAATAAATAAAATTAACACACACACAACAGAAGTCTCAATTGCTGAGCAACAGTGGCAAGCACCTGCAGAGTTTTCTTCCTCCAACATTACTCAAGCATGAGGAATTAAAAACTGCAGATCTCAGTTCTTGGTGGTGATGGGGGATTCTGAGAAGGGGTGAAAGCCTCCAAGTTGACCTGAAGACACTTGGAAGTGGGAAATGCATTCTCCGCTATCCACAGCCTCCCCTGTTGCCAGATCTCCTCCTCTTTCTACTTGCACAGCAAGTTTTGGAAAAGACAGGGATAACAAGGACAAAGAAGGCTGCTGGTGGTGCAGACAGGGCTGGCAGATTTTAGAGAGCTCCCAGAAAAGGCCTGTTAGTTTCATCAGGATTCTCTCCAAGAGCCCTTGAAAAGGCTAACCCTGCTCTGCAAATCAAGAGGGATATTTTTAACCATCACTTATTGCTGGGCTATACTGACAACAATGACAGCTCCCACTGCTGCTCTTTTGCCTTGCTCTTCTCCCCACCCCCACCTGCCATCTAACATTCTGGTCCTCTTGCATCTACTTAAGATAGCCACCTGTGCCTTTGGCATAGGATATTATCTTCATCCCAGATGCGCTGATCTATCCCTCATTATCTGCCTTTCCACCTTGGATGGCTTCTCTGTGCTGTCCGATTAATACGCTCCACGATGGTTATCAAGATTATACCTCAATGCAGGCTTCAAAGAAGGAAACCAAGGTGCAAAATTAACACTCAAGCCCTTCAAGATCCTATTAAATAGGATTGCTTCCAAACGACTCTTAAGGACCATCTGCTTTCGGAGTTCCCATCGAGGAACGCTGGACCAAGCTAAAAACATCCATTATTGCAGCCTGTGAACAAACTATTGGATACCAAACTAAGAAACACCAGGACTGGTTTGATGAGAATGACAGTGAGATTGAACACATGACTGACAAGAAAAGGAAGGCCTTTCAGATCTGGCAAAGAGATAGAAACTGCCACTAAGGAAAAAAAACCTGTGCCAACACAAAAGCTGAGGTTCAAAGAAGAACCAGAGAACTAAAAAACACCCAGTGGATAAAAAAAACTCCAGCACTTAGCTGACACTCATGATGCACAGAGTTTCTTTAAAGCCACATAGACAATCTATGGGCCCATAAATCATGGCATATGCCCTCTCTGCTCAGCAGACAGTACCATGCTTCTAAAAGATAAAGAAGCTATTGCACTGCACTGGAAAGAACATTACCAGCATCTCTTTAACCACAACTCCCCCATAGCTGCTGAGGTCCTATCACAAATTCCACAAAAACAAAGTAGAGATGAGCTTGCAGTATCTCCAAATCTGGGAGAGCTGTGTACAGCTATTAACCAAATGAAAAACAACAAAGCCAACAGACCTGATGGGATACCTGCTGAAGTCTTCAAAGTGGGCAGAATTGAACGTGCACAATAATTTCACAAGCTCATCAAAAAAATATGGGAGAGAGAGAAGATCCCAACAGACTTTAGGTAAAGGGTAAAGGGACCCCTGACCATTAGGTCCAGTTGTGGATGGCTCATCTCGCTTTATTTGCCAAGGGAGCCAGTGTACAGCTTCCGGGTCGTGTGGCCAGCATGACTAAGCCGCTTCTGGTGAACCAGAGCAGCTCCCGGAAACACTGTTTACCTTCCCACCTATTTATCTACTTGCACTTTGACGTGCTTTCGAACTGCTAGGTTGGCAGGAGCAGGGACCAAGCAATGGGAGCTCACCCTGTTGCAGGGATTCGAACTGCCAACCTTCTGATCAGCAAACCCTAGGCTCTGTGCCAAAATTGGCTGCCCAGATAAATTTGTGAACATCATTCAGGTCCTCCATCATAACAATGGCTCTCAAAGTGAACCATTCACAGTAGGATCAGGTGTTAAACAGGGTTATGTTATTACCCCAACTCTATTCATTATTTTCATTGCCATGTCCCTATACTTTGTCAAAGGGAAACTCCCCACCAGAGTAGAAATCATATATTGAACAGATGGAAAGCTCTTTAATCTGAACAGGCTGAAAGCAAAGAGTAATGTTACTGTAACTTCTGTCATAGAGCTTCAGTATGCTGATGACAACGTAGTGTGCACACACCCAGAGGATGACCTCCAAACCATCCTAAGTATCTTTGCAGAAGCTTACAAAAAGCTTGGCCTGTCGCTCAACATCCCAAAAACCAAAGTGCTCCACCAACAAGCACAAAAGCAACCCCTCTGCAGCACCACAAATCCAACTCAATGGTGTAACATTGGAAAGTGTCAAATCACTTCTCCTACCTGGGCAGTTATCTTTCCACAAGGGCCGACATTGATGCCAAAATCCAGCATTGCCTGAGCTCTGCACATGCAGCTTTCTCCCAATTGAAGTGCAGAGTGTTTGAGGACCAGGACATTCGCAGGGAAACCAAAATGCTTGTTTGCAAAGCTATTGTACTACCAGCCATACTGTATGTTTGTGAAACATACAGACCACTTATAAACGACATCTCCAACTCCTTGAAAGATTCCATCAACGATGTCTCCGAAATTTTTTACACATCACTTGGGAAGACAGGTGAACTAATACCAGTGTACTGGAAGAAGCAAAGATCACCAGTGTTGAAGCACTGATTCTTCAACATCAACTTTGTTGGACTGGTCATGTTCTTCCGAAGCTTGATAATCATCTTTCAAAACAACTCCTCTATTCTGAACTTAAAAATGGAAAGCGTAATGCTGGTGCATTAATTTAAAGCCTCTCTTAGGGCAAATCTTAAAAAATGTAGTATAAACACTACAAGTGGGAAACACTGGCCTGCGAGCGCTCCAACTGGAGAACAGCCTTTACCAAAGGTGTCATAGGCTTTGAAGACACTCAAACTCAGGACGCAAGGGAGAAACGTGCTAAGAGGAAGGCACGCTTGGCAAACCCTCACAGTGATCAACTCCTGCTCAGAAACCTATGTCCCCACTGTGGAAGGATGTGTGGATCCAGAATTGGCCTCCACAGTCACTTACGGACTCACTGTTAAAACCGTGTTTATGGAAGACAAACTTACTCGGCTACGAGTGATCATCAAAGAAGAAGAAGCTGTCCTATAGTCAGCCCCTGCTGCTCACCATGAGAACAGGAATGGAAAGGCCTGGGGTGGGTGGGAGGAAGAGACAGGAGAAAAATTGTTGGGAATGCAGTTATGCTGGGGAGTCAGTAGGCACATCAATTTCTGTTAATTTCAGTGACATGTTCTTAGGGTACTTTTTTTCTAACCGTGAGACATGGCCAAGGATGACTTTTTGTAGAACTTGTAGAAGGGCCTGCTAAACAGACTTAAAGTCTAAGAAAAGCCATGCTGGAACAGACCTAAAACCTGCAGGAACTCTAGTATTGTAGTTCCATCATAGTTTTCAACCAGATGCTTTTAAGAAGTCAACAAGAGGAGCATGGAGGCTGCTGCTTTCTGCCAATAGCAAACAAGTTCAAGGAGCAGTTTATTCAGAAACCCTCTTACAATTCAGGGGACTAGCAATGGGTTGGGGAATCTTTTTGGGGGGTGGCATGTTTTGGAGGTATAAAGCAGTTAATGCAAATTTGTTCCTATTGTTTATCTACTAGTGTAATTAATGTTTCAGATACAGTAATACCTCTGGTTACAGTCGCTTCAGGTTACAGACTTCTGCTAACACAGAAATAGTACCTCAGGTTAAGAACTTTGCTTTAGGATGAGAACAGAAATCGCGCAGCGGCGGCGCAGTGGCAGCGGGAGACCCCATTAGCTAAAGTGGTACCTCAGGTTAAGAACAGTTTCAGGTTAAGTACGGACCTCCAGAACAAATTAAGTTTTTAACCCGAGGTACCACTGTATCTGATTTTATATGCTCAGTTTAAGTGTAGCAGCCAAACAGGTTCATGCAATAGATTGTTGCTCTCCCAAAGAACATGATAATATGGAGCATGTATAAAAAAAATCAGTTGTTGCTCAGGACCTGCTGATGGCTGAAGATTAGGAATGAGGGAGAAAGACCTCTAAATTCATATTTTAATGTGGATTCACTTAATTTGTACTCCTTGAACCAATAAACAACTAGAAACATAGCAATCCATCAAAAATTGGACTTTATGATTTGGCTAATCTACAAAAAAGCATCTACAGAAGTGTGCATATGAGGGGAGCTTGTGCATGACAAAATCAGTCAGTAGAGCATGAGACTGTTAATCTCAGGGTTATGGGTTCAAGCCCCAGGTTGGGCAAAAGATTTCTGCATTACAGGGGGCTGGACTAGATGACCATTGTGGTCCCTTCCAATGCCACAATTCTAGGATTCTATTAGAGCAAGCAGCTTTCCCCCCCAAATTGATGCAGAAATTCGGGCCAACTCAATTTAAGACTGGAAAAATGAGAAACCAAAACTGAGAGATTCTTCTGTCCTTACTCGAGATGAGCAAATATGGCACAACTTTCCTTAGACCGTGAACAATATCCACTCTGAAAGGGCATGTGAAATATGGGAACAGAATCTACGAAAAATACGGTGTGGGTCCGAAAGGAGGTGGTCGGCAAAGGGGAGAAGATAAAAGCAGCACCCAATGTTTTGATAAGGGGGGGTATCTTTCTTTCACATCATCTTCCGTGTGTGACCCACAGAGCCCTATTGGCACACCCCTTGCTTCTCTGGTTGGCCACCAGCCATAGATAAGCAACAAATTGCAACCCCATTAACCTGGAAAATTGCAGGAGTAAAAAATTGGGGCAGTTATGTTGGCATAGAGTTCTTTCTTGCCATTTTCACTGGGAATCCTGGGGGAACAGGAGCACACATGTGTGGAAAAGGGGGGTGGTGGAGCATTGTCCAATGACATTCATTATTGTGTCACACTATTCCCACTGGTATGAATGAAATTCAGCCCGACATGCCAGTATATCGGGCAAAAGCCACAGTTCCATGCACAATAGATTCTGCAGTGTGAAAGAAGCAAGTAATCTGAAAGTTTGCAAGTAAGATGGAAATGAGCTCTAAACTTGCACTATTTCCACTATACAGTCGTACCTTGGATCCTGAATGCCTTGCAAGTCGAACGTTTTGGCTTCCAAACACCACAAACCCAGAAGTGACTGTTTCTGTTTGCGAACTATTTTTGGAAGCTGAACCTCTGACGGAGCTTCCGTGGCTACCAATTGGCTGCAGGAGCTTCCTGTAGCCAATCAGAAGTCGCACTTTGGTTTCCGGATGTTTTGGAAGTCGGACTTCTGGAATGGATTCCGTTCGACTTCCAAGGTATGACTGTAGTTGCAGAAGTGGCTTTTACGTAATGTGAAAGCTCAAATGCAACATGAGAATTATATTACAGAAATATTGTGAAAATGTGATAAACTGTCATGTGAATGCAGCCTCACTATGGTTTCCCAACCTTTAAAATGCATTGCTTCAATGGAAAATAGCAACAGCTTCATTTCCTAGAGCTGCTGAGTGCTCTGCTCGTGCCGGCTGGTAACCTACTTCTGGATTCCTGGCACAGATTAGCTGGAGCACAGGAAGCTTACGTGAGCTGTTTTCATCTTGGCCCAAACAGTTTCTCAGTCTTTTATTAAGACTGACTGGCCTGGGGGTTATTATTTGACTAGATGTGCCCTGTGGTCATATATTTGATGAGATGACTGGGTGGCCAGAGTACAGACAGGAAAGCAAAGAACTTGTGAAGAAACTCTGCCTCCAATGCACTGAGCTGGAGCTGAAGAGAAACACAACACACAACTGTGCATGCATATCTGAGGGGAATGAATGGGAGGGGTAGCTAATGCTGTAGAAGATAGAATCAGGATTCAAGTTGACCTTAAGAGATGGGAGAACTGGTCCCCATTAACAAAATGAATTTCAATAGTATAGAGTCTATACTTAGGCAGGAAGAACCAGGTAGGGGACACCTGGCTTTCCAGTAGTATACATGGAAAGGATCTAGGGGCCTTAGCTGACCACAAGTTTAACCTGAGTCAACAGTGTGATGCATCAGCAAAAGAAAAGCTAATGCTATTCTAGGTTGCATTGATAGAAGTTTAGTGTCACGTTCAAGGGATGTAATAAAGGCAAAGGTAACCCCTGACCGTTAGGTCCAGTTGCGGACGACTCTGAGGTTGTGCCTCATCTCACTCTATAGGCCAAGGGAGCTGGCATTTGTCCACAGACAGCTTCCGGGTCATGTGGCCAGCATGACTAAGCCACTTCTGGCAAACCAGAGCAGTGCACGGAAACGCCGTTTACCTTCCTGCCGGAGTGGTACCTATTTATCTACTTGCACTTTGATGTGCTTTCGAACTGCTAGGTTGGCAGGAGCAGGGACCGAGCAACGGGAGCTCACCCTGTCGCGGGGATTCGAACTGCCGACCTTCCAATTGGCAATCCCTAGGCTCAGTGGTTTAGACCACAGCGCCACCTGTGTTGTAATAAAAAGCATTAAAAAGAAAGAAAAAGAAAATGCAGAAGCAGGTTGCTGGTAACTTAGTTGCACAATAAATCATGCAAGCTGTTGTTAATCAACTTTCCACTGACACAAATGTTTAACCTGATTCTTCTATTGCAGACTAATAAAATTCACTAGCAAACAGAATGTTGGATACAGCCCCAAAATTTTTAATATTTGCATATGTACTGGTATATAGGTGAGAATGCATTAATCCGGCACTGATTTAGGGACATGCAAGGGTTTTTGCTACTTAGTGGAATTCGCTTTCTTAAAACACGGCAAAGCGTGTTCTCCCTAACAGAGAGCACGTGTTGCGGTTGGGGGAACAAGCCACCCTGCAGTGACTAGGCAAATTTGGTAAGGAACCCAAGCCTTTAAGTGGTTAAATTTGGGTTGCTGGGGAGTTTTGATTGTTGCCAATTTGGAGGAGGGGTCAGAGTCTTTAAATACAGGGGCCAGACGTTGGACGTCCTCTTGGCCATTTTGCACCGGATCACATGGAGCACTTGGACAATCTTCTCATTGTCTGGTTACATTTCTTTATTTCTGTATTTCCCCTTTCTTTTTAATCCTCTCTAGTCCCTTAAATAATTTAATTCCCCCCTTTTCCTGTTCAATTTCTCACCCCACCCCTTACCCTGCCCTGTGGGAAGATGCTCCCTGTATCTATGGCTTGCCTTTCCCAATAGGGAGAGAGCCCCCGTTAGGGGCTTTCTTTCGCAAAAAGGTTTCCCCCATTTCTCTTGTTGAAATTGTGGGGCTAGTTAGGGCTGTTCCCAGCTTAGCTGGAATCACTTTCGTTTATAGTATCCCCGAAGGTTGGCTTTATTTTGAGTGTGTGCAGCGCTGTTGGCCAAATTTTAAGCTAGCCTTGGGTGGGAGCACTAATTTGAGTTCCTTTAATATTGCTATGAGACGTAAGATTCTCAAGAGCAGAAGCAGGGAGGCCTATTCGGCCTGCACATAACTTCCAAGCCTAAGTCTGCTACAGGTAGCAGTTAATTGTTAAGTCTCTGACACGTGACTCATTCTCGCTATTGGAATGTATCTGCTTGCAGGCCCAGTTGCTGCTAATGTATATCTGAGGCAGACAGAGGGCCCCAGAGGCTCCCTGTGCCTCCAAGGACTATGAGCACTCTGTATATGCTCTTGAACTATTGAGGCATCTGATCATAGCCTGCATTTTTAATCAAGGCTTATATTTTGATCAGATTCCTGTATTCCAAAAATGAGCTTAAATTCACATGTTTCTTTCGAGATGGGAAACCAGCAGGCAAGGTCTTTGTCGCAGGCAAGGTCTTTGTCAGAGGCCCCTTTGGTTTATTGCGGTCATAAAACAGGCTGGGAGCAAAAGGTCACACTGACCATACAAATGATAGAATACAATCAATCAAGGTTGCAAAAACACTGTGCCTCCCATTAAACTTGAGCCACATCTTCCTAAGGTTAAAAAAAGCAAGAGCTAATACAAACAGAGCTGGCTAGGGAAGAGGCCTCTCTCTCTCTCTTTGGAGCTGCTTTAAAGCTTCAGAGAATTTAGAAAACTTAGCTTAGCTTTTACTAAGTTCCCTTTCTTCTAAAAAGAACTATATATGTATGAAATATTGGCTTAAATGTAATTATGCAAAGGATTTAGAAAGTAAGAAATCATAGAATCATAGAAGAAGTTGGAATAGACCACGAGGGCCATTGGGTCCGGACCCCTGCCAGACAGAGAGACGCCATCGGAGCACTCCTGACATATGGTTGTCAAGTCTCTGCTTAATGACCTCCAAAGAAGGAGATCTTTCATTGATAATGTGTGGAAAGATGAAATGTTAGTTAAGGCGCCTAGTCTAGGGCAAAAGATGAAATGTTAGTTAAGGCGCCTAGTCTAGGGCAAAAGGTTATCTGGTAATTAAGGTGCCTTGTAGAGGTTAATGGCTGTTTGCCAATTATAAATAGAAGGAAATATAGCTCTTTGTCTCCCATAAAAGGTAATAGGAAATGGGTGTATCTTTTATGATTGGTTCTAGCGAACAGCCAATAGGAATTTTAACCAGGCTGATTGGACAGAGGCAGCCAAAGGAGGAGCAAGGGGGCTGAGCTGAGGGAATATAAGTGCTGGCCATAATGACAGGAGGCCAGGCCAGAGCTTGGTAACCATATACCACTGTGCCTCACATTTATTTGTCTGACAAATAAATTATTATTTTAATTTCTCTATTGCTGCGTTGAATATTTCATTCCAGCTAAGCGTTAACCACAAGCAGGGTGCTACATTTTATGGTGCCGTGACTCGGATAAGTGGTCTGCTGGAACGCAGCCCCTTCGCCTTACTGGGCAGGGTACAAGAGGGAGGACCACTAACTGCTTACCCAGCGCGCACTTGAACATTTTTCCAGGGGAACGCAGAAGTCTCGTCTGTCTGATACCCTGCTCACCGACGGCGACGGACCGGGGGGAACCAGAGAAATAAAGAGGGATCCGCTAAGGGTAAGTGCACAAAGGGGTTTTGGCCCTCCAATTAATTGGGAGGAAGAGAAGTCTTGATCAAACTTCTGCGTCTCAGTAAGGGGGAAACTGAGTACGCTAGGTGGTTGGGTACATCAGACGGTGGTCTGGTGGAGGAAAAGGGAAAGGTTGGGAAGTAGAGTGTGGTGAAGTATCCAGCGCATTGTATGTGTGAGAAAGTACAATCTGTAGCTGACCTGAGTGTGGAGTGGGTAGTACTTCGTTTCCCAGTAAGGCGACTTCACTGGGCAAGGAACCCCACGAAGCGAGTGTGTGAGTGACTGAGTGGATACTTCACAGGGCCATACAATGGGAGTTGGGGGTTCAAAGGGGGAAAATACACCTCTTGAATGTATGTTAAATAATTTTAAGAAAGCCTTCTCAGGAGCATATGGAGTCAAAATGACGCCAGAGCGCTTGAGAACGTTATGTGAATTAGAGTGGCCGAAACAAAATACTGAATGGCCATCTCAGGGAACTTTTGATATAAATTTAGTAAGCAAACTTTGGACTAACATCGCCAAAGAAACGGGAGGGTGCCCAGAACAATTTTCATATATAGATTCTTGGCTGAGCACATTAAATAAAAATCCTCCATGGATAAGGGAATGCAAAGTCCAACGATGCAAATTATTGGCTGTAAAAGCCGAAGCTAGGAAAGGAATCTTGCCAAATAAACTCAAACCCATTTTTGAGGGACCAGAGGAAGAGGTGCTTCCACCTCCACCCTATGCTCCACATCGAAGGGAGCCTAATCCAAATACTCCACCAGTTGTAACCCCAAGGCAAGAAAGTGGAACGAATAATGGGGGTGGAGTCACAGAACTTGATTCCTTGATAGATTATGATAAATATCTTCAGGAGGCCTTGGAGTCCTATAATAAAGCCCAAGCAGAAGTGGTTATTCCACCTGTGAGTCCCAGTAGAACTCCATCTACAGTCTCCTTTAGTGGAACAACCAATTGCCCACCCCAAACCCCTGTACATCCAAATCCTAGAGAACTATTACAGAAGTTACAGGAAGACCTTGATCGGTCAGCAAGCAATACAGCCAGGCGTATAAAGCTGCTAAAAGAACGCCTTGGGACAGATACCATCCCCTATGATTTGAGGCCCCTAGAGCAAAGCGAAGAGAAAGGTCACGTAGTAGCCCCTCTTAGAAGAGTATTTGATGCACTTGAGGAGCCTGTGCTGGTTAACGGGCAACCCGGACCACGGCCACCTCGAACTTCGACCCTCCAGTACATTCCATTCACAACTACGGATCTGATGAATTGGAAAACACACACCCCATCTTTCACAGAAAAACCTCAGGCTATGATGGACTTGGTGACTTCAATAGTAAATACTCATAGTCCTACTTGGACAGATTGCCGCCAACTCCTGAATACTCTGTTCACCACTGAGGAAAGAAGAGACATAATTGAAAAGGCACAGATATATTTGCGTGAGCAGGCCAGAGTGGGAAATATTTTTAATATTGACCGTCATCTCCAGGATAACTTTCCTTTGGAAGATCCTAATTGGGATCCAAACAATGCAATTCACCTGGCCAGGCTTACCACCTACCGCCAGACGCTTGTACAAGGTATCCGCAGGGCATGCCAGAAGCCCACTAATATGTCTAAAGTCTCAGAAGTAGAACAGAAACCAAATGAGAGTCCGGGAGACTTTTTAGAGAGGCTGCAGGAAGCCTATCGTATATGGACTCCTTTTGACCCTGAAGCCCCTGAAAACAGCAGAATGATTACTGCTACATTTGTGGCCCAGTGTGCTTCTGACATTCGTAAGAAAATTCAGAAATCAGAAGGATGGGAAGTGATGCTGATGAGCCAAATTATGGCCATTGCACGCCGAGTTTATCGGAATAGGGATGAGGCTGAGAAACAAGAGAAGAAGAAGTGTTATAAGGAAAATATGGTGATGCTGGCCACAGCAGTGATGTGTTACCCATAACACTGTTTCGTGTTCGGTGCGCACCCACAAAAAGACTTAAGTTGTCACCTTTTGAGCTCCTGTATGGGAGGCCGCCCTCCTTTGTTCAGGATATTCCAGCTGACCTTAAACAAATAGGAGACTATGTGACACAGGGACAAGTGCAATCTCTCTCCCGTGTTTTTGTTTCTCTTAACAGGTGGGCCCTCGAGCGCACGCCGTGCAGCATTGCCGAGCCGATTCATCAGTTCCAGGCTGGCGATAGCGTATGGGTGAAAGAGTGGAAACGCGATCCACTTGCACCTAAGTGGCGTGGACCTTACACCATCTTGCTCTCTACTCCAACAGCGGTGAAGGTAGCTGAGGTGACCCCCTGGATTCATCACTCCCGTTTGAAGAAGTCCGAAGGCAGTTGGACGTGCAAAGGTGACCCCTCTAATCCTTTAAAACTGACTCTCTCCAAAAACCCCTGTATCTAGCCCTACGGGGAACGGGCTAGGTCACGGGCAACATTAGACGACCGGCCTGCTGCAGCCACAACCTGGAAGCTGGCTGACCTGCGCACGCCTGAAGCTTGAGGAGCATCTGAACCAGCGATTGTGAACGGGAAGATTCTCTTATACAATTGATTGACTGCCCCCCCCCTGTGGAACAATTATCAGAGATATTACTCATTGGGGATCCTTGGGACATATGTTTTGGTCTTGGTGGTTCCCCATTTCTGTCACTGGAGGAATTATATTGGGGCTAATATTTTTTTGTTATCACAATAAGGTAATCCTTTGTGGAAGGAATGCATATACTAGACATCAACATGATTTTATTATTAATCCTGATCCCTTGGGAAGGGGAAGGGTCCTTGAATTTGAGCAAATTTGCTAAATATGGATTCAGTCAAAACCACAATATGTGGGTAAGCTTAGCTGAGATGGTAGCCAATGTTACAAATAGGACCAATTGCCTTGTTTGCTCTCTTGGGCCAGATGATTCAGAGGGAGGTATGCCCTTATTACCAATACCATTAAATGCCATTGGTATGGTAAGCGAAATGCCACACCAAACAGAAGTACAGAATTTCCCCGGATGGAACTCAACTAAACCAATACGAGTTATACCTGTGCAAGGGGAATTCTGTGTACATAAATCATCAGAGGCAGCTGATTCTACCATGATAGGCTCTTCTCATTGCCACTATACTTGGGATTATATTAAGAATAGTCAAACCTGGGCAAACGGTACTACCTATCGAACTCGGAATACCTTGCCCTGTGCACCTCCTTTTATTCATGCATGGAAAATGGTGTGGAACATAACTATGACAGAAAAAGGCAATTTAACATACTGCACTGTGAGCTCTATGCCCCTTTTGATATTTCGCCTTATGCACTCCACGTACCAAAGACCTCAGACCCGATGGTTGTGGTGGATATGTGGAGAATGGGCATACAAGAAACTCCCTTCCAAATGGAGTGGGACTTGTTTCCTGGGATGGGTATTACCACCAATGTGGATTATGCCCACTAGTTCGGCCAAGCGTACACGAAGAAACGCTGATATTTCTCATATAGCAGGAGGAAGTACCCAAAGTTGGAGCGATACTGATGATTGGCCACCAGAGCGCATTATAGCCTATTATGAACCTGCCTCCTGGAATCCTGATGAGCTCATACAAGGGGCTCGAGATCCTATTTATAATCTAAACAGAATAATTCGATTGCAAGCAGTAGTGGAACTTGTAACCAATGCAACGGCCCAGAGTTTGAGACTTATTGCACAACAGTTGGATGAAAGTAGAGCCGCCATTTTGCAGCTGAAAATGGGAATGGATTATGTACTTGCCAGGCAGGGAGGCCTATGTGGAGTCTTGAACTTGACAGGGAATGCCTGTTGCTTTAACATTTCTGATAATGGTGAGGCAATCCGTGTGTTGGCCACAAAGATGGAGAATATAGCACATTTCCCAGTACAAACATGGGAAGGATGGGATATGGGATGGCTGACCAACTGGTTACCCAATGTCGCGGGACTCAAAGGGATACTATTGTCTTGCTTGTTTTTCTTGACGGTAGTAGTAATGGTTTTGTGTATGGTGCCATGTATCATTTCATGTTTTAGAAGTACAATTAGCAAGATGATTTCAAATGAAACTCTACCTCATATCATGGCCCTATACAGAGCTTTACCTCAGGAATATGATGAAGGTCAAGCTATCAAGGACACTTGGGATGAAGGTCCTTGAGCTTGAAAGGGGGGAATGAGGCATCTGATCATAGCCTGCATTTTTAATCAAGGCTTATATTTTGATCAGATTCCTGTATTCCAAAAATGAGCTTAAATTCACATGTTTCTTTCGAGATGGGAAACCAGCAGGCAAGGTCTTTGTCACAGGCAAGGTCTTTGTCAGAGGCCCCTTTGGTTTATTGCGGTCATAAAACAGGCTGGGAGCAAAAGGTCACACTGACCATACAAATGATAGAATACAATCAATCAAGGTTGCAAAAACACTGTGCCTCCCATTAAACTTGAGCCACATCTTCCTAAGGTTAAAAAAAGCAAGAGCTAATACAAACAGAGCTGGCTAGGGAAGAGGCCTCTCTCTCTCTCTTTGGAGCTGCTTTAAAGCTTCAGAGAATTTAGAAAACTTAGCTTAGCTTTTACTAAGTTCCCTTTCTTCTAAAAAGAACTATATATGTATGAAATATTGGCTTAAATGTAATTATGCAAAGGATTTAGAAAGTAAGAAATCATAGAATCATAGAAGAAGTTGGAATAGACCACGAGGGCCATTGGGTCCGGACCCCTGCCAGACAGAGAGACGCCATCGGAGCACTCCTGACATATGGTTGTCAAGTCTCTGCTTAATGACCTCCAAAGAAGGAGATCTTTCATTGATAATGTGTGGAAAGATGAAATGTTAGTTAAGGCGCCTAGTCTAGGGCAAAAGATGAAATGTTAGTTAAGGCGCCTAGTCTAGGGCAAAAGGTTATCTGGTAATTAAGGTGCCTTGTAGAGGTTAATGGCTGTTTGCCAATTATAAATAGAAGGAAATATAGCTCTTTGTCTCCCATAAAAGGTAATAGGAAATGGGTGTATCTTTTATGATTGGTTCTAGCGAACAGCCAATAGGAATTTTAACCAGGCTGATTGGACAGAGGCAGCCAAAGGAGGAGCAAGGGGGCTGAGCTGAGGGAATATAAGTGCTGGCCATAATGACAGGAGGCCAGGCCAGAGCTTGGTAACCATATACCACTGTGCCTCACATTTATTTGTCTGACAAATAAATTATTATTTTAATTTCTCTATTGCTGCGTTGAATATTTCATTCCAGCTAAGCGTTAACCACAAGCAGGGTGCTACACTATGCTGTTTCTGAACAAGTTTATTTTCTTTAAGTTTGTTTTGCTCGGATAGTGGCGACTGCCATTTTAGAGACGAGCCATTGTGGCTTAGTGGCTAAAGTATAGGACTAGGACCAGGGAGACAGGGTTCATATCCCCCTCTTAGCCATTGTTATAACAAAACAAAACAAACTGCTCCTTTTGGGCTATTCTGTTGCTGGGTAGTTCGGCCCATTCGTGATAAAAGAACTTTGGGTTTCTTGAAGGGGTGCTTCCCTCTAAAAGGGCAAGCAGGGGTACCTGGACAAGCTGTGGGCTACCTCAACTCTGCTATTTCACTGGAAACATTTATGCCTGGCCTAGCAGGTGATCCGAGGGCTTTGCCCTAGAATTTAATGGCCTGGAAGCGTTTTCGGCCTGAATAGTGTCCCCATGTGGTCCATGAAGCATTGGTTTCACTGGGTCAGCGCATAGTGCCGGTAATGCCTAGGTTGCAGGATTGGTCCCTGTATGGGACAGCTGTATGCTCCCCCATTGCTCTACCTGGACACTTAGGTCCTTTTGGTGGTTCCTCACTGCCAGGGATGTAACGGGCGCCACGTTTGCAATATGCAAGTGGGAGAAAGCACCTTTGCGTGCCCGCATTGCAGTTTGCTCTGTGCGTTGCAGGGCATGGCGCTGCACGGGCTGCAATTGCATTGCATTGCATTGCGTGAGAGATTTGCAGTTGCATTGCACGGAGGGTGTGTGCATTGCATGGAGGGTGTGTGTGCATTGCACGGAGTGTGTAGTTGCATTGCACGGAGTGTGTGTGCATTGCATGGAGGGTGTAGTTGCATTGCACAGAGTGTTTTTTGCATTGCACGGAGGGTGTAGTTGCATTGAACGGAGGGTGTGTGCAGTGCACGGAGTGTGTAGTTGCATTGCACGGAGTGTGTAGTTGTATTGCACGGAGTGTAGTTGCATTGCATGGAGTGTAGTTGCATTGCAAGAAGTGTGTGCATTGCAGGGAGTGTGTTTTGCATTGCACAGAGTGTGTAGTTGCATTGAACGGAGTGTGTAGTTGTATTGCACGGAGGGTTTGTGTGTGCATTGCACAGAGTGTGTAGTTGCATTGCATGGAGCATGTTTTTTGCATTGCACGGAATGTAGTTGCATTGCATGGAGTGTGTGTGCACTGCACGGAGTGTGTTTTTGCATTGCACGGAGTGTGTAGTTGCATTGAACCGAGTGTGTAGTTGCATTGCACGGAGGGTTTGTGTGTGCATTGCACGGAGTGTGTAGTTGCATTGCACGGAGCGTGTTTTTTGCATTGCATGGAGTGTGTGTGCACTGCACAGAGTGTGTTTTTGCATTGCACAGAGTGTGTGTCTGAAAAGGAAGCTGGCTCGGCGGCAGCTTTGTCGGGACTTCTTTAGGGGTTCTGGCCAGTGTCGGCCCTGTAAATTTACATATCATGATGGCAGCACAAGATGCCCCCTGCCCAAGTGGGGGCTGGAAGCTGGCAAGCAATAGCTCAATACCTTTTGCCCATATTCCCATTTTATTTAGGGATCCAGTTGGATATCGTTGCTAAAACATACCACTTGCCTATGGAGAAGCTGTCTGCCTTGAAGGAAGTTATTTTGTAATACTTCCTCTGTAGCAAGTGATGCTTCATCAGATCCGATCTTGCTGGGTCACTTAATTAATCTTCCCACTAGGCCAGGCTGCCTGCGGCCTGAGGTCCCCTTACCTTTGTGTATGCCTACCAAGTGTGGTAAAGGCAGATATCAGGCGATAGTAGCAATTCCTGAATGTATGCAATAATAGTTCGCCATGGCAGGATACCTTGAACCCGCACAGGGATTTTCAGGTTCATGCTGGTGCTGCTGGATCTTTGCCCTTTGGTTTTTATTTCAAGGGCTGCTGGTGTGCAAAGCTATGGCCTCAAGTCCGGTGTGGTGAGGCAATCATGTGACATAACTTTTCTTGAGTTTTCCCCATTGTAGTAGCAGTTCACATGTGGCCCGAGGAGTTCAGTGACCATCGGATCTGCTTTTGGTTTGATTACTAGGTAGTGGTGAGCGTCTTGGCAAAACAGTCCTCACTTTCTAGCACAGTCTCTGCCCCTCCGCTCATGCTTTCGAACTGCGCCGCTTAAGGTTTAATATTGTGCTTTCTACTCTGCAAATTACGGGATCCTCTAATGATGTCGCTGACACTCTATCCCATTTTCAGATGAAGCGCTTCAGATCCTGGGCTCCAGACTCAGCTATTGCCAGACTTTTCCAGACCACCTGTGGCATTTTGACAACAATTAGTAATTACAGAGAGCAGCAGCTTCCATTTCCCCTTCTGCTTTTAGCTCTTATGGGAAGGCCTGGATGGATTTCTTAGCCTTAAGCTGGCAGTCCTCGGCCATTCAGATGAATTGGCCCCCATCCTCTGAGCAGATCCTGCAGTATTTGGTCCACCTGCTGCAGATTGGGCATGCGGTTATAACTATCAGAATTCAGTCCGCTGCAATGTCTGTTACACTGAAGCTTTATTTTTCAGAGACCCTTGTATAAAGTTTGTAGTGCGCAGGGCCTTGGAAGGTTGGAATAGGCTCCAACCTCATAGGACAGTGGGCAGGAAGTCGGTCAATTTTTACCTTGCAGTATCTGCAACAAGTTAATACTTGTCTGCTGGTTAAAGATCAAGGCAAGACTCCTTTCAGTAGTCCATTGCATTTTTGCACTGAGGGTTGGGAAAATGGTTGTTGGAGCCAGCACGGGGCTGAGAGTCTGGAGGCTTATTGCTTCAGGACTTTTCCTTATCTGCTTTGGAGCTTGTCATTAGAGTTGGGAACTCTAAAACAGACTTAGTGGGCAGGAGTGCCACAATCAGGCTTCCCGTCACAGGTGAGGAGGGCCCTTGCCTGGTTATGGATAACAGAATATTTGGCTTTTCGTTCCCCTGGGGGCTGGCCCGCTCCTAGTGCATGAAAATGGGTTCCTGTTAGCCAGGCATCAATGTGCTTACGTCGTGCACCAGTTATTACGGCCTATGGCTTGCTTACCGCTGAACACGCCTCATTCCTTACGATTGGTGCTGCTGCAAAGGCTGCACACTGGGGGCCTGTCAGGAGACAGGATTGTGAATATGGGTCATTGGAAGTCTGACGCTGACAAGGGTTATATCAGGAAGTGTCACAATGATGTCTGTGCTGATGCTTGTCTGTTATGTCCTTTTTTCATAGGAGCAGCTGTGCACATTTGGGCCACAGCATTGTACACTAGGCTGGCAAGCATGTTGACGAGTTTGGACTGGGGCGCCATCTCAGTCTTCCTGCCCATGTGAACATATACTGGATGTCCAGATGGGGAATGCTTTGGGAGGAGATCCTTCCTTTGGTGCGGTCGAGTGTGACCTGTGCAGGTCCTCGCGCAGTGCTGGTAGTACAGCTGGGCGAGAATGTTTGCTGTCTTCCTCCAGCATAAGTCTGCATCCCTGCATGCAAGAGGGCTTGAATTGAGTTGATGGCAGCTCTCCCTGGACTCAAAATAATTTAAGGCATTGGTTCAAGGTGGTCTGGAGGGGGGGGGTTGGAGCACCTGTCCCCTCCAATGCGCAAAGTCATTCCATTAAGGGAATCCAAGGATTCGCCATGCTTTTGTCGACCCCTTTTGAGGGGTCGGGCCACGCAAGAGTCCCTGGGAGCATTTGGGGGTGAGCTTGAGTCTGATCCTGGTTCATTGCTCCCCCACGCTGTTTATTTGTACTGACGATATGGTGGGGCCCAGTCGTCAATGCTGCCCTGCTGAGGTCAGGTGCAGCTAGTCGGGAACCAATGCCTAGACAAACTACCACCGAGCAGGCCAGAAAGCATGTTAATAAGGTGGTGGACGATAGAATAAAATAAATAAAGTAAATAAAATAAAATAAAATAAAATAAAATAAAATAACAAATAAAATAAAATAAAATAGGTCCTTGCTTTAGGTGGTTCTGTAATATTGCACCCTGCTATTTTTCTTCAAGGCTGTTGCCCTCTTTAGGACAGATGGGGCGCATCTTTCCCCTATGGGGAACGACACCTGGCGGGATGCGATTGCCTTGGGATTCATTGCTCCCCCACAATGTTTGCTGGTACTGACGATATGGTGGAGCCCAGTCGTCAGTGCTGCCCTGCTGAGGTCAGGTGCAGCTGGTCAGGAACCAATGCCTAGACAACTACCACTGGGAAGGCCGGAAAGCATGTTAATAAGGCAGTGGAAATAAGATCCAGGTCTTTGGAAATTGAATGCATTCAAAGGTTATGTTCGTTAACATTTTTGGTGTCTTACAATTTTTTGCTTGTTTTATCTTAGGTTTAGCAGCTGTCCGCATCTGGATGGTGGGGCACAGCCTCATGCATTGGGCTGGCATCAGTGCACGGCAGTCCGGATTGGGACCGGGTCTCGGCCTTCCTCCACATGTGCAGTTGCCTTGGCTGTCCAGACGGGGAATGCGCCGGCCAGAATTCCTGCCACTGATTCGGAGGCAGGTGCTGCTGGAAGGGCCGCCCACTGCTGTTGGGGTGCAGCTGGGTGAGAACGACCTGGTTTCCATGGACTGTTTTTTCACCACATGCTGCAATTTTGGGTGACCTGGAGAAGCTGCGGGCAGTGGTGCCGACAGCAAAAATATTTTGGTCAAAGCTTTTGCAACAATGTGTTTGGAAGGGTAGTCGTTGCCCAGCTGCCACTGAAAGGGCCAGGAAGCGCATCAATTCTGCTGTGTCTAAAAAGATTTTTGAGCTGGGTGGAGATGTGATTTCCCATCCTGAGACTCTTTTTCAGGCTGCATCCTTTTTCAGAGCTGATGGCGTGCATCTTTCTGCCTCAGGGAATGAGGCTTGGCTGGGTGCAGTGGTGGCCAAGCTGAGGGCTTGGTTGGGTCTGTGAGTGGTTTGGCGGTGAGCTGAAGGCTCCATGGCGGTTAGGCATTGGTTAAATTGGTTCTTGGAGGGGTAAGTGCCTATCCCTCCAAATGATGCGGAAAGGGAATTCCGTTAAAGGAATCCAGGGGCTTGCCATTCTTTTCGTCCTTGTCCCCGGAGTCGGACTTGGGCCGTGCAAGCCCCACAGGAACATGAGGGTGAGAAGTGAGGGACTGTTGCCCAGCTTCATTTTCTCACCCAATACTTGTTTCCCACGCTGGCTTCCGTTGGTGTCCGGAAGGCCAGCTCTGTCCCTGAGGGCAAGGACAGATAGTCATAACCAATGCCTAAGCAACCACTCACATTTTTTGTATTTTGAATAAAGTTGTGGCCAAAATTATGCCAAAAACCTTAAACAAAAATTGATGTGTGAAGTGTGAATTTTTTGGGGGGTGGCATTGTGGGACTCAACACGCAAAGCGTGTTCTCCCTAACAGAGAGCACGTGTTGCGGTTGGGGGAACAAGCCACCCTGCAGTGACTAGGCAAATTTGGTAAGGAACCCAAGCCTTTAAGTGGTTAAATTTGGGTTGCTGGGGAGTTTTGATTGTTGCCAATTTGGAGGAGGGGTCAGAGTCTTTAAATACAGGGGCCAGACGTTGGACGTCCTCTTGGCCATTTTGCACCGGATCACCCGCCCTCCCTCCCTTTTATAGGGTGGTTTTTCTTGATCGCTTGACCTTGCTATGCCTGTCATGGGGTCGTCCGCCTTGGAGCGGGGGCCTGGTAGGAATTTTGCCATTTGGCTGATTGGCTGGTGCCATTTGGTTTTTGCCTACTGCGTAGCAAATCGTCACAACTTGTAAGGTTGGCGGTTAGGCATTGGTTAAATTGGTTCTTGGAGGGGTAAGTGCCTATCCCTCCAAATGATGTGGAAAGGGAATTCCGTTAAAGGAATCCAGGGGCTTGCCATTCTTTTCGTCCTTGTCCCCGGAGTCGGACTTGGGCCGTGCAAGCCCCACAGGAACATGAGGGTGAGAAGTGAGGGACTGTTGCCCAGCTTCATTTTCTCACCCAATACTTGTTTCCCACGCTGGCTTCCGTTGGTGTCCGGAAGGCCAGCTCTGTCCCTGAGGGCAAGGACAGATAGTCATAACCAATGCCTAAGCAACCACTCACATTTTTTGTATTTTGAATAAAGTTGTGGCCAAAATTATGCCAAAAACCTTAAACAAAAATTGATGTGTGAAGTGTGAATTTTTTGGGGGGTGGCATTGTGGGACTCAACACGCAAACTGTTTTTGCCATGTGACATGGGGAGACTGCTATTCAAGTCTAATGCTGGTTTTAGTTGAAATTTTGCAGAAGAGCGAAGGCTGCCCCCAAATCAAGGAATTGCAAATTTATTGTGGCTAGCCACTAGAAACAACTCTTTTACAGTTTTTATTTGTTTGTTGAAGTATATTAAACGAAAATTAACACCCCCCCAAATAATAGAAGTACAAAACATAAAAAAGCAGTGCACTGTATTTGGAAGAGACTTAAATCAAATCAGTAGAGTACTTAACTGTTATATATATGATAAAATCCCACCAAACAGCATATAATTTTGCTAAGCCTGGCAACACATAATTTATGAGTTATTTTTTCAGCTAATGCTAAACCCCACATGTTTTTTTTATACCAAAGTGAAAGTTGTAAGGTTTTCTATTTTGGGGCCACTGAGGTTCTGGCAACCTGCAGGCATCACGCCATAGGTGAGAAAAGGCAACTCTTTTTCTACAGCCCCTCCAACAATTCGGAGAACATTGTGATGTCATGTGGGCAATTTGCACTGGTGTGTGGAGCCAACTATGTAGGATTTTCAGTGTACACTCTCTCACATAAGCTGAGACTGACCTGTATGGTCTGGATGACTTTTCAGAATCATTTATTTGTATGTGTGGTTCTTTCTCCCAAGGAAGTTTAAGGCCTAATAACAGACCAGTGGAAATATCTACTAATTCTGCATATATAGTACTGATCTAATAAAAGTGCTTCAAACTTGATTAATGATCTGGTGGCTTGGGTTTAAGGGGTGAATCTGCCAGGAGTTGTTTAAATGGAATAATTTGAAACTAGGAGAGTTGTAAATCATGTACAACAAGTTTTATTTTATCTATGAATATTTGTTGTTTGTTGTTTAGTCGTCTTAGTCGTGTTTGACTCTTCATGACCCCATGAACCAGAGCATGCCTTGGAAACTCTCACTTTCTTTTCAGAGCTTCTCCTTTTTTATGTCCATGGAGTTTTCTTGGCAAAATACTGGAGTGGATTGCCAGTTCCTTCTCCAGGTGGACCACATTTAGTCTAAACTCTTGGCTATGATCTGACCGTCTTGGGTGGCCCTGCACGGCATAGTTCAGAGCATCTTGGAGTTATTCAAGCCCCTTTGCCACGACAAGGCAGTGATCCATGAAGGGGATCTAAGGATATAGGGTTACCATTATTATATGTCACATAATCTGAAATACTTAGTTTTCTCCCATGACAAGATTTCTTTGCATAGTACATGATCTAACACCAGTGAGTGAAGTCCCAATGGTATCAGTGGTGAACATGTGGAAAAGAGGCAACTCTGCCATTTCTTCTAGACTGACAATGTCAAATCCATATACGGACTATATGTCAAACTCTGCATTATAGGAGACAATTTGTAAAATGGCAATACCCATAACTTCTGTCCACATCTCCAATAAAATGTATTTTTGTCAACTCATATAATTTATCAGAGATATCTTAAATGAAACAAAACACAGAAGTCCCCATCCCCCTTTATCTAGCTGCCTATGGTAATTTTTCATTGCTAATCTTGGTCTCTTTCTTTGAAACACAAAATTATTTGACTACTAGCAGGCCAGATAGTCAAGGCTCAAAAGGGGTTTCAGTAACCACTGATCAGCTCATTGGCAGTTACAGCAAGCCCCTTTGAAGCCTGGTTGTAGTGCACTTCAGATATTCCTCAGTAGACACTAACTGGATGTGATGGCTGGGGCTGATGAAAGTTGGAGTCCAAAAGCATCTGAAGATTGAGGAAAATAGGCAAAAACAAAGCAAATGGTGACAGTCCCTTTATTTTTAAAGAAAGCATGACCCAGATTGTTTAAGAAGATGAAGAAGAAACTCCTTAACAGACCAAACTCTAATGAGCCTTTCACGGGTGTAATGATGCTTTTAATTAAAACATCTAGACATCTCTTTGTAGTATTCATGAGAAATAAAATTCCATGTAAAGTGATTTGGTGGGATATTGCACTGGTTGCACTGGGATATTGCACATTTGCATCTTTATGGTTCATTGTTCTCTGAGCTTCTGTAATTTTTACTTGCAATGAAAACATAATAGGGCACGTGTGTGGGCAAGCTTTAAAAATCTAACTATACATGCAAGCATTCCCATATTTCTCCTCCTTAGAGCCAAGCTACATGTTACATTTATCATGCCCAAAGTAGCCACATTTAAACCATTCTTTGGCTGTTGAAAAGGCACCCTCAGAGACAAGCAGAGAAAGCTGGGAGGAGGGTCTGCAGTCAAACAAAGAGAGAAGTATAAGAGGCTGGCTGCTGGATCAGGCCAAAGGCTCATCTAGTCCAGCATCCTGTTCTCATGGTGGCCAACCAGATGCCTATGGGAAGCCTGGAAGCATAGCATGGGCTCAGCAGTGCTCTCACCACTAGTGATTCCCAGAAACCACTATTCAGAGGCATAGTGTCTCCAACAGTTCTACCTTAACTACCATTGCTATTGGAGCTGATAGCCATTAATAGGCCTTTAAGAAGGACAATGCTTTCACCATTGGTTGTCCATCTCTACTCAGGGCTTGCCCTACTATTTGGGCAGATTGGAGCAATGTGGAAAGTGGACATGTGTCTTAATCTGTTTTGTTTTGTTTTTAAAGCTTATCATTCATTTAAATTATTTTTTTGAAGTTTTTTAAATTGTTGTTTTTACTTGCTCTTTTACTGATCATTTCATTGTTATATATCTTTTGTAAACCGCTTTGAATGGTTTTTGTTGTTTGTTTTTTGCTATCAAGTGGGATAGACATTTTAGGAAGTAAATATATTTATAAATGAACTAAAGCACACTTAGGAGGAGGTAGAAAAAAATGGAAGCCTCTTCCACAAGGGAAGAAAAGTATTGTGAAACTGGAGGACAGGTTCCAGCACAGAACTACTTTATGCCCCATTATGTACAAGTTTCTGGTGTGCATCCTCTATGGATATACACGTTTCTGAAAGTAAAAGCCAGACCTTTGTAATGTCAGATTTTAGATACAGCTAACAAGAGAGACAGAACCTGCCTCTGCACTATAAGAGATCAGCTGGCAGAAATCCACACCACAGAATAATGAAATTCTAAATGTGTCTCGACGGACTAGATGCAAGACCAAAGACTCAGCCCATTTATCAGTGTGCAGGTACTCTCCAGCTGCAACAGGTCAAACAAGAGAAGGGTCTCATTGCTTCAGTGTGATGGAGAGCACAGACCACAGCTGGACCAATAAGGAGGGAATATGTCGATAGCACAATCCTGCCATTTATTTATTTTTGTCATTTTCATGGATGGCACCAGTGTTTGACTGCATTGGGCAGATGCCAAGGCACACACTTTCACGGAGGGTCTGCCAAGATCATGCTCCTGTCTCTTGCACTGGACTGCTAGAAAGCAGAACTTCCTTGCATACCTTCTATTAGTGGGTAAATTGATTCATTTTCCCCTGAAAAAGAAGTGCTATGTGCATGGTCTCCAGTTGCCATGAAAATGCTGGGACTGTCATGAAAACTCTTAAGTCATCACAGCTTCCTGCTTTGTCACACAGAGCTCGAAATTCCCAAATGCAAGTTACTTTAAGCTGCTCTTACAGAGGCCATGGGCAAAACTGCAGCTAAGCTTGCAGCTTTAGTCTAGCTACAATTTTACCCACAACCCCTTTAAGAGCCAGTAAAAGTGGGTGGGAGCGCTTTTGTGTGACATAGTGTTCTGCTCTGCATGCTTTATGCGACCGGAAGCAGCATGAGCAGATATGCCAAAGGAGTCAAGGAAGAGTCCATATTAGATGGAGCAAGAAAGGAAAAAAGGGGGGGGGCAGGTAAAGAAAGAGAAAAAGAGAAATGGCTTTGCTAGGTGGCACAGGAGCCCATAGGGGACCAAAAAAAAAAAAAAAAAAAAGGAAAGGAAAGGAAGCTCTAGCCAACTTTATTGCCAGAGGTGGCAAAATGCCATGCATTGCTGCCTGTAAGAACCAGGAACAGAACCAAGACAGTGCCACGGAGCAGTCATCAGCTGATGTGCCTCTCTGAAGGAGGCAGAGATGGGGGTGGGGTCATGAACTGCTTTATTGAGATGGAGTGGGCACTGAATGAGAGGGGAGCAGTGAGGGGTTGGACTGCAAACCTCTAAGGCCCAGTTCCTGGCCAGAAGCCTTTTTTCCCATCTCTCCTCCCTTTCCTCTCCACATTTCACCACCTGATGCCTCATGCAAAACTCAAAATAACAACATACAAAAATGCATTCCATTAGGAGAAATATATGTCAAAACTTCACAGAAAAATGTGCTTATTTGGAGAAATTCTCACCCAAATGCTGTAGAATTTTGGATTATTATTTGGATTTTTTTCAAATTGCTGCAGAAATGTGGAAAATTGAATTTAAGATTGGAAAAACAAAACAAAGACAACCAAAACTGCCGGACCATTCCAGGGTTAATCACTAGCTGCTTTTTCCTTCCACTTTGGGAGTTTCTGTTCCTCTTTGGAACGAGCCATTTCTTGTTTGGCGCCATCTCTGCATTTCTTTTCAAGAGAGCACTGAAGGTGCTACCGTGGCATTTTGGGTGACAGCCTGCCAAGATGAATTTGAACCACACACTCCTCTCTTTTCTCTCCATCAGCATAAATCTTCTTTCATTACTTCTGCTGCTGTTAATCCTCACATGTTTTGGGAACTATGCCATCGCAGTGTCCCTTGTTTCTGAAGAGGAAATAGATTTTCTAGAGAAAAGGCATTCACAGCTTTTGAAATAACGGACTACTTGTGCATGCTTTCGCAGTTTGAAGCCAGGGAGTCGCCAGATTTCTGAGCGGAAAAAGAAAGACGCATCATTACCGCCCTGCAAGATGCATCGCCAAATCAGATGATTAGATTAAGAACCATACATTTCCCTCTGATGTCTGTTTTATGGCCAGAATGGAAAGAGCTACAGAATTCTGACATTAGTGAGTCAAACCCCTAAGACTTTGGGATCAGTTCTGATTCAGCTGTGGTAGATGTTTCAGTACAAACTAATAAAGCAGGGCTGGGCAAAATAATAATAACAAAAATAAATAATAATAATAATAATAATAATTTTATCATTTGTACCTGGTAGCGTCTCAGCCTGTGTATCAGATGGAGTTGGTAGACAACTGCCCTAGACACAAAATTAACCTGCACCCCCATTGACAGCTGTGAGTCCAAAATGACTCCTAGGCTGCGCACCTGGTCCTTCAGGGGCACAGTTACCCCATTCAGGACCAGGGAGTCCCTCACATCTGCCCGCCCTCTGTCCCCCAGAAAAAGTACTTTTGTCTTGTCCGGATTCAACCTTAACCTCAAAAGCTGCCATCCATCCTCCAATGGCCTCCAGACACTCACACAAGACATTCACTGCCTTCACTAGTCTCAATTTAAATGAGAGGTAGAACTGGGTATCATCTGCACACTGGTTGCCATATGTCCTCTTTTTCCAGGACACATCCTCTTTTTCATGGATATTGTCATCATAGTGATGTATAGTTAAAAGTAGAATTCGGCAAATGTTTCCTCTTTTTTGCTCTTCAAAATATGGCAACCCTACCCATCACCTCCCAGGGGCTTTATATAGATGTTAAAAAGCATGTGGGAGAGGACAGAGCCCTGAATGGAAGATTTGCGCATCCTTTGGGAACTGATTGTTTCTTAAGGAAAGGGCTTTAATACATCTGTGCTATCTTTATCATCTGTATTTTAATAGGTCTTTTTTATATTGTTTTAATTCTGTTAAGAGTTTAATTCCTTTTTGACGATTATCTTTTCCCCCCCTTTTCCACTTTTTGGATTTTATCTGTGTGTTTTTAATCAGTGTGAGCTGCTGTGTAATAGTATCTGAAGAAGTGTGCATGCACACGAAAGCTCATACCAAGAACTAACTTAGTTGGTCTTTAAGGTGCTACTGGAAGGAAAAAAATATTTTTTTGTTTTGTGTAATAGTAGTAATGGTAGCAATCAGAATAAGAATGATGTATGGCATTATTTCCTAGCTGACTTGCTGTGCCCAGCAAAGTGGAACACCTGAGAACTGGGAGAAGCCACCTGGGTGGCTGCACCATCACTCCAGCACCACAAGGGTTGAGGCTATGAGAAACATCAGGAGCAGCCACCCAGGATGGATGGCCTGGCCTGTGTGGGAATAACACCCAGTTGCTTCAACAGCAGGAGACTCAGGTGCAGAACACCATTTGTGAGAACATCAGAGAACAAGGGTGTAGGGGGACTTATATAGATCTTTGCCCTGCTGTAGTGATCACTGTATCACTGTTCGTTTTGTTGTGTTTCACAAATATTGTCAGCCACCTCAAGAACTAGGGTTAGTAGATGGGAAATAAAGTTTCCTAAATAAAATAGATAAATATTCAGAAACATTTATTATCTCCACTAGAGGCCTTTTGTTACCAAATGAAGTATGGTGGGTGGCTACTAGACAGAGGACCTCTTTGTGGTGGCACCCTAAGTAATGGAACAGCCTCCCCAGAGGGTCACCTGGCACCAATCTTATGGCCTTTTGAACAACTCAAGTTTTTTTTTATAAAAAAATAATAATCTAGGCTTTTCACATAAACAATTCATAATTTATTGCCTATCTAAGAGAAACAACATTCTTTTTACATTGCTTTTACTTTATTTTAACACTGCTTTTTATTCTGTTTAGTTTTGTGAGCTGCCAAGAGAACATATGCTGTTCATCGGCCATGGTAAATGGACCCCTGACCATTAGGTCCAGTCGTGACTGACTCTGGGGTTGCGGCGCTCATCTCGCTTCCGGGTCATGTGGCCAGCATGACTAAGCCGCTTCTGGCGAACCAGAGCAGCGCACGGAAACGCCGTTTACCTTCCCACCAGAGTAGTACCTATTTATCTACTTGCACTCTGACGTGCTTTCGAACTGCTAGGTTGGCAGGAGCAGGGACCGAGCAACGGGAGCTCACCCATCATGGGGATTCGAACCGCTGACTTTCTGATAGGCAAGTCCTAGGCTCTGTGGTTTAACCCACAGCGCCACCCGCATCCCTCATCGGCCATACAAATGTAATAAATAAATCTAATGAATTAATATTTGTATTCCCAATCTAGCTGGTGGCAACACTGGAAATTTCTTTTCTACTTTTCTCCCCCACCCCCCATGAGCATCTGTCTTAGTTCTGCAAGGTGAAATGTCCCCTTCCCTTACCATTTGTTTATCACTTTACAGTGGTCTCCATGGTGACACAAGACTATGGGCCAATGTAGAGAAGTCATAAGGTCTGTAGAAACTACTGGGTGCCAGGGGCAGAGTGGAGCCCTCTTTGCTGAAACCAGAGAGGGTATACAGCTCCCAGAAATAACAATGCAATGGTGGATCAGAGAGTCACAGAGCATGAAGCACAAGGGGCTGGAGCTTCAAGCCATGTCAGCTGTTGAATAAATCCTATTTATAGACTGTCTGCAAAACCATGATAAAGCCAAGAGCCTGATGGAACTCACTCTCTCTCCAGCCGCTTACAAACAAAATGGCTGAATCACAGCTGGGTGTCCTCTGAGTGCCTTCGCTTACTTTGCTTGAACTGTTGCTCAATTCTTTAAAAATAACTAAGGTCTTTAAAAAAAGCTATGATGTGTCTTTGTGTGAGTTTGTCCATAAAAGAATGAAGAGATCAGCCAGCAAGGCAACTACATCACATTCAGGGGTGCTTCCAGGCTGTTGCTATTTGGGGGTAAAAAAGAGCACTGTGGCACTGTGGTCTAAACCACAGAGCCTCTTCAGCTTGCCAATGGTAAGGTCAGCAATTCGAATCCTCACGACAAATCCATTGCACTGTCCAAGCTCCAGCCAAACTAGCAGTTTGAAAGCACACCAGTGCAAGCAGATAAATAGGTATCGCTGCAGCGGGAAGGTAAATGGCGTTTCTGTGCGTGCTGGCACTCAGCACGGTGTCCCGTTGTGCCAGAAGTGGTTTAGTCATGCTGCCTACATGACCCAGAAAGCTGTCTGTAGACAAACACCAGCTCCCTGAAGTGAGATGAATGTCGCACCCCATAGTCAAGTTTGACTGGACTCAACTGTCCAGGGGTCCTTTACCTTTACTTTACCTTATTTGGGGCTGGGGTTCAATCACATAATGGCAAATTCCAGTTGTGCAGTTAAAATGGATTTGGCCCTGTTGTGCAATAAAGCGTCTTACCCGGAAGTCAGAGTATATGTGATGGGGAAATTAATTGGGGTAACAGTTGCTTGATGCAATATCCTATAGCTTCTCTGCAATCAAATCAGAAAAAGTACTCAATAAATAGCTGACCTTCAGCATTTTCAGGTACTTAGCAACTTTAAATATTCCTAGCAGCAGGTAAACATTTTTAATGGCAAGGTCATCCAATGCATTTCCATCTGCAGTTAGGTCAGGTCAGTTTACAAAGCAGCCTTGGCATTTGAGAGATTTTCCTTGTGATAGTGTCTCTGTGGAGACATTAGTTCTCCTACAATGTAATCTTCATCATTCTACACAGTGCTATTTTTCCAGAAAAGGATTTGCCGGAACTCACTATGAACACATCCCCTTTTCTCTTAGAATGGCAATGGTGCCCACCTGAGAGGTGCCAGAACTGACTGAGTTCTGGCGAGTTCCGGCTGAAAAAAAGTCCAGGTTGTACACTCAGGAAACACCGGTGAATTCTATGTTTTCATTTTAATGGCAGAGTCCAACCCTAAGATTACAGAAAACACAGGCAAGTTCCTTGCTGGAGACATCCAAACTAACCACAATTATTAAAGGGAAGATGAGTCCCTTGTGAAGATCATCTGTATATTTAACTATTTCTGCATTTTGTGATACTCTTATTTTTTAAAAAGGCACAATAATATGTGGGGGTGTATTTTGTGTTTTTCTGTGCTGTGGTTGTCTTGTCACACCCACAACATACATTTGAAGTACTCTTACATGGCACTTTAACAGGCATGGTTTTCCCCAAATAATCATGGGGACTGTAGTTTAGCCTCTGTTAGGAGTCTCCTCTCAGCACTCTGTGTCAGTACAAGATTTTAAGCACTGCAGATATACATGCTGTTGGTATTTTGTTCCCCCTGCAGCATTTTGCACCAGCTGGAGTCTCCAGACCAGACCCTAGAGTAGCTCCACATAAAACACATTGCAATTATCAAGTCTTGAGGTTTCCAGTGCATTAATCACAGTGGCCAGACTACTTCCACCCAAGAGCAGCTGTAAAACTGGTAAAAGGCATGCCTAGCCACTGAAGCTACCTAAGAGTCCAGAAACAGAGATTCATCTCTGTTTGGAAAGGAGGGATTTCATGCATGTGCACTTGAATCAGCAAAACTGGTGCACTCAGAGCATGCAACAATTGTTCCTGTAAATAAGTATGATGTGCTGTTATATCAGATTGCCTTCAGTGTGCTGCATATGAGTGTGGACATTTCTTAAGCTCAGCTTGAAAAGAACAATTTTGTCATCCAATGGAAATGACGTTTCCCATTTATATAAAAATCTGCACCACTCAGCTTTTCATTAAGAGCTTAATATCCACCTGGTTATGGAAGGAAGGAAGGAAGGAAAGTAAGTGGGGGGGGGATGTAGCAGCTGATATTCTAACATTCCAAAATGGGATTCAACTGAGAAACTTTTACAGGGAAATGCATGACAATATAAAGAAAAAGAGCAGTAAAATGTTGGTGGCGGTGTGTGTGTGTGTGTGTGTGTGTGTGAGAGAGAGAGAGAGAGAGAGAGAGAGAGAGAGAGAGAATGTATGAGAGACTGAAAAACTTTGGGAGAGTTTGGTTCTGTGAGATTTGAGTTCACATATTTGCTTAACTTTAGCCCTGAGCCTACAGTTCTTGAGAGTCCCATGGACTGCAAGAAGATCAAACCTCTCCATTCTTAAGGAAATCAGCCCTGAGTACTCACTGGAAGGACAGATTGTGAAGCTGAGGCTCCAATACTTTGGCCACCTCATGAGAAGAGAAGACTCCCTGGAAAAGACCCTGATGTTGGGAAAGATGGAGGGCACAAGGAGAAGGGGACAACAGAGGACGACATGGTTGGACAGTGTTCTCGAAGCTACCAGCATGAGTTTGACCAAACTGCGGGAGGCAGTGGAAGACAGGAGTGCCTGGCACGCTTTGGTCCATGGGGTCACGAAGAGTCGGACACGACTAAACGACTAAACAACAACAAGCCCTGAGCCAGGCTTTCACTTCAATCAAATGCATATATTGTTATATAATGCACTAATAAAGCATCTAAATTTTCCCAAGCATTTCATATATTAAAAGATAAGGCAACTGAACAGACAGAACACAAAAGGAAAATAGAATGAGGAGAAAGCAATTTTTGTAGCAGCAGCTGCTCCTTCTCTCAGAGTAATTTGGGTTCCCCCTTGCTGTGAGTGTCTTCTTGGGTAACTACCAAGCAGCCCCAACCTGTTGCACACCACCCCAATCTCCAAGCTGTGCGAGATTCCAGGGATTCCAGGCACTTACCCAGGATTCATTTTTCCTTTTGGGAATAAGGAACAGCAGAGACTGTGGTGTCCTTAGGATATAAGGTGTATTCACACATATATACAACCTGAGCCTGCAACGGAGTGTTTCACAACATTTTGTTTCTCCCATAGTCATAGGCTTGGATTGAAATGGAAATCAACCATTGCTCTTCCTCTCTGCCCTGCAGCTTTTGCATCTAGATCACACCCTAACCTCTCCACTCTAAACTTTGGTCATATTTGTTAAGGGAAGGAGGTACCCATTTGCTGTCTTGCATGAGCCTCTTGATCCTTTGTTCTCTTAATGGCCCAGGAGGCTAGCCTGGCTTGACTAGCTTTTAACATTTGTTGGATCGAGGGATTAGAAATCTGGCACCCTACTTAACAACCCAAGCCTTGATTAAATTCTAACACTTGCTGGATCCAGGAATTTTAGAGAGGTCTGGGATCCACAGACTCATAACACTACCCCACAAGAACCAGATGTCTGTCTGCAAATATGCAGACAAACTGCAAAATACAGCTTCCCTCTGGAAAAATAACAGACAAGCAAAGGAAGGCACCAGAGAATACATCACCATAAACTGATAATAAAACATAATCACACTTTTAAGACAACTCAATACAGAAACAGCTCATTCCTATCAAGCAAGTTCCAGTCCATCAGGATCTCTTCAGGTCTTCTTTCTCCTTAGAGCACACCTCATCAGTTCTGCATCCAAACAGCTAACCCAGGCCCCACACTTGACAAGCCTAAGATGATGGGTTTCCAACATGTTTAAGCCTCAGTACCGGAGCTCAAAGAGCTCAAGGTGTCTTACACAATTCTCCCCCTCCTGATTTAATGCCCCACAACAACCCTGTGAGGTAGATGTGACTGAGAGTGAGTGACTGGCCCAACGTCACCCAATGAGCTTCATGGCCGAGTGGGGATTTGAACCCTGGTCTCCCAAGGCCTAGTCTGACATTCTAACCACTATACCACACTAGCTTTTGAGGAGCACCTGCTTCTCAAACAGCTCCTTAAATTATGGCTGGAGATCTACCCTGATGATGGTTTAATATGAAATGGTTGGAGAGGCCTTTTGTTTGAATCATCACAGTTCAAGCACACACACACACACACACAGAGAGAGAGAGAGAGAGAGAGAGAGCGTTCGTTTGGATTATAACATGTCCACAGTTATATTTAATGTCATTCACTATCTACAGGCTGCTGAGGAATGAAGAAAAATGGAGCCAATTTGCGGCTTGGTCTTTATTAGCATTTAGATAATATGCCCATTCATCACAGGCACGAGTGTGTTTCAAAAGTCCCTTGGCTCGGTGCTCTGAGCTACTGGAACCTGGGTAAATCACCTTTTTCTGCACTCATGGGGAATTTAAAATATATATAAAAATAATCTGGAAGATACCAGTACAGAAAGATGCTTTCTTCTTCTTCTTCTTCCTCTTCCTCCTCTTCTTCTTCTTCCTCCTCCTGTTGGAAATAAAGATGGATGGTTCTGAGTGGCCATAAAGATAAGAGTCTATCATGAAGACAAAAAGAATCCACTGTTTTACTCTTAACATACTGAAGTAAGTCGAAAGGAAATACAATGCAGTAGAGAGGGGAGAGAGGGTGGGAAAAGCAGGGAAATGTAAAGCCTAGAAATATTGGGCTTAGCACAGGTAGAAACCCAGTTCCACCTCCACCTCTCTTTGTTTTATTCACATATCTCTAGCATTGCTTTAAAAAGTAAACACAGTGAACAGGAGGTAGAAGGTGCCATTCAGAATATGCAGTTGGGTATGCAATTTGGTCATGTGGCAGGATTTAAGCTGAACAAGTCAAAAACTAAAGTTCTTGAGAAAAATAGGTTTCAGAAGGAGACAGGTTTAACATTAGTTAAGAAAGTAAAATATCTGGGGGTTAACATGACGGCTAAGAACTTAAATCTATTTAAAGATAACTATGAGAAATGTTGGACAGAAGTGAAAAAAGACTTAGAAATATGGTCAAATTTGAAGCTTTCCTTGTTGGGTCGAATTGCAGCTATAAAGATGAATGTATTGCCAAAAATGTTATTTCTGTTTCAATCATTGCAAATTTTGGACAAGATGGACTGTTTCAAGAAGTGGCAGAGAGATATTTCTAGATTTGTCTGGCAGGGCAAGAAGCCCAGAATAAAATTGAAAATATTAACTGATACAACGGAAAGAGGCGGATTTGCCCTGCCAGACCTTAAACTTTACTATGAATCAGCAGCATTCTGCTGGTTGAAAGACTGGCTGCTTCTTGAGAACATGGACATTTTGGACCTAGAAGGTTTTAACAATGTTTTTGGGTGGCATGCATATTTGTGGTACGACAAGGTTAAAGCACATAAAGCATTTAAAAACCATATTGTCAGGAAAGCATTGTTCAATGTCTGGTTAAGATACAAAGACTTACTGGAAAATAAAACCCCAAGGTGGTTGTCACCAATGGAAGCGAAGGCTCAGAAAAAGCTCAATATGGAGGCCAAATGGCCGAAATATTGGGAAATATTGGAACAAGAAGGAGATAAATTGAAATTGCAGAGTTTTGAGAAATTAAAAGATAAAGTGCGAGACTGGCTTCATTATTATCAAATAAGAGAGGCCTACAATTTGGACAAAAAAATTGGCTTCCAGGTGGAAAAATCAAAATTGGAAACAGAATTGTTAGATCCCAAAACTAAGATACTTTCAAGAATGTATAACTTGCTGTTAAAATGGAATACGCAGGATGAAAGGGTTAAATCTGCTATGATTAAATGGGCACAAGATATTGGTCATAACTGTCAGGGAACTGTCATCTGAGACGAAGGAGGTGAAAGGGCTCATGGAGGGTGAGAGAGACCACTCAGCGGAGGAGGGGACCAGCAGGGGGAGAAGTGGAGTTACAAGGGAAAGTGAGTCGGAGGGAGAGCTCAGAGATACTTCAAGCGGGAACAGTGGAGAGGTTTCAGGACCTCCCGTAGGCACACCCACTCCTCGGCGGAAACTGTCACGCCGAGAGTCCAGAAGACGCGTTTCCGTCAAGGAGCTTTTATGCTGGAAGAAGTTCCGTAAACGCCCACTGTCCGATTCAACGAGCGATTGATGGAGCCATGCTTAAGGAGCTCCATCACAGACAGAGGTTTGGGAACTTAGCCAAACTCTGAGGGATCAGGATTTTACGCACAAGCAGCTCACCATCCCATCACAGCAATCGGACAGTCCCTGAAAGCAGCTTGTGCAGAGAGGCATCATGAGCAACCCAGCTGGAGCCGGAGGAGCAGCAGGAGCTGGAGAAGGTCCAACTCTGGAAGAAAGGTACAGAGTTTTGGAACTCCAGCTAGCAATGCAAACGGCGAGGCTAGAAGAAAGGAGGGCGCAGGATGCAGAAAAGGCAAAAGGCGCTACACTAGCAAGAAAGATGCCAGGAATGGTGCAGAAGTTTGGGGGGGACCCCAGGAACTACCAAGCCTTTAGGACAGAGATGCAGTACGCTCTTGAACTGCAGTTTAACGACTTTCCCGATGAGGCATCGCGAGTGGCGTTTGTGATTGGCCATCTCGAAGGGGGGGCGAGAGACTGGGTCCGGCCCCTGATGGCAGGGAATAGTGACATGCTGAAGGACGCGAGGAAGTTTTTTCGCGCCATGGATTTGATGTTTTCCAGCGAGATTGAACAGGGACTGGTGCGCAGACAATTGATGGCTTGCAAACAGGGGAGCCGATCGGTTCGTGAGTACTGGACTGAGTTTACAATGTTGATACATAAATTGGGGTGGGACCTATCGGCGGAACCCATTCAAATGCTCTTTGAAGAGGGGCTTTCTTCGGCGGTGAAAGACGAACTTTCCCGGGCGCCCAGGGCGGAGTCTATGGACCAGCTGACCAAATCAGCGCTGACCATTGGAGCGCGCCAGGAGGCAAGAGCCTTGGAGAAGCGGGAGGGGAAAGGAGAGCGTTGGAGGGATTTCCGCATTCCAGAGATTCCAGAACCCAGTTTCCCGCCCGGAGAGCCGATGGAAGTTGGAACAGCGCGCGCGCGCGCAGTTTCAAATCCCAGTGAAGGGAGGAAGAAGGAGGGAAAGAGCGCCAAGAAATGTTACCTCTGCCAGCAGCCAGGTCACTTTGCCAGAGTCTGCCCACAAAGAAAGGAATGGCAAGGGATGGCGGGAGCTGTTGGGGGGAAGGAGGAGGAAGTCCAGGAGCCAGTAAAAGCCAACGCCTGTCTGCCGCTGTCAGGGCACTGCAGACAGGCCAAGGAGCAGTAAAAGTGCCCACTCCGGAACCTCCAAGACCAGCTCTAGTAATAGAGGTGCTGCTAGAGCTGGCAAACGGATACCCACTAAAGACCAAGGCGCTGTTGGACTCAGGCAGCTCCTGTAATTTTATGAGCAAGGAGTTTGCAGCTGAACACCAGATACAGACACTCCCTTTAAGCAACCCCCTGCAGGTCACCACGATCGATGGGAGGGAGCTGTTGGGGGGAGAAGTTAGCCTACAGACCGTCCCAATGGTTATGAGGGTGGCAAGGCACACTGAAAGGATAGCGTTCAATGTAGCCACCCTGGGAGGGGCGCCAGTCATTTTGGGAATGAGCTGGCTAGCGTTGCATGACCCGCTAGTGGGCTGGCATCAGAGAGTGGTCTCCTTTGGGTCAGCACATTGCCTGGAACACTGCAAAGAGGGAAAGGTGCCAGAAGGGGCAAAAGCCTCCCTAGCAGGGATGGAAGTGGCGGACAAAGGGAAGGTGCCCAAACAATACGCTGACCTGAGCAAGGTCTTCAGCGAAAGGGAAGCAGATAAACTACCACCGCATAGAGACTTTGACTGCCAAATTAACCTGGTCCCTGGGGCCCAGCTCCCCGTGGGCAAGCTGTACGCCATGTCAGACAGGGAAATGCAGGAGTTGAGGGAGTTTATTGACAAAAACCTGAAGAGAGGTTTCATCAGAGAGTCCAGAGCGGTGGGGGGCAGCCCAGTGTTTTTTGTGGACAAAAAAAACACAGATAAACCGAGATTGATCGTGGACTACCGGCGGCTAAATGCCGTGTCAGAACCAGTGACTTTCCCCATGCCCAGGATTGATGACATTTTGACCAGGGTGAGGAAGGGAAAGATATTCACGAAACTGGACCTGAGAGGAGCGTACAACCTGATACGAATAAAGAAGGGGGATGAATGGAAGACAACGATGTTCACCCCCCTAGGGGCTTTCGAATATCTCGTTATGCCCTTTGGATTACAAGCAGGCTCCGCCTGTTTTCAATCGCTCATGAACCATGTACTGGGACCTTTGCTCTACAAGAATTGCGTGGCCTTTCTCGATGACGTGCTGATATATTCAGAGAATGAGGAGCAGCATGTAAAGGATGTCAGGGAAGTGCTGAGCCAGCTGCAAGCAAACCAGTTGTGGGTGAAATTGGAGAAGTGTCAGTTCCACGCCAAGGAGGTGGAATTCCTGGGGTACCGCCTATCAGACAAGGGATTAGCCATGGATCCAGGCAAGGTACAGGCGGTGCTGGAATGGAAGACACCGAAAACGAAAAAAGATGTGCAAAGGTTCTTAGGGTTTGGGAACTTTTACCGTAAATTCATCAAGAACTTTGCCCACTTAACGGCTCCCATCACGGACTGTCTGAGCAGCAAGAAGAAATTCGTTTGGACGGCGGAGGCGGAGCACGCTTTTGAGGAATTGAAAAAGGCATTCGCTTCGGAAGAACAGCTCCTGCATGTGGATTTACAAAAACCCATGAGAGTGGAAACTGATGCCTCAGACCGCGCGGTGGGGGCGGTGCTGCTTCAGCCAGGGAGCAATAAGTCGGAATGGAGACCGTGTGCCTTCTTTTCGCGTAAGCTGAACAAATCCGAGAGGAACTACACGGTATATGACCGAGAACTACTCGCCATTCACGAAGCGTTCCGGAGATGGAGACACTTACTAATTGGTGCACAGCATAAGGTACAAGTATGTACGGACCACAAGAATTTGGAGTATTGGAGAACGGCACGAGTGCTCAACCAACGACAAGTGAGATGGGCCCAGGAGTTCTCCAAATTCCATTTTGAAATCTGCTATGTGCCAGGTCCAGAAAACATCAGAGCGGACGCTCTCTCTCGCAAACCTGAATATTTGGAGGGGGAGGGAGCGCCAGAAGAGAGACATATTATCCCAGAGGACCACTGGGTGTGTGGTGCGGCCTGGGTGGGGCAAAGAGAACTGGTAGAGGGAACGGTAAATGATGAGTACGCCCAGGATAAGCTCAGAGGTTTAAGGGGAGAGGGAGAAGACCCCGGAGGTTTTGAAGAAAGAAACGGGGCATTGTATTACAAAGGGGCGCTATATATACCCGAAGGGGAATTGAGGGGGAGAGTACTCAAACAGCTGCACGACAATCCCACAGCGGGGCATTTTGGGCAACACAAGACCATGTGGTTGGTGACCAGGGAGTTTTGGTGGCCCAAGGTGAGGGAGGATGTACGGGAGTATGTGAGAAGGTGTGACCAATGCCAGAGAGCCAAAGGAGAAAGGCGGGCACCAGCGGGGTATTTAGAACCGTTACCCACACCAGAACGACCGTGGGAGGCGGTGTCGATAGATTTTATGACTGATCTGCCCAAATCCCAGGGGAAAACCGCCATACTAGTCGTAGTAGACCAGTTAACTAAGATGGGTCACTTTGTAGCTTGCTCACATGCAGTCACGGCGGAAGAGACAGCAAAATTGTTTGTAGAACATATTTTTAGGCTGCATGGCGCCCCCTTGAGGCTGGTTTCCGACAGAGGGAAACAGTTCACGTCCAGATTCTGGAGGAAGCTTATGAGCTTGTTGCACGTAGAGGTCAACTTTTCGACTGCCAGGCACCCTGAGACCAATGGGCAGGCGGAGAGGGCAAACGGTATCCTTCAACAATACCTGAGGTGTTATGTCAATGACAGAGAAAACGATTGGGTCGAAAAGTTGGCACTAGCGGAATTTGCTTACAATAATGCAGAGAATGTGTCCACCGGGATGAGCCCCTTTTTGGCTAATTATGGGTGCCACCCCAGGGCGTTTCCAGGGGAAGGAGGAGAGAGATGGAGTGTTCCGGCCGCTGAACTTTTTGTAGAAGAAATGGAAGCGATCCATCGTCAACTCCAACACAACTTAGAAAGGGCCAAAGAAGAATATAAGAGGCAGGCAGACAAGAGCAGAAGGGAAGGTGAAACAATTAGGGTGGGGAGTCGGGTCTGGCTATCAACCCAAGGGTTGCCGTTCAAGGGTAGTTGCAAGAAATTGAGACCCAAAAGATTGGGACCATTTGAGGTCATCCAACAGGTCAACCCAGTGGCTTTCAGACTCCGGTTACCGAACCACATGAAACTGCACCCAGTATTCCACAGGTCATTACTGTCACCATACAGGGGGGAAGGTGAAGGGGTATCCACACGGGGGCCAGCCATAGAAGAAAGGGAAAGCCGCAACTATGTGGCGGAAATCATCGACTCCAGGTGGAAGGGTAATCAGGTGGAGTATTTGGTCGCGTGGGAAGGGGAACCGGAGTCGGAAAACACCTGGGTGAAGGCAGAGGAGGTCCATGACGAGGTCTTGATCGAAACGTTCCACCAAAGGTTCCCCAGGAAACCTCAACCAGTAGCGAGGTTCCGGAGGGAGTACTTTGGCACCACCGACGATGAGGAGGAACTGGAGGGATTCAGGGAATCGGAGTTGGAAGAGGGTACAGACTCCGAGGAGGAGGAGTACTTGGAAACCGGGAACAGCAAAAGGTGGAGGGAAGTGTTCGAAACTTCGGAAGATGAGGGAGGTTCCTTCAGGGGTTTTGCTCCCTCGCCTCCCGCAGAGGAGGGGAGGGAAGGGGGTGAAGGGGGCCCTAGAGGGGAGGTGGATGTCAGGGAACTGTCATCTGAGACGAAGGAGGTGAAAGGGCTCATGGAGGGTGAGAGAGACCACTCAGCGGAGGAGGGGACCAGCAGGGGGAGAAGTGGAGTTACAAGGGAAAGTGAGTCGGAGGGAGAGCTCAGAGATACTTCAAGCGGGAACAGTGGAGAGGTTTCAGGACCTCCCGTAGGCACACCCACTCCTCGGCGGAAACTGTCACGCCGAGAGTCCAGAAGACGCGTTTCCGTCAAGGAGCTTTTATGCTGGAAGAAGTTCCGTAAACGCCCACTGTCCGATTCAACGAGCGATTGATGGAGCCATGCTTAAGGAGCTCCATCACAGACAGAGGTTTGGGAACTTAGCCAAACTCTGAGGGATCAGGATTTTACGCACAAGCAGCTCACCATCCCATCACAATAACATTATGTTTGCTGACTGGGAACAGTTGTGGACCACCGGTATGAAATTTATGGCATGTAATGCCTTAAGAGAGAATATTATGAAAATGATATACAGTGGTACATGACACCAGTGAAGCTTGCAAAAATATATCATTTGCCCGATAACAAATGTTGGAAATGTAAAGAAAATGAAGGTACATTCTTTCACCTTTGGTGGACGTGCCCAAAGATTAAGGCTTTCTGGGAGATGATCTATAATGAAATGAAAAAGGTATTTAAATATACCTTCCTGAAGAAACCAGAGGCCTTTCTCCTGGGCATAGTCGGCCAATTGGTGCCAAAGAAGGATAGAACTTTCTTTATGTATGCAACAACAGCAGCAAGAATACTCATTGCAAAGTATTGGAAGACACAAGATTTACCCACCCTGGAAGAGTGGCAGATGAAGGTGATGGACTATATGGAATTAGCGGAAATGACTGGCAGAATCCGAGACCTGGGAGAAGAGTTGGTGGAAGAAGATTGGAAGAAATTTAAAGACTATCTGCAGAAACACTGTAAAATTAATGAATGCTAAAAATGATGTTGGATTGAAAATAAGTGGCATTAGCAACAAAGTTAATGAGAATATGCAAAAATGAATTGATAGTGGATGAAAACATAGAGTTATAATATGTTAAGATATGGAGTTAAGATAAACGAAAGAGGGTAAGGATTTGCTGATTTGATTATTTAAATGGGAATACAAAAAGGGGAGGTGTGAGGAGGTCAAGGAAACAAGCTTATGAGTTTAAAGTTACAAAAAATGGATTTGTTTTTAATTTTTTTATATCTATCTGTTTTTTGTATTTTGTATTTTTATTTTTATTTTTTATTTTTTGTTTTGTGTTGTTAATTCAATGTTTTAGTGTTAGTGTAATGTAGTGTTTTTGTATTTGTATTGTATCGTATTGTTTTGTTGAATTTTTTCCCTTTCTTTTATAGTCTTTAAACTGTTAATAAATATTATTTAAAAAAATAAAAAATAAAAAGTAAACACAAAGGTTCGCTGGGTTCTCTACTTACAGCTTCTTCATGTTCACAAGCATACCTTTAGATTCTAAGCTCGCATTGGATGGAGCTAGCAACCATGGCTGCCTAACGCAGGAAGAGGGAATAGATGGATCTTGAAGGGCTTAGTGGGAAACTACAGTCTATTTTCCCTGACTGCCTGTTAGTCTCAACCTTCCCCTCTGCAGGCTGGAGGCATGCAAGGTTGCCAACATCCAACAAGTGATGGAGCGCTGATGGACAAGGCCTATGTAATGCTGCTGTATGTTTCTGGCCTTTATTTCAAGTGGGGAAACGTCAGCAAAACAATCACCATGATGTGATTTCTGTTGTCATGTCAACCAGGCAACAAGTCCCAGCCTCCCTCTCCTCTATTGCTTGCATCATTAATTGTTGCCCATTCATTTTTAAACGCTCAAGGAGAAATTCCTAGTTCCTGACCACTCAACCCAGAAAGGTGTCAAGTAGAAATGATTTTCCCTTGTGTTCTACTGACCAGTTCGGATCTAGGTGTGCTTAATGAAAACCAACCTTTGGGGAATCAGCATGAGAAATGGAAACTACATAAGGCACTTTGATTGTCCTTTGGTTTTTCTTTTTTTGCCAGTCTCTCAACACAATAAGAGTGGTGCGGCATTAGGCCAAAGGCTAATATAACGCAACATCCTGTTCTCACAGTGGCCATCTAGGTGCCTCTATTGGAAAATCACAAGCAGGAGCAGAGAGTGCTACAGTACCCTCCGTGCTTGCAATTCCCAGCAAATGCTTTTCAGAGGCTTTCTGGCTCCCGCACCTGAGTGAGAACATAGCGATTGTGGCTAGTAGTCGTTGACAGGCTTATCCTCCATAAATCTGACTAATCCTCTTTTAAAGCTGGTGGCCATCACCACATCTAATGAGATATTATTTCTCAAGAAGTGATGGAACCTTTCTCCTATCCCAAAAGCCAAATGAGTGGTCCCAGAAGAATCAGATTATAGTCAAACGTTCTTTCTGGGGTCTGCTGTTGTAAGTGCTTGTGTGTGGCATTTATATCCTGCTTCCCCTCCAAGGAACTTTGTTCTACCCCCCGCTTTTATCCATATTAACAATTAAGTATGCTGAGAGAGAATGACTGGGCAAAGGTCACCCAATAGCTGAGGGGAAGCTTCCTAGCACCCTTAACAAACTACAGTACCCAGGATTCTTTGTGGGAAGCCATGAAAGTTTATAGTGGTATTATATGTACTGCTTTAAATGTTATCAGCTCTGAAACTTACATGAGGCTCCCTTTGGGATCTTAGAAAGGCATCTCTAGACATAAATTTTAGTGGAATGTAAATGCAATCCATTTACTGGATAAAAGACAAGCATTATTTGACTGTCTTACACACAAAAACAAGCCCCTTATATTCTCAAGTTCAATGTTGTTTTAAATTATTTGCCACCCCCACTACTTGTAAGCATGCAGCATGACCCTATGGGTCTACTTTATTTGCAGTGGAAAGAACATTGGGCTATAAAATCATAACAAAGCAATAAAGTGCAAATAGAGTGAATGTCATTCAATGCCACAATGTGATAACACTTTTATAAAGCAACACAGTGCTCACATGCAATTGCACTGCACACTCATTTTCTATTCCTCTCTTCCCCCCCCTCAACTTTTGAAATGCTAATGAGGTAAAACATAGCTTATGCATAAAGCATTTCCGAAACAAAATTGGACAAATTTACAAAAAATAATAATACAGCAGTAAGGTTACAGTTATGCTTTTCTTTTTAAAGAATGCATTGAATATTGAGTGTTAATGTATTTTTATTATATTATATTATATTTTATTGTATGTTGCCCTGAGATATTTCAAAATGATTTTTAAATAATAATTTATTTATTTTTAAATGATGGATTTACACATGTCAACAGACAATATGTAAAAAGTAAACCACATCTGATACAACTTAGCGTCAGACACAGGTAGAAGGAATAGCTGGGCAGTACACCAACAGAATCTTTGATCTGTTCCATTTACCAAGTGCTAAGCAGAAACACTCTGAACCAGAGCTCTGTGGAAAAGGAAGCCTGCAATGACATTTGAGTTTCTGTAGATGATAGTAATGCCCCTCCCTTACCTTCAGGTCTGCTCTAAATTGTGGTACACCTTGTAATATAGAAGAGTCTTCAGCTGAGTTTATAATGCCGGAGTCATAACCAGTACCCATCCTGGAATTTATTTAGTATTTCATCCCTTTATTTTAAGAGAACCAACTTGCAACTGTGTTCTGCCAGGATGTCACAATATTTGACATGCAACAACATTTAGTAACTGGCAAAGAATGTGCAATGTCATTAGGTATTCTAAACTATTTGGCCATTGACAGCTTTCACAATAAAACCCGGCAAATTCAAAACTAAGTCTCCAATACAGGGGCATCCTGCTCTGATCATGGCTAAGAGCCACTGATATACCTCTCAGTCTGTGACTTTGTCCAACTCCCTTTTTCAGAGCCATTTAGGCTTATGGTCATCACAGCATCATGTGGTGGAGAGTTCCACAGATTAACCGTGCCCTCAGTGGTGAAGTCCTTTATTTTTGCCTGTACTAAATATCCCAAATAAGGGCAGTGCCAAAGAATGCTCCAACTACTGGATAATAATAATAATAATAATAATAATAATAATAATAACAACAACAATAATAATTTTTTATTTATATCCCACCCTCCCCAGCCAAAGCTGGGCTCTGAGCGGTTAACAACAATAAAAGTAACACAGCATTCTAAAATCAATTCATTCTAAAATCAGTTCAAAATCAAATAAATGCAACCATTGGGCTAGAGTTCTGTGAGGATTACCAAAGGAGGGGGTCAGGCTGTGCCCTGGCCAAAGGCTTGGTAGAACAGCTCTGTCTTGCAGGCCCTGCAGAAAGATGTCAAGTCCTGCAGGGCCCTAGTCTCTTGTGACAGAGCATTCCACTAGACCGGGGCCACAGTTGAAAAAGCCCTGGCTCTGGTTGAGGCCAGCCTAACCTCCCGGTGGCCCAGGGCCTCCAAGGTGTTTTTGTTTGAAGACCGTAAGGTCCTCCATGGGACATACCAGGAGAGGTGGTCCCGTAGGCCAAATTGCGCTCATTTCACATGCTAGCAAGGTTATGCTCAAAATTCTACAAGGCAAGCTAAAGCAGTATGTGGACCGAGAACTCCCAGAAGTACAAGCTGGATTTCAAAGGGGCAGAGGGACCAGAGACCAAATTGCAAACATGCACTGGATTATAGAGAAAGCCAGAGTTCCAGAAAATCATTTACTTCTGCTTCATTGACTATGCAAAAGCCTTTGACTGTGTGGACCACAGCAAACTATGGAATGCCAGACCACCTTATCTGTCTCCCGAGACACCTCTATTTGAAACAAAAAGCAACAGTTAGAACTGGGTATGGAATAACTGATTGGTTCAGAATTGGGAAAGGAGTACGACAAGGTTGTATATTATCCCATTGCTTATTCAACTTACACAGCAAATATATCATGCAAAAGGCTGGACTGGATGAATCCCAAGCCGGTATTAAGATTGCTGGAAGAAATATCAACAACCTCAGATATGCAGATGACACAACTTTGATGGCAGAAAATAAGGAGGAATTAAAAAACCTCTTAATGAGGGTGAAAGAGAAGAGCGCAAAATATGGTCTGAAGCTCAACATCAAAAAAACTAAAATCATGGCCACTGGTCCCATCACCTCCTGACAAACAGAAGGGGAAGAATTGGAAGCAATGACAGATTTTACCTTCTTGGGCTCTATGATCACGGCAGATGGTGACAGCAGTCACAAAATTAAAAGACGCCTGCTTCATGGGAGAAAAACGATGATAAACCTAGACAGCATCTCAAGATGCAGAGACATTACCTTGTGGACAAAGATACATATAGTTAAAGCTAGGGTTTTCCAAGTAGTGATGTATGGAAGTGAGAGATGGACCACAAAGAAGGCTGATCACCAAAGAATTGATGCTTTTGAATTGTGGTGCTGGAGGAAACTCTTGAGAGTCCCATGGACTGCAAAAAGATCAAACCTACCCATTCTGAAGGAAATTAACCGTGAGTGCTCACTGGAAGGACAGATCCTGAAGCTGAGGCTCAAATGCTTTGGCCACCTCATGAGAAGAGAAGACTCTCTGGAAAAAACTCTGATGTTGGGTAAGATTGAGGGCACAAGGAATAGAGGACGACAGAGGACAAGATGGTTGGACGGTGTTATAGAAGCGATCAACATGAATTTGACGAAATTCTGGGAGGCAGTGGAAGACAGAAGTGCCTGGCATGCTCTGGTCCATCAGGTTACGAAGAGTCGGACCCGACTAAATGACTAAACAACAACAACAACTATCGTGCCAATGAGGGCTGTCCGCAGCTCCTTCTTCCCCATCTGAAACCAAGAGACACCTGACCTGTATATGGCCCTGCACCAATTTGGGGTGGAGTGGGGCAGGGCTAATATTTAATTAGAATTTTTAAAAACTCTAATTAAACATGCAATCAGGCTGGGGAAGAAGGCAAACTTCACTGAGGGTTCAATCCTGCAGGGTGAGACTTTGCAAATGCCTCCCCTGCAGAGCCCCAGAGCCCATCAGGGAAGGCACTCCTTCTTCCCACCTGATGCACAACCACTCTGACAGCTCCCGACCACTTCAAGCCAACTCTCAGCTATCTGGGGCTGTCTCTGCCTGAATCATCTGATTTGGGCTTAGGCTGAATCCATTGCACAGCCCAACTCCCAATCTGTTTCATTGCATGACCATGAATTCTACTATTCTGAGACTGAGGATGGGGCGAGGCGGGCAGGGAATGACTATTCAACTTCTCCAAGCCATACATAATTTTACAAATTTCTTTACTGCTCTCACCTTTCCTGCTCTCTATCCCAAACTAAAACACTCCAGCTGTTGTAACTGCTCATCATAAAGAAAGAAATCCAGTCTCCTTCTCATTTTGGTCACCCTTTCCTTGATCATAGCTCCTCTTACACACTACACCCAATCTCTGATGAGCAGTAGCAAGATTTCAGGGGGTTCCAGCACTTACCCAGGGTTGTGGTTCCGTTGGAAATTCAAGGCACAGCAGAGTCTGCAGGGTCTTAGGAATATGGTTTGTTCACACATATTTACACCTGGAAGCTTTCAGTGGAGGGGATGCAGAACATTACACCTCAAGAGTGCCCCTCACTGCTTCTCTCATAGCTTCAAGGGAGCTTGGGTCCAAAGCAGCAGCCTGTCATGGCCCCCGGCTTCCTCCAGCCAGTGCCGCATGGAGTTCTCCCTACTTCCTCCTTCTTGTTCCCAGAACACATTGCCAAAACAAACAAACAAACAAAAAAACCCTCTGTGTAAAAGGACAATTTTTATTTCGGTGTGACATCAAACCCATGTTGCCCTGGCAACCTCCCCCTTGGTTACCAGTAGGGTCTTTGTCTTGAAGATGGCTTTTGCAATGAATTAAAGGCAAGGTCATCATCTCCTTCTGCCCATTTGTCTGGCAGAAAAACAAGCTCAGCCTGTCAGCTCTGATTAAACCCAGCATCCAAGAATCTAGAGGGTAAATCTGGCACCCAGGGAACTGGGGGATCTCTGTTCCCCCAATAACACATAACACTCCCATTTTTTAGATGCCAGTGGCACAATGGCAAGGAGGCTCACAGCTGGCCAAGCCAATGACTTTGGTTTTGTGATTGCTTATCCCCCCTTCCCCAGATGCTACAAATCAGACCAGGGAAGGGGATTAAGCAGCTGAACCAAACCCATAAAAAGGTGGCAATTTGCGACATAAGCTTCATTGCCAACAACACTTGAGTGATGAAGGAATGTGAGTGTGACAGCTGAATGACAGATTTGCCCATCCCCACACAGAATGACAGAGCATTGAAGATCTTGGAGCACATTCTGTGGTGTAAGCTCATAGGGGACACTGACCAGTTCAGTTGGGCCTCTCTTGCTGCCCCACATGCCCTGTGGCAGTGGGTCTGATGGGAAGTCTCAACTCCAAGACTTTGTGTGGGGCTTTAGGGCAGAATGAGATCTCATTGAGTCTGCTCTGCGGCTAATCTCCAGCCTCTCTACTACTCAGTGTTCACTGACCTTGCACTTGTTCAAAACCCTTAGGTCATGCCAATGCTGTAATTTGTTTTATAATTATTTTTACATGGTTTTTATTTACATATTGTTAGCCTCCTTGATGTTTTTCTTTTAATAAAGGAAAGGCAGGATATAATTTTTATTGAAGATAAATAAATAAAATCACAAGTCCATTGGCCTGCATGTTTATTCAATTACAGTTTCACCAGCTTACATGTTCAAAGGCCTTTAGTAATTAGGATTACATTGCCTGCTAAGAAGCTGATCTCTAATTAAGATGTCAACTCCTGGAACTTTAGTCATCAATAATTTCATTCCCAGAGTTTGCCACATGACAAAATGTTGCATTTTCCATATCCAGACAACTCTTCTATTCATCACATTCTGTTAATCTGATCTGATTTGTTTTCCTTTACTATTACCGCCGAGTTGATTTTGGGTACCCTAATTTGATAAACATCCAGCAGCATTTACTGCTTGCTATATCCCTTTTAAAACCTTTGACTCCAATGCTATGTCCTAAACTTAGACGTTTAAAAGGAAAAGGGGTGGGTGGAAATAACCACTAATGGTATCCAGCCAGAAGCAAGCGGGTTGTATTTGAAAGGCTTTCAAGCTTCCCACAGTGGATTGTTCCTCTTCAGCTGTCAGTCATCCCTGTCAGGAACCTCACTGTGCAAGCTGTTTCAGAAGCAACGTGACCTCGGCAGCCAGGATGTTGGAGCAGCAAACGGCAAATAGTCTCTTAGATCTCCAAATCCTTAACTAGGATAAAGACAGATGTCTACATGTTCCAGCCACATGCTCACCGCTTCCTCCCTGCTCCCCTGTTCCTCACCTTCATTTGAAAAGAGACGCACAGGTACTGAGAAGAGGCAGCGAGACTTTGAGTGCAGCAGCACATAAAAGAGGCTCCTTTGCAGAGTGAAAGCGGACCCTGATAAATGCTCACAGAAACTCTCTGATCTATTTTTTCAAGGGGAGCCCATTTCCATAGTCTCCAGATGTAACTTATTATTGTGTGGTAACAGCAAATCCAAAGCTCAGAGGTGATGCCAGGTCATAGAAGGGAGGGGGAAAGCTCTATCTATGCATTTGTCTCATTTCTGCTAAGATGGGCCACCCTTCACTTCCATTTCTTGCCCTGCTTTGTTCCTGGGTGAATCTGGTGTCATGTTAAATTTGCTTGCTGCCTTTTCCCAGGTATGTGTTTCTATTTTTCCTGCAATGCTTTGGTGCCAAACCAATTCGCAGCTTCTCTTGATAAAACAAGTGTATTAACAAAAGATGAAAATCATCCGGATTGAAATAATGATAATTTTAAAAAGCCCTAGCTAAAGGTGACTCAAGTGTGATAGATGTGGGGAAGGAGAGATAACTGTGGGGAAAATGTGGGGTGGAGGGGGGGGGGAAAGATGCTATACTTCAATGGCTCCCATGTTTTTCATGCCACAGTTTCCATAAATGCATCCTCAGTGACCCCTACCCTGCTCTATAAAAAGCATTATTCAGAACAGCACTTTGCACAACCCACTAAGAAAAATAATAGCATAATAAAATTCATAGCAGTAATTGCACATTTGTTTAAAAGCCAATTAAAACGACTTAGTTTAATTCAACGCAATTGGCAAACTTGATCCAGTAATACCAGCTTTTCAAAGTCTGATAGACATTTACACCTCCAGTGACCACCTGCTGCTTTCCTGCTTCTTAGCATCCCCTCAGGTAATCCAACAACCCCCGGGGGGTGCTTCCACCCACTTTGGGAACCACTGATGTAGTTGAAGTCTGAAACCAGCACCCTTGGAGCTAGTAGTGATGGACAGCAGCAGCAAAAACTTACACAGAGTAATCAATATGTACGGAGTAAAATTCAACAGAGGATAGAAAGCATGCAGGGCAAGGGTGGGGAACTTGGTCCATGGACTGAATGTTGCCCTCCAGCCTTCACTATCTAGTCTTCAGGACTCTTCCCAGGCCATACCCCTCCTCTCAAACCACACCCTTCACTGGACCTGCCTTGCACCTTCCTTGGCTGGAATGTGTCCTGGAACTAAAACACATCTCCTCTCAGACTCCACTTATCCAGGCTAAACAGATCCAACTTCCTCAACCGTTCCTCAAAAGGCTTGGTTTCCAGACTTTTGGTCATCTTGGTCAGCCACAATCCCAAAAATGCTCACACTAAACTCAGTAACCTAATCTGAATATAACCGAGGATGAATGATCTGTGAAATGGAATCCATTCAGAGAATACAAAGCTATGTGAAGGAAGATAACAGGAAATGCTACCAGCCACATTCCAAGTTTCCCCAGGACTGATATGTCAAGGAACTAAACTTCCCATCCCTGCAATTGTATGATAAAGACTCAGATGAGTTAAGGACCATGTCCCTGATGTTGCAATGCACAGTACCTATCATTAGCACTGCCAGTCTGTGTCAAAGCCCAGAATTTCCAACAGAGGTTCCAGCAGAAGGGATAAAAGCATGGCAGGCATTTGGGAAGATTAAGAGGAGGCCAAAGGGTTTGGGTTTTTTTATGACAGCTTTGAAAGATGGAGTACCATTCAGAAACCCCATCAGTACATCCTCCCAGCTGCTAAAGGTTGGTGTTAGTATTCGCCTTAGGCACAATGAAGTGCTCTTAGCTGCTTTCCCTGCTGTCACATCCCATAAATTAGTCAGTGGCTTTATCTGGCAATTGCTTCGTGATCTGCTGGCGGATTGCCCAGCCAAAAAAAAGTGTGTCTCAGCACTTAGGCTGCCCAATCCTTAGTGAGCCTGACATGCCAACCATGTTGGATCGCTCAAGAGGTAAGCTAAGCATGTGCTCAGAGTGCCTTATTTTCAAAGAAAACACAAACCTTGGGTAAGTACCTATAACCATGAAATCTCATACTGCTGTGGAGATTGGGGTGGCATGTAACAATCCATATACTATTTAAAATTATTATTCTGTGCTTTTCAAATGTATTAACATGTGTTTTTATTGAGGCTATTGTCCATTGTTCTAAAATGATCTGCTGGCTAAAAATAAAGAGATCACAATGACTTGCTTTTGAATGGACACCTGTAGGATTAGGCTGTGAATCTCAGCATTTATTGTCAACTTGACCACAGACACAAAACACAGCAATAACTGTAAAGCTGTAATAAAAAGGGGAGAAGTGAATCAAATTTGCAGGGACACCACTGGATCTCAGAGTTATCATTCTGCCATGATGAGGGATTGATTTTCACAAAAGCAGCTCTAACTTCTACCACCAGCTATGCAAACGATGCCACATAGCAGGTTGTAGACAGGATTTACCCCCTGTAATGAGTTATTTGATTTTCTTTAGCAATGCCCAACATTTCAGTGTACAACAAGAATAAGAAGAAAATATCCAGTATCGAAAGAAAAACCAAATGATCATATACTGTAAGTATTAAAAAGAAGGCTTGTGCTCTCTTGAAAGAGCTGCAGGGGGATGCTCTAAGAACCATGGGCTAGCCTTTTGGGGGAACAAAACTATGCTATTTTACAGTATACCTGTGCAGGGCTTCCCCAATCCAAGTCAGGGCCCACTTCAGAATGGCCCCAGTCTGACCCAGGGTGATCTGGGACCTTGAACCAAAACAGTTCTTATATAAGTTCTTATAAGAGACTATCTGGACCTTGAGGTCCTCAGCAGAGGACCTCCTCTGAGCACACACCACAAGAACAAAAAGGCGGCCCCTTTACAGGAGGCTCACCATCTGGTAACTGCTGTTCCTAGTGAAGTCTGCCTAGTGCTATACAAATATGTGCCTCTTTTCCATGCCTTTAAAATTTTGGCTGCTGGTGGTATTTGCTGTTGAGACATTTTATGGTGGCCTTGTTGTTTTTATTTCAGAAAGCAGCACAGCTTCCTACCAGCTACACTTCCTGGAATTCCTTTATATTCAATCCACAGGACTTGCGTTGTGTAACATAATGTCCATTCTGCATTTGCAGTTCCTTATAGTGTGGCAGCACAGGTGATCAGAGAACTCTCTGCCTATTGATATTAAGGGCTTGTCCTTCCTTCTGCACGTCCCATGCCTGTCCAAGTGGTTTTGCCTTTGCCCTACTACTTTCCCCCAGAAAACCCACTTCTTAGCACTAATCAGTGGCAATCTGCAGAAAACCTGACTGCCATTTGTTCTGATTCAGCACTAAACCAGAGGTTTTCCTGGGGGAAAGCTTCCAGGCAAACAGCAGTGTGGCAAACAGAGCCCTAAGCAGGCATCCTCCAATTATTGTTTTAGATGCCTGAAAGCATTTCAGTTTTGGTAAGCCCATCCAGACACATGGTTTAGGTACCTATATTGATTTTAAAATTGTTGTTGATTTTTTTTTAAGGACAACCCTTTTAAACCTATTTGTTTTAATGGGTTTGCGGGTTTAAGACATGTTTTATGTATAATTTTATTTTTACACTGCTTAGAGAACTTTATGATCAAGCAGTTTATACATCTTCCCCAGTATTTATAGTACATGCCACCCCAATCTCCAGGAACTTACCCAGGGTTTTATTTCCTTGTAATGAAGGTCATCAGAGATTGTGGTGCTTTAGGGTATATATACAACCTGAGCATAAGATGGAGGGGCTCACAGCATCAACAATCCAGCAGATAATTGCCTTTGTTTTTGGCAAAAAAGAGCACAGGAGCCTGCTTGATATCCATAGGCAGGGAGTTCCAAAGTGTAGGCACTGCCACACTATAAGAATGTGCTCTTACAAATGTGGAATGGGTATTATGTGGCACCTCTAACAGTGCCAGTCTCCACTTACAAGTTCATTATTTAAATTATTTGCATCTTCATGCTGCTGTGGTACTTGTGTTTGTCCCATCTAAACTGTTACTACAGCACATATAATATATTTTGCAGCAGGACAAAAACATCTCCCCTATTTAGAGACTGAGAAGGCTGCTTTACACTGAGTCTCCATCTAGGAGAGACACTATAGCTCAGCTGACGAGCATGGTGCTGATAATGCCAAGGTTGTAGGTTTGATCCCCTTAAGGGACAGCTGCATATTCCTGCATTGCAGAGGGTTGGAATCAATGAGCCTCAGGATCCCACCCAACGCTAAATAGACATGAGCAGTCTCATAAGACAGGTAGAACCATCTATTTTCCTAACAGTGTTTATTCAGGGTCTCAAGCAGAAGCCTTTCCTAATAACTGCTACCCAATGCTTGGAGCTTGATATCTGGGATTGAAGCTATGGCCTTTCCTACCAGCCTGGAAGGTACTGATCCATCAAGAAAATATTTTCCCGAGCCATAAGCACCCATAAGCAAAAGCTCATCTCATAAGACATTTTGACACCTGAGGTGAACTGCAGAATGCCATCCCGCCCTCCTCCACCACAGAAGAAGGGGTGAGTGAAGAACTACATCAGGAACAAGAGAGAGGGAAAGTCTACACTGAAAACACAGCTGTGAGGAAGCCAGCAGCACTCCCTATTAGCCAAGAAGCTGCTATAGTGTGTGCCACAGCTGTCACCATCACCACAGTAGTGGTGGCAGCAGCGGGCAATGCATTTCTTGGAGGCCAGATCTGCTGCTGCTGTGGATCCTGACCCCTGAGATGGTTGCATCATGGTTGGACCAGCCCTGTTCATAATCCAGAACATGTAACTCGCAATGTCCTGATGCTGGACTCACAAGACCATCCTTTGTGACCCGGGAGATAGAGAGCGTCTGGAAGCTGAAATAAAGATGCAGTTAAGTATTCTTGGCAGGAAGAGTCGTATGAAGAGTTCTGTCCTATTTTCAGTACAAATGATCTTGAGTCAGCCATTGGGGAAGTATTGTGTCCCTGGGGCTGGTAATGAATATAATCCAGCTAGTATAAAAGACGGCAAGAAGTGTCCTGTGGCCCCTCTTGAAAGCCAGCTGAGAGAGGAAAGAATGAGATACAGATGTATCATACACTTGATGCCTTTTCCAGGAGATCAGGACAAGCAGAATTAAAGGATGCGAAGCAGATTGTTTGAAAAGCCATTAGAAAAGCTGAGCGTCTCTAGGGAAATAAGAACTGATTGAAAAGGCCAGTCCTGGGGGCCCATTATTTGTTCCATTTTATTTCTACTCCCACTTAACCTAACTAGAATGCTCACAGTTACAATATTTAAGCTTTGCTTCCCAGCTTTCTCCAGTGTTTATCGCCTTCCCACATCAAGATAGCTGCCTGCTGTTAGAACTGAACTGTACACAATCCTCTAGTAGGAGCTATGTTCCAGTAGTGTGCAGGGGCAGAGGCAAAAGTGCATGGAAAAATGGATGTAAATTTCACTTGCATTTAGTAGGCTACACACTCACACACTTTCCCACAATCACTTCTGTCCTTTGTCCAGTCATGTCAGAGGCATTATCAGAGTTCAAGGACACATTCCAGTCAGGCAAAAATAGTTTGCCTGTGAAGACTCCCAGGAGCTACCCCAATAATAAATAAATTCACACATGACACAGAATTTAGTTTTAGGTTATTGGCATAATTTCAGCCGCAACTTTATTGATTACAGAAAGTGAGTGGTTTGTTTAGGCATTGGTTCGACTAAGCTGCGCCTGATGTCAGCAGGACACAGCACTGACGACTGGGCCCCACCATATTGTCAGTGCAGGTAAACACCATGGGGGAACATTGGTACGCCTCCGTGACTCAACCTCACCCCAATAATGCTCCCAGGGACTCTTGCATGGTCCAACCCCATCCCCCAAGGGGCTGACAAGCACAGTGAGTCCCTGGATTCCTTTAACAGAATACCTCTTGCTGTTGGAGGGGTTACAGATTCATAAACCACCCCTCCAAACCACCATTTAACCAATGCTTGACCGCCAAACCTTACAAGTTGTGACGATTTGCTACACGGCAGGCAAAACCCAAGTGGCACCTGCCAATCAGCCAAATGGGAAAATTCCTACCCGACCCCTGTCCCAACAGCAGACGACCCACGACAGCTTAGCAAGGTCAAAGCAAGGCCCTAAATATAGGGGTAGGTGGGCAGGTGAACCGGTGCACAAAGTGAAAAAGAGGAAGCTCAACGCAACGTGCAGTGGAAGTTAAAGATCTCTTGGTTAATTCACAAAATTCCCATTAGGCAGATCTGCCCAGCAACCGAGGGATCTCCAAGTGGGTTGTTGTGGCTGTCCAATCGCTCCCACCCACAACAATGAGGTCAGTCCTGATGATCTCACCACAACATGTGCCCTCTGGGAGGAGGACCCGATATATCATACTCAAGGAGATTGTGAAGTTGGGCCACATTCAACCCCATTGCCTGAGGTTCCCCTTTCTTGATATAGCCCCTCTTTACTGGGCTTTAGGGGGATCCTAATGAATCCTTTATCTGAGTATGCATTTGGTTAATTTTGGTGAAGTGTGCTTTTAAGTGAGGTTTTTCCTGCTACTATTCCTATTTTATTTGTAATTTTAAATGATGTATTGTTGATTTTATGGACTGATGTATTAAGAGTATGCTGCACTCTGCTTTGTGAAGTGGTTTGTCTTGAAAAGCAGACCAGGGAGTAAATCCTATGCATAATAAACTGGCAAAAAGCAAGGTAGTGTAAGTTACACCAGCATAAGGTTACACCAGATCCAAACCTCTTTCAGCCGTGGGGCTGCTGCTTTGCCTCAGTCTGGCAGGGAAAAACAAGCCTTTAAAACCTTGTTTATTGCTGGGCTGCCAGGTCACATGACTGAGCTGAATGGGCTTAGGATGCAGCCCATGTATTCCCTTCCTGGTCCTACCCCACCACACCCCCAGAAAGCCAATCCCAGAACGCTGAGCTGACAGGAATAAGTTAACACCTGAGCTGAGGGTGAAGATTTAGCGCCAGGTGAGGCAGGAATTATCCAACTGAGCTAGAGATCCACTGCATTTTAAGCTGATTACCCTGGCAGATAAATATTTCCGATCAGATTCAGCAGAGTCTCATTCTAGTCCAGTACTGAACAAGATAAATACACACATGTGAGAACTACACATTTTCTATTTGCAGCAACTGATAATGAGGGAAGCTCTTAAGAATGAATTCTGTGTCTTACTGGGGAGATTCAGAATTTTGAGTTCATTTTATGTTTTTATTCATTTAAGTTTAGCATAATTTTATTTCAGAACTGCATAATTCATTTTATTTTATTTTAACATTTGCTAAGAGAGGGACTTTTAAAAAAACTGTATTGTGATCTGCCAGGGAATTTTGACATTTTAAGTTCCTTTATGCTGCAGATAGCTTTAATTGGGTGTGAGTTAACTTTTACTAATATTACCTTGCTGAACTTTTGTTTTCTGATGGTCTGATGACTACACACAATTAAACATCTGATTTGTGAGAATTGTAATCTGATACAGACCTGCCAAGGCTGTAGTCAGTGATAATTCTTTGTGTGATGTTCCTCAGGCAGATTGGAATTCCCCTCACACCTTCCACCGCGAACAGTGTGGAAGAGAGAATTCTGACAGGTTAAATTCCATTATAGCTGCCGTGCCATGTTCAATTGCATTGGGTTCTATGCCACGCAATGTGATTGAAAGTGACAGCCTGTGTTAAGAGCAGGCCATAACTGCAAGTGACAGAAATGCAAATCTCTTAGGGAAAGAAGACATTGCATCTCTTTGCTGAAGAATGGGATACGGCTACAGCGGGACAGGCTGGGTACCTGATACATGGATGGCTCTTCCTTCATTTGCTATCTGCTGAGGACATTGCCTGAAGAAGTGATATACCCAGGCCTTTCTACTGGTTGCCTGCTTGCCATCACATAGAAGGTTCTGATGACAGCAATGTTAGAAAGAGACCTCACCACAACCACAAGATGTCCAAGTGAAATTGGAATGGACTTGCCACTAAATGTGTGGGGAAAACAAACTGTCTTTCCAATCACTGCTTTCATTTAAGGCAGGGTGTAGCCAATATGGTACCATCTAGATGTTGTTGGACACCATCCTCCATCTGCCCTGGCCAGCATGGCCAGTGATCAGGGGTTATGGGAATTGGCACACAACGACAGCTGGAGGACATAATAATGGCTATCCCTGATCTAAAACATTGCTTCCATCTCCTTTTGTCAATGGAGCTCTAACTGGCTGAGATGTAGGCCAGGCCCTTTTCAGGTTGTAGAACCCCTCTAACGGCTTTGAGGTAAGTCATGAAGACTTTTGTCATTTCATTGAGTTTTTCATTTGAGGTGGGAGGCATGTGACATTTTTGTTCCACCCAGCACCTCCTGCATCTGCCACCAGGGCCAGGGCTGTGAGAGACATCAGTAGCAGCCACCCAGTAAGGACATCCTGGTCTGTGTGGGACTAGGAGATTCAGATAAGAGATTCAGTTGCAGAATGAAATTAGATGTGTTTGTGTGTGGGGTGTGTGTTAAAGTGTGAAGACACTGAAAGGTGCATCACATTTCTATGTATACAGAGATGCATCACACATGCACAAACTCTGAGTTACCCTATGGAATTCTTTTGCACAAGAAGTAGTGATGGCCATCAACTGGGATGGCTTTATAAGAGGACTAGACAAATTCATAGAGGACAAGGCTATCATTGGCTACATGCCATGCTGACTATGTACAGTGGTACCTCGGGTTAAGTACTTAATTCGTTTTGGAGGTCCGTTCTTAACCTGAAACTGTTCTTAACCTGAAGCAGCATCTTAGCTAATGGGGCCTCCCGCTGTTGCCGTTCCGCTGGAGCACGATTTCTGTTCTCATCCTGAAGCAAAGTTCTTAACCTGAAGCACTATTTCTGGGTTAGCGGAGTCTGTAACCTGAAGTGTATGTAACCTGAAGCGTATGTAACCCGAGGTACCACTGTACTATCTCCACAATCAAAGGCTGACACAATACATTTTGCAAAGGACAAGATGGTGCCTTCAGAGTGCCTGTCCTCTTTTAAATAATTCTCTCTATCTAATAATACAATTGTTCTACCTTCATCTGCCTCCTTAATTACTCCAAACCAGGGGTCGGCAAGGTTTACCTTGCCTGGGCTGGATCACTCCCGTGGAGATCCTCCGTGGGCCAGACCGGCACAGCGCAGTGCCGGAAATCGCATCTGCACATGCCCAGATGCTGAAAATCACGCCTGCGCAGAAGCAATTTCTGCTGTCTGCGCGTGCGCAGAAGCGATTTCTGGAGCTGCAGAAGAGAGTCCTTGCACCATGCTGTGCCAGTTTAGCACAGCACACTGGGACTCACCGAGCGGGTGTGTTGGTTCTGGGGGCGGCTCTTGGGCCAGTTAAATGGCCTCCGTGGGCTGCACGTTGCTGACCCCTGCTCCAGACTGATCCTTGGTCAAATTGTTCAAAGCAGACTGATCTTCCTTAGACAAATCTTTTAGAAGGCACTTTCTCAAGCTGTTCAGTGTCTCAAAATACCTATTATTCACATACCTGGATAAAAGGATTAGGTATGACTAGTACAAATTGACAACTTGGATGGAATTGGGCCTTTTGATTGTTACTGCCAAAATGTTCCCTTAATTTTAATTGTCAAGTCAGGCAGGCACAGTCCACGCAGTTTTTCTTTCATCAAGTACCACATTTTTTCTAATTTAGTATAAGCTAGTTATAATCTTGTTTGGTTTACCTTCAGTAGCTTTTTTTTTTTCACATGCTCCCAGTTATGAAAACTGGAATCAGGACCTTGAAACATTCTTGAGGAGGTGCATTTTTGCTGACATTTGGGTATCAATTCCTCATGGGGAATTTGTTTTTTCCTGTTATCAACAGAGGAAGTCCTTCAAAACAGGACCTTATCTGGAAGCCTGTCTGCTGTCAGTTGCTTAGAACATTCTTCAACGCAATAATAATTATGTTTGTGCTGTTTTGCAAGCCTTGCTGAAATGTACCCTTTGTGAATTTGGTAATATTTTGTCTACTTTACTTTAGACCTCTTCTCATTTCTACATTGCTGTTACAATTCTGTGCCTTTTAGCACTTATTTTGTGGGTGATGTGTCACAATAAAAGCATTGCAAGGAGCTGTTCCATAAGAAGAGTCTGCTGAATTAGATCAATGATCCACCTTGTCTAGTACCTGGTTTTCATAGCGGCCAACCAGATATCTGTGGGGAAACCCTCAAGCATGATTTGAACACAAGAGCACTCTTCCTTCCTGTGGTTTCCAGCAACGGATATTGAGAAGCATTACAGTGGTACCTCGGGTTAAGAACTTAATTCGTTCTGGAGGTTCATTCTTAACCTGAAACTGTTCTTAACCAGAGATACCATTTTAGCTAATGCGGCCTCCCCCTGCTGCCATGCCGCCGCCACACGATTTCTGTTCTCATCCTGAAGCAAAGTTCTTAACCTGAGGTACTATTTCTGGGTTAGCGGAGTCTGGAACCTGAAGTGTCTGTAACCTGAAGCATCTGTAACCCAAGGTATCACTGTTTTTCCTCTGTCCCTGAAGGCAAAGCATAACCATCATAGGGTTGTATAGGGTTACCATACGTCCCCATTTCCTGGGGACAGTCCCCGGATTTGCGAATAAGTCCCCGGACAAATTCCATCCCTGGAATGTCCCTGGATTTCATCTAAAATCAGGAGCTGCTCGGAAGTCCCCATATGATGGTGATGCAGGGACTCTAAGATCCAGCTTCCGAGCTGCCTCCACCTTCCCTGACCCCAGCAACTAAGCTGTGAAGGGAGGCTTCATGCTGCCTATCAGAGCAGCCTCCCAACTCCTACTTGTGTGCAAGCAGAAGCAGGGCAGGGATCTCTCAGTTAGGCAACGGGAAGCCTCCATTCCCAGGTGAGAGATCCCTGCCCCCTCCTGCTTGCATGCAAGTAGGAATGGGATTGGAGCTGCTCCAATGGGAAGGGAGGCATAGCGCTGCCTGAGCCTTGTCGGTGCCACCGCTCTTGGCCCTCCTTCTCCGCCTTCCATGCCTGACGCATTGCGCACCACTTCCCCCCCCCCCACCAACGAAGAGCCACCAACTCAGGGGCTGCGCAGGCTCATGGGAAAAGGAGATAGAAGCCTCGGAGGAAGGGGAAATGTGGTGGTCGAGGTCAAGGCAGTGGCCGCCCCTCTGCCACTGCCATCGCTGCAGCATCAACGTCCTGAACGTGTACTATTTAATTGATTGATTGATTGATTGATTGATTGATTGACTGATTGATTGATTGATTAAAGTATCCCCGGATTCATTGAAATAAATCTGGTAACCTCAGGGTAGTAGCCACTGATAGCTCTCTCCTCCATGATCATATTTTAAAGCCATCCAGGTTGGTGACCATCACTGCCTCCTGTGGAAGCAATTTCAATAGTATAAACTACAGCGGTACCTCGGGTTACAGACACTTCAGGTTACAGACGCTTCGGGTTACAGACTCTGCTAACCCAGAAATAGTACCTCGGGTTAAGAACTTTGCTTCAGGATGAGAACAGAAATCATGCTCCAGTGGCACGGTGGCAGCAGGAGGTCCCATTAGCTAAAGTGGTGCTTCAGGTTAAGAACAGTTTCAGGTTAAGAACGGACCTCTGGACCGAATTAAGTATGTATCCAGAGGTACCACTGTATGTGGATTTTTAAAGGACCCTTTGAAATACCCCCCCCCCAAAAAAAAATCAAAAGGAAATCAGTTCTGACATTCTCATGATTTTCAGATTTTGGCTCTAGAACCACCTTTCATACAGGCCAGGAAGAAAAATGTATTTTACCTAAAGCATCATGGAAGGCAACAAATTTACTTCCTGTATTTTTGTCAGATCTCCCTTATATCCTGCAAGCATACATTTCCTAGGAGAGCATGCAGGGTGCTGCACTTTGAACACTGTCCCCTGAAGCTGCACCTTAAGCTAAAGCTGGCAGTTTTGAAATACTTCACGAAATGAGGTTCCAGTCTGTGCCTTGGGCTGCTATTTAACATCTTCACATAGTGAATGACAGCTCCCTTTGGGACATTTTAATGGATTCCTCAAGAAGGGCATGAAAAAAGAAATTGGTTGTAGTTGCTCAGATGTCACTCAGTGTCTTACGGAGCAAATGTTTATTTGCTGTGGCAGATATTTCAGCAAGGAATTCAGACATGTTCGTTAAAATAAAATAAAAAAGTTGCATACCACCCCAAACTCCAAGCTGTGCAAGATTCCAAAGTTTCCAAGCACTTGCCCAGGATTTGGTTTTCTTGGAATGAGAGACAGTGGAGACTGTGGTGTCTTTAGGATAAATGGTTTATTTAAACTGAGCCTACGATGGAGGGGCTCACAGCATTAGCATGCTAAGGTCTTGCTTCTCCCATTGCCACAGCCTTGGATTAAGCATGGCTCTCATTCTCTGGTTTCTGCCTGCAGCCTGCTTCCAGCTCACACATATAGGTGCTCCCTGCCTTTTGTCTTTCTCATGGACAGTCAGGTGTGGGAGGGGGTCCACCCATTTTCCCAGAGGGCATCATCATTTCCTTTGTCAGTCCTTAGGTGGTGATGATGGCCAGTCTCTCATAAAGAAACTTGCCTGGTTAGTTCAACAATGGAGTCTTCCATTAGATTTTAACCCTGTGGATCCAGGACCACAGAAATTAGGGACTAATCTGCCCCCGAAACTCACAACAATATGTTTTTGCACTTCTTGAAAAAGTACCCACATGCTTATCGTGTCGCCTGATTTGGGAGCAATGATTCCCAAACCATGTTATCGAACCACGGCATGCTAGTGTCATAAGAAGTTGTCTCTGAGAGGTGAATTCTTCCCAAACGTTGTGAATGATCCCTTGGTTTGATTACACGCTGATACATTGGTACTGATTTCTGGAACCCTAAGTGAATTGCAAAGTTTGTTGTATACTTTATTCTTAGTATTTAGTTGTCCCTGAAGCCATTACAAAAAAATAAAATAGGCAAAACAGAATCAAAACAGGATGAAATGCATTTAAAATAATTATTAAAACCAGACATCCTGTCAGATAAGAGTTTGCTCCCTTGAAGAATTTAAATTATCACCCCCACAAACTTTTTTCTCCTTAAAATTGCAGCTCTAAAAGCAAAATAAGCCACTTAAAAAGGTAAAGGTAAAGGGACCCCTGATGATTAGGCCCAGACTTGTCGCCTAATAAAAAAAGTTAATCAAATACCCAATCAATCTCCCATCTGGGAGATTTAAATCTCTGAACAAGGCTGCTCATAAATTCTCATAGATTGGGCAAACCAGTAAGCAGTGGGGTAAGTCGTCAGGCACATTACTTCTGCATGAACAAATGCCCTTCTCATAGGGGATCTTGGAATAGTGTCCTTCAGCTATAGCAGAGTGCATAGACTGGAGCTGCAGAGATGGAAAGGCTTTTTTTCCATTTGATATTAGTAGTGCTGGTTACATAGTGAGAGTGAGGAGTTTGAATGGGTAGTTTGGCATACCAAGGGGCACATTTGGACAGACAGGCAGAAGTGTTGTCAATACAAAACCCTGTTCTAAAACAGAAGATTTCATGTGGCGAGATGCCATCTCAAAGTCTAAAGAATTCTCGAATGTTCAAAGAAAGGTCATGCTTATCAATAACTTGTAGAATTTCCTGATTCCAGTGTGAGGTTGCTCTATTGTAGCATGTCACTAAAACTGGCCCCACTCCTCTTTTAAATGTTAGCCATTACCTAAGGATATGCACACTGGCCTTCAATGAACAAAAACCAGCTTCCAAACAGAAAATGGAAGACTCAGTTGCCTGGGAAGCTACAAAATAACACTAATATATTTATTTTGGGGTATTTCCAGATTCATTTTTGTACAAGATCCCCCATTTTGTACACCATAACAGATTTGTGAAATGACTGGTTTCATAAATTTTAGCAGTTGGGACCATCTGTCTACCTCCTTTATTCCAACAGAACCTTGATAGACAGATCACTGTATTAATAGCCAAAATTTATTTCTATTTACAAAGCGATTATTCCAATTCCCAGTTGAACAAAAGCATAAAGGTAAAGGTAAAGGGACCCCTGACCATTAGGTCCAGTCGTGACCGACTCTGGGGTTGCGGCGCTCATCTTGCTTTATTGGCCGAGGGAGCGGGCATATAGCTTCTGGGTCATGTGGCCAGCATGACTAAGCCGCTTCTGGCCAACCAGAGCAGTGCATGGAAATGCCGTTTACCTTCCCGCCAGAGCAGTACCTATTTATTTACTTGCACTTTGACGTGCTTTCGAACTGCTAGGTTGGTAGGAGCAAGGATCGAGCAACGGGAGCTCACCCAGTCACGGGGATTCGAACCGCCGACCTGATCGGCAAGTCCTAGGCTCTGTGGTTTAGCCCACAGTGCTACCCGTGTCCCACGAAGTAAAGCATAAACCTAGATATTTAAAGGATTTCACCTGCTCAGTGGGGTGCCCATCAATTTGCCACTTGGGTTTATTTAAAAACCAATACAGTGGTACCTCAGTTAAGAACTTAATTCGTTCTGGAGGTCCATTCTTAACCTGAAACTGTTCTTAACCTGAAGCACCACTTTAGCTAATGGGGCCTCCCGCCGCTGCCACACAATTTCTGTTCTCATCCTGAAGCAAAGTTCTTAACCCGAGGTACTATTTCTGGGTTAGCAGAGTCTGTAACCTGAAGCGTCTGTAACCTGAGGTGCTACTGTATAATATAAGGATATTAATAATGTGTTCTGGACTACTCTAAGGGTGAGCTAAGTGCCTGAATGCTGGTAAGGGTTCAACCCACCATACTCTGAAGTAAAAAACAAAACCCTGAAGGACAAAGGGGCGGAGTCTGAAGCTGCAAACCAAGCACTCAGAGGTGCCCTGGGAGGATATTTTATTTTCATGTTTGTCTATTTGCCTATCCAGCCTCAGTGTGTTTGTGCATAAATTGGAATCCCGAGTGGCCGTTTGCTCCGATTGAGTGCTAAAGAGTGGGTTATCACAAAGAAAGCTCTAAGATAAAACAAAAAAGAGCACTTAGACACAGAACTGATAATGCATAAATAAACATACTGCTTGTACTACATATGTACTACATATGAAACATAGGAAGAATATACCACTGGACAAGGTACTGTAGTTATATATGTTGTTCTTGGATTTAAATGAGAAACAATAAAAATTATGGGGGGGTAGCAATTATACTACATTTTTATGGAGTACTTGAATATTATGGCTGGTAGCTGAGGTGGAATGAAGACCTTTATTTAACATGGCATAACTCTGATAGGCCAAACATACAGAGACAATATGTGACCTCAATAGCATAGTTTTGACAGTGGGTTTTCAGCAGACAAACACAACATACTTTGGAGAAAAGAAAATATTTAGGTTTTGCTCTCAGGTGGGATAAATGAGGGTAAGGTGGGTGGTTTCTAGCTGGCTCGGTAAAGATAGATCTCATCACACCAACCACTCAGTACTTAACCTTGTCAGTTTTCCAGTGTCCCATTACTCCTTTTAGCATACCAGCTGCCTCCACTCGCAACACTCAGCAGCAGGCAGGATGAAACTAGGACATGTTGGAGTCAAGCCATATTTTATTATAAAACTATTTTGCATAGATTTGCATATCTATATCTATAGTTGTGAAAACAGGTGCGAAGGGTCTGCAGGACAAAAGTTATCAACACAAGCTTATTTTACAGGGTGGGGAGAGGACTGATCTGGCCAGTTTTGACTGAGGACAAACCATATGTGTTGAGGGCAGACCACATTTAATTGTCACATTCCGGCTGTAGTGCCAGCTGATGAAAACATGTCATATGCAATAAATTGAAACAATTCACTGAGAAAATCAAATAATAAATTTATAAGAACAAAAGCCAGAGAGCAGCAAAAAAACAAAAAACAAAAAGCATACCTAGAACTAAATCTTGACCTCTGTGACAAGGCCTAAGCCATGGGTTGGCAAGCTAAGACCTGCAGGCCGGATCCGGCCCATGGATGGTCCGGGAATCGCCACGTGGATCACCAGCACGTGCGATCTTTCCCTCCCCCTACCTCTCCCTCACATGGCGGCGGCACCTTCTCCCTCCCTCCTCCTGGCTTCTCCCCGCCCTGCCTAGAGGAGGAAGGGGGCTGGGCTTTGTTGGTGGCAACAGCAGCAGCGCTCGAGTAGCTGCCATTTTAAGCAGCCCCTCTCCGGAGCCCTTTCACGTGCCGCTCATTGTCCCTCCACCGCCAGCCCCTGCCACTCACAAGACACAGGTAAGCAGCCACCGGGGCTCATGGTGCTCTTGCATCATCCCCCCCTTCAAAATATAGTTCAGCCCCCACAAGGTCTGAGGGATAGTGGACCAGCCCCCTGCTGAAAAAGCTTGCTGGTCTCTGGACCCTAAACGGTCCCCCAGCGAATGCATTTTTAAAACAACTTAAGTGCTTCCACCTTAAACTTAAATGTTTTAGACATTCCTCATAATAAAAAGGCTCAAATCTCCTGATCATTTTGTTCACCCTTCTCTGTTCCATCACCAATCCAACAACAGCCTTTTTGAGATAGACCAGCTTGAAGTATACTTATACATTGAATGATGCTGCATGATTCTGATGCCTTCCATTTTCTTTTCTGTCCCTTCCTCTAAAATCCCTACCATGAAATTTCCCTTTTTTTCACTGCCACTGAACACTTCACCGAAGTATTGTTGTGGAATCCGCTCTCATGCAAGGTAGTCAGGCTGTCAGTGGCTGTGATCTACCTTCACTGTCAGAGACAGAATACTTCTGAAGATCAACAGCTGGAAACTGCATGAATTGAGAGTGCTGTCATGCTATGGTCCTGCTTACAGGCTTGTGACAGGCTTCTTGGCTGGCCATTGTGCGAACAAGGGACTGGACTAGATGGGTTACTGCCAGTGCCGGATTTATGTATAACCCAACAAATTATAGCTTAGGGCCCCATCTCTTGGGGCCCCCCCAAAAAATTAAAGGGGAAAAAACCTGGATGTACATTTCCAAAATATAAGATAAAAATAAAATAAAACCTACATACAGTTAGAGCTTACGGCAATAATTATTTCACTATTAATACACTTCTACCTAATTGTATTTCACTATTAATATACTTCTTAATTGTATTTCAGTTCAACAATTACTTTGATAAAATACATATTTTGTTATGTGCAAATGGCTTTAGGTACCTATTAGGTCCATAAATTACCATATAGCATATATTCAACACAAAAAACAGTGACAATTTGTTGTTGACAAAGGACAGCTGTAGCTTAGGGGCTCATACAGTAGCTCAGGGCCTCATGAAACCTAAATCTGGCCCTGGTCACTGGCCTGATCCAGTGGGCTCATCTTATGTTCTAATCTTAGTCTGAGAAATTGAAATTCCAAATCGAGTTAATAGACTGTAAAGATAAAATTTTATCAAGAATGTATAGTTTATTGCTAGAATGGTATACAAAAGACGAAGAAGTAAAGGAATCAGTGATAAAATGGGCAATTGATATTGGGCATAACATTGAATTGGATGCGTGGAAAAGATTATGGAAGGAGGGTTTGAGATTTACAGGATGCATGGCTTTAAAGGAAAACTTGCTAAAAATGATGTATAGATGGCATTTGACGCCAGTAAAATTAGCTAAAATGTATAGGAAAAAAGAAAGAAAATGTTGGAAATGTAAAAAGGCAGATGGCGACTATTTCCATATGTGGTGGACCTGCGATAAGGTAAAAAAAAATTGGGAATCAATTTATAATGAACTCAAAAAAATATTTAGATATACTTTCCCCAAAAGACCGGAAGTGTGTCTATTAGGCTTAATAGGAACAGAAATTAAAATAGAAGATCAAAACTTGTTCATGTATGCTACAGCTGCCGCGAGGACCCTTCTGGCCCAAAGATGGAAAGTACAAGATATACCAACTATTCAGGAGTGGCAGGCGAAGTTGACAGAATATGCAGAACTTGCCAAACTGTCAGGGAGGATCCGGGACCAGGGAGATCAAAGATACCAAAATAACTGGAGTAAATTTATTGAATATTTAAAGAAGAATTGTAAAGAGGTCAAGACACTAGCAGGATTGACATAATACCTCCAATGTATAATAGTACTAATATGAGAATGATGTGCGTGATGGAAAGAGGATAAATATACCAGTTGTGGGGAGGGAGGGGGGTCGCGACTCGGCAGAGTCAAAGGGAATGTATGGTGCTATTACAATTTGTTGGAAAAGAATATGTAAGGAAAACAATAAAAATTCACTTGGGGAAAAAAGAATCTTAGTCTGAGAAATCTCCACCATACTTTTTCTGAGATAATCACGTTCAGTAAAGCCATAATTGATAACTGTGTGTTAATTTATTCTATCTTCAAAGGCCATCCTAGATGCCATTTATTTAAATCTATATATGACTGTTCTTCATTGGCCAAAGCATTGTGATCTGTGTTAATTTAGCCTACAAATTAAAGCAGTCAATAGCATTTGCAGATTTTTACTGCATTCCCCTAAGCCTTCTACCCAAAGATAAATGTTCATTTAGAGACTTGACTGGTACTTAAATATGTGAGGGGCAAAAAAATGGCACTGAAATATGAATCCCAAGAAAATAATGTATTGTTTATTCTGATTTGCTTTGCAATTACTTTGTGTTATTACACATTTAAAAGGCCTGCCAGTTAATCACACAAGCCAGTAGTTTTGTAGAACAGATTCTATGATCTGAATGGGCACGTGCTGGCTGGCTTTGGGTGACCAATCTCAATAGGCATTGGGGAAATCTCTCCAACACAGTCAATGTTGCAACCAGGATATGCACATCACTTGTCTTTAAATATTTCATCTACAAACTGCCCAAGTAAAATGGAAACAACACCCTGTGGCAAGGATTGGATCTTCCCACATAAAGTGAAGATGCTCAAATTTAAGGTAGAATGTGAAGTATTATAAATTAGTGGTTTTCATGAAAATGTTTGCTCTTATTTGTAGAGTGCATATATAAACTCGGCAGTGTAAAGTACAAGACACAAACAATATCTTCTGGTTTATGATCTAAATTGGGAAGCAGGTGGCACTGTGGAATAAACCACTGAGCCTAGGACTTGCCGATCAGAAGGTCGGCGATTCGAATCCCCGCGACGGGGTGAGCTCCCATCGCTCTGTCCCTGCTCCTGCCAACCTAGCAGTTCGAAAGCACATCAAAGTGCAAGTAGATAAATAGGTACCACTCCGGTGGGAAGCTAAACGGCGCTTCCGTGCACTGCTCTGGTTCGCCAGAAGCGGCTTAGTCATGCTGGCCACATGACCTGGAAGCTGTACGCCGGCTCCCTTGGCCAATAAAGCGAGATGAGCGCCGCAGCCCCAGAGTCAGCCACGACTGGACCTAATGGTCAGGGGTCCCTTTACCTTTACCTTTATGATCTAAATAATGTTTGGGAAGGGGAATGGAAAATGCATGACCAGTTAGGTAATGATAGAATGAATGATTCCCCCCCCCCTTTTAAATCAGGGGGTTAAATATACTAAAGGAGGAAGCAAAACGTTCCAATACTGGAGAGCAACAATTTAACACAGTGGCTAACCATTTTGACGATCATTTTATTCTATGATAAAGCTTTGGTAAATGCCTGAGTAGATCTCATTAGGCATGACAAGACCAACACTCAGTGCAGCAACTTGGACCCAGATTGCAAGTCCATCCCAGATGAGATGAGGCAAGTCAAATCAGTTGGATTAGCAACAGAGGAGGCAGATATACTAGATACTGATCCAGGCCACAGCATCATAAACACTGCAAGTATTTGCAAAGGTTGCCATTCTAGGCATCCTTGCCATAAGGAGATGCATCTGCTGGATTTTTTTCTTTGCTGTTGAATGAGGATTTGCCTTCTTTACAACAATCACTGATCAGCACTTCTACATCCTGTAAAAAAGAAAGGATGGGGGGAGCTCCCAGGAAAAAAATACATTAAATAAATCACCATCATAACTGGGGGAATACTCTTAAGCCCTATATCCATTTGCAGTGAAACAGTTTTTCATTCAGAGGCTTGACTGGCATTTCAAACCAATGCAGTTATCTGAGCAGAACAAAAAATGTCAATAAAAGAAATCCTAAAAATGAGCTTCATTGCCAAGAATCATGTACTGAAGCATTATCTGGGGCCACTGCAAACAGTAAGCAGACCTGTAACCTGCTGAAATTCAGTACTAATATTCTATTTCGGCATTCCAAAATTATGATGACGGTGAAGACAAAGACGTCATTCAGCCAAAGATTTTCCTTACTGGGTTTTAGTCTTAAAAACACATATAATATACTGACTTCCCAGTTGGTGAGTCCCATGAGAGGAAGCCTGCTCACAGAAAACAACAGCACAAGTTGCTTTTCTCAGATTTAAACACTATTGAGACCAACCTAAGTTTGTGCAATGAAGACTGTGTGGTTGCCAGAATAAAAAGATCTAAAGACTGGTTGGATCTCCATTGAATACTCTTCACTTTCTGTGGAGGCATACTAAGCTAGTAATTTTGACATAGCAGAACTTTCCCTCACTAATTGAGGGTCATCACTGATGTTTTATCATGAGCAGAAATTTTGTATGGCTGTGCGGTGCACAGAACCCCACCCTACCCCATCAGCCCTATAATTTGCCTGATGTTGCCCCAGCGGCCACTTAGCTTGCCTCAGATCAAAATTTGCTTCTCACATAAAGTTAAGATAGGGTTTTAAAATTTGGTTAGAAGGAGTTACAATGATCTGCAGTGATCCAGGGCTGTCTCTACCTGACATGACTGAGGCCTGGATCCACCCAAATGTTTTCTAGATGGCTTGGGATTCAGGCCTCAGCTGAATCCAGTGTACACCCCTAAAATGTAGTTGTCAGTGCATCATTGTCAGAGAGGCATATACCTGTAGACCTCTCAGCAACATATGATGCCATCAAAGAGGATATCCTTCTGGACCATCTCCCAAAACTAGGTGCTGAGAGGCAGTTGTTCTTGGGAGTTGTCACTGGAATCTCCCAACCTCAAGGCTCAATTTTGACTCATATGCTTTTTGACATCTACATGAAGCCACTGACTAAAGTCTCGGAGGGTGATGTCATTTATGTGCTGGCCACGTTTCGTTCTATTTCCATCATATCCAGGTGAAATGGCATTGCTCTTGAACAAGTGCCTGGTCTCAGAAAGGGACTGGATGAGGATGAATAAACATAAGCTCAGTCCAGACAAGAGAAAGAAAGGGTGAGGGATTCAGCAGAGCAGCAGGCTGCAAAAGGCCTGATTAAAATGGGTTTGAGCTCTTCCTGAGGTATCAGGTTCAGGTATTCTTGGACACATCTTTGATCCTGGAGCTCCAGGTCACCTTTTTCAGTTATGAGCACTGACATTCCTGCTTTCATGACCTCTAGATTGGATTTTGTGCCTTGTTTGGAAAGGGCAATTACCGGTAATACAAAATGCTGCTTCCTGCAACCTGGCCCAGATTGGCAAGATCATATTAGAGGAATCTTCTTTTTAAAACAATAATAACAACAACAACCATACTGTGTACCAAAGTTCTAACTCAGCTTTAAGCTTTATCCAATCTGGTGGCCCACAGATGTTTTGGACAACTCCCATCAACTCGGACCATGCTGGTTGGGGTTGATGGGAATTAAGAGTCCAAAAACATCTGTTAAAACTATATTTGAGATCCACTCTTGACACCTACCTTGGGGTATGTATGTATGTATGTATGTATGTATGTATTTTGCAGAATTGCTACCTATTAGAGTCAAGTCCTTCTCAGTTGTTGCCACCTACCCTGAGAGAGAATTGTTGGCTTCTTTTCTCATAATATTAGAACCCTGGGTAATCCAATGAAGATGAATGTTGGAAGACTCAGGGCAGACAAAAGAAAGTTATTCACATAGCACATTGTTTGTTTGTTTGTTAGATTTCTCATATGCCATTTGCTGAAAGGTCCCAGGGCTGGTTACAACAGTAACATTGTTTAAAACAGATTAAAAAGTTGCGACCAATTGTAGAAACAATTAAAAGCCATTCCATATATAAAACAGTTAAAGCAGTTCCATATAAGAAAACAGTAGCAACAATTAAAAACTACTCCCCCTATAGAAGCAGTTAAAAATAGTTCCAGTACAGATGTAGACTGGTTTAAAGATCACCACTTAAAAGGCTTATTGGAAGTTAAGCTGTGGAATTCATTTCTACAAGAAGTAGCGATGACCACCAACATAGATGGCTTTTAGAAGGGCTGCATGCACACAATACTTTTCCCAGACTGCTGGAAAGTGTAATTTACTCCTCACAGGGTTACAATTTCCTGCACCCTTAGCAAACTACAGATCCCAGGATTCTGTGCCTGTGTGCTTTAAAACAATTTAATGGAGGGTAAAGTTATCAGTGGCTACCAGGTATGATGGCTAAATATTACCTGAATCATCAGATATGCCTTTGAATACCAGTTTCCAGGAATCACAAGTGGGGAGAGTGCTTCTGCATTCAGGTCCTGCGTGTGGGTTTTCTGCTGATTTAGATGGCCTTTGCTCTGATCCAGCAGAGTTCTTCCTAGTTCTTATTTCCCCTCAGGTGGTTAGTTTGGTCCCAAAACACGCCTCCTTTTGAAGCCACCTAACAGTGTAAGTGGGCTATTTTTATTCTGGAGAAAAAGCAGACTTGGAGCCCCAATCTGCAGTGTTTTCATTGCTGCTTTTTGCTTTCCAAATGAAAACAGTACGTTTGGAGAGCAAGGAGCAAACAGCTACAGGGCTATTTTCAGCAGACAACAAGCGAAGGTCTGCAGTCCAGATCATATTCTAGCCAGGCCAGGATATTTTTACTGATAGAGGCAAGGCAGAAAATGCCAACCCGCCAGCTCCTCCTCCACTGCATGCCCACCACACTTCTCCACCACTGCTGCCCAGAAGTGGCAGGTGGGCAGCAGGCAGCAGGTGTGCAGTGGTGAGCACACAGTGTGTGCATGCCGAAGGAAGATGAGCAGAAGGTGGCTGACAAATGCAGGAGGCCGTGAGTGGCATCTCCTCCCAGCTGCCTGGAGCCAGTCACCCTGAGGCCACTGCCTCGCCTTGTCTCATGGGTGGGCTGCCCTTGCATGCCCCTGCAGCTGCTGTTTCTAAAACAAAAAACTGTCAGGTTACGTTTGCTTGTTTAATTGCATGACTTAACGTTGCATATTGTTTGGCCCCTGGAGATAGGTAAGGGCTTGTTGTTCTGCTGGGTCTTTGAAATGAGGATTGATATTGCTTGCTGCTGTTGCTGATCCTTAAAGGGATTCAGATTTGTGTTGGCTTTATTGCTTTTAATACGCTGAGCTCCATTTTTCAAGGCTGCAAACTGCTTTGTAAAATCACATATGATTACATTATCTGGAATAAGATGTGATTATTGCTTATAGAACCCATCTGAGGATTGAGAGAAAGGAGATGTGACGAAAGGAACAGCTGACTAAGACCAGTTTATATTAGCTTGTTTAAGAGATTTCTATGCTCGTCTTTCAGGGTAAAGACTTTCCAAATAAATTTGGAACCCTATAAATTTAGGGTTCATTCATATGTAGGTATTGCTGCATTAGTTTTCCTGGTTATAATGCTAGTGCTTCTGTTCTGGTTTCTTTTCTTTTTTCTTTTTACAGTACAATACCTGTTGCATTATGGAAATGTGGCTTTTTGATCAATATGCCACCATTTCAAGCTAAATTTCATTCACACCTGTGGATGTGGTGTGACACAACAGCAGACATCATTGAACATGTCATATCATCACTCTTTATTCACATGGGTCCTTCTGTTCCCCCATGATTCACCAACAATAATGGTGGGAGAGAACCATATGCAAGAATTAGCATGCCAGAACTGTATGCCCCAAATCTGCATGACATGATCCATGAAAACCATGGGAAAATTACAGCACAAATCTCCTGTGATTTTCTGGGTTAATGGGGTTACAAATGGGACTTTTTTTTCCCTGGAAGCAATTAACACAATAATGAGTACTAGACAGATGCTGGATTTCCACAAGTGGCTTTTATGTTATGTCAAAGATCTTACAAAACACTGAAATGATTAGGTAAGGAAACATTAGGGAAATGAAAAAAATAGCTCTGTGTCCTTGTTCCCAGCAGGGGAACATGCACACAGAGCGAAATCGAACAGGATTGAATGCTGTGCTCACCAACTAGTGATTAGGAAGCATAATCCTGCAATCCTGCTCCCTGAAGGAGTCTCCCTTGCTAGCATGATCCCCACAGGGGACTCACTGGTGAAGTAGGGCCCAGCAGAATTGAATTTTAATGGTGAGCAGAAGGTTCAGTCCTGGACTCTGCTGTGTAGTTTAGAGAGGGGGGTACACTGTATCCATCTGCATGTTTATTAGGGTTTGAAGCTCTAATTAATCATTAGGGCTAGCCCCCAAGTCAGTTCAGGGCCTGGATCCAAGACTGGTCAGAGTAGACAGGGTTGGGTTGGGCGCTGAAACATATTGGGTGGAGGAGAGCATGCACCATTGAGAGACAGTCAATGGTTTTTGCAGCAACAAGAAGAACGTATAGAGGAACTCCTGCTTTGCCAACAGTTTTCCCTCTTCACAAATGGAGAGGGAGATTCACACTATCTTACGACTCCTGTAAAGTGATTTTTTTAAAAAATACATATAGAACAAACCTAAGAACAAAACTCGAAGCAGCATCAGTTTAAAAGCCAGCATAACAGTTTTAGTAAAATTCAGATTGAAGCAGAATGGAGTTTCAAGACTTTGTGTGAAAAGTTACAAAGATGGGGCCATATATATCGAACCTCCATTACGAGAAAGTTCCAAATGTATGGGGCCACCACTGAAAATGCCTTCTCTCTCATGACAGCCTGGTGTCCATGGATAGCAAGCTTGCAAGCAGTGACCACTCATATGTCCAATGAAAATGTATTTCTCTGGCTGCTCAAGAGTTTGATTAAAAGCCTGCAGTTTCCCATATTTGAGGAATGATGCCGTGAACTCCGTTTAGGTATCTCCAAACAATTTGGAATATTATACATCTCTGCTATCTTGTTCCAGAACTGGAATTCACTCAGAATGTTGAGTACTTCTCTTGCTCCTGGCCATTCTTTATGGCTTTGCTTCAGATGTGTTGGAACAAGGCTTACTTCTTTTATTGTGAGATGGTGATAAGCAAGGTGGAAAGGCACAGTGTGTTCAAGGGCAGAGCAGACCAACGACTTTACAAGGAGGTCCTAGTGCTTCCTCTCAATGGAGACTTGAGTGGGAAAGGGACATAAGGAGTAACAAATGCAACACTTTATATTGTGAGCAGAGAGGAGGCATAACTGTTAGCTTAAAAATGCAAGCCCAACGTCTCCAGCTCATAATCTTTGTTCAAGCCATAAGAAGCACAGTTCTATTCATTAATGAAACTCTGGTTCTGCCGGTCTCTTGCAATAATCACTCGTTGAAATCATGCTCTTTAAATAAATGAAGCAGTGTAAAGATCATAAATGATGTGTCCCAAGGAAGCTGAAATGTTCCTTCATTGGTGTGGGCTGAGTCCCTCCAGTTTTCAATGCTCATTTTTTAGTCTTTTCAATTTTTTTAGGTAGTAAATTTGCCTGGTGCACCCCAATTGCCTTGATGGGACAAAACTCCTTTGACCCCACCCACCTCTGAGGTGTTTTTTTTTTTTGCTCCCCCACCCTCCACAAAACTGTATTCATCTGCAGCCCCTTTACTCCTGCTCCATCAATGAATGGGGAATAGAAAAACAGGCCTTGTTGAGAACAGCAGGGTTGCATGAAGAGGCAGCTCTTCTCCAGAGAGGAACAACCCAAGAGAGGAACAACCATACCCCTGCTCTGTGAGAGCTTCCTGCATGCTAAGCATTCTGTCCCCCCCCCCCCAGCAATTATGTTGGGCTTGTCAATGTGCATAATTCATTCCAGATGAATTTGATATTGGTAATTTGATAAAAGGTGCAAACTGCTATATTTGTCAAAGGTAATGTAAGAGGAAGACTGTGAGCATCCTATATATTTCTTCTTTCCCACCCTTTCCATAACACACGCCCTGCTTTATATGCTTAGATTGTGATATCACCATTAATCTTTGTGTCTAACACTTATTCGGGAAGCTCTCAGTTATGGGAGGAGTGTTTCTGCATCCTAAAATGCTCCTCCCAGTTCGGTGAAGCCCCCCTCCCCATGTGATCTCTCCGTAAATAAAGTTGAGGAATTTGGCTGGGTTCACAGAGCTGCTGCTAAGGCGGATGCTCTGGTGCGTGTGTGTGTATAGGTATGTGCGTGTGTCCTGCGTGTGATGCTATTTCATCCTCCTGGAGCCTGCAGTGCTAGAAGCGGCGCGTCTATTCAGCATTCTGTGCCTCCGGCTTCTTAAAAGAGGGAAGCGACCAGGGCGCTTACACCATCTCAGACCTCCTGCAAAATCTGCCTTCAGTATATACACAGGGAAAAGGGAAGGAACAAAAACACACAGACGGACAGAATAGCCTTGGAAGTAAGCCGTTGCTAGCCCTTGGAGGGACCAAACAGTGTGTGCATATATGCATATCTATATGTCCAAGTAAGGTAAGTGTGACATTGCTATGCTTGATCAGACCACGTTATTTTATTTGGACGATGAGGGGCGTGGAGGGGTGGCTGGATGCCTCTTTATTTAAAAGCAATAGTGGCTATTCCCCGATCCCTCCTCTCCCTGTTGTAGAAATGGAACACAAAGCACGTGTGATCCTTTTCCAGAAAACCTGTAATCGCCAGTTGATTTCCTGCAGAAGGAAAGCCTCGGCTGATCAAAGGATTGGAAAGGACATAGAAGCGGGGGTGGTGAATGGGAGTCCAACCCCATTCAAATGTGCCTTTTGTTCGGGTTGGTGGCGTTTCGGATCTTCCCCTCCAGGAGCGTCGTCGGTTGTAAGTTGCGACGTTGCATTTCTCTACAGTATTCAATTACCGCAAGCCATCGCCTCTTTGCATACAAGTCAGGCGGAGAAGGGAGAGAGGTTCAGCACCTGGACAGCGGCAGCGGCTTCTGCATAGGAATGCCCGCGGCCAGTTAAGACTTAATGGAAGATTTATCAAAGCTCTGCTGATGAGTCTGAGGCGCTCTCACATACGCTGAAATTCAGCAGCAGCCTTTTGTCTCATCTGCAGCCCGAAACGAAAGCTTCGCCCTTACTCGAAAGTAAATCCTTGCTTTCAAGAAGGGCTCATGCCCAAGTAAGCCAGCGAATTTAGGATAGCAGGCTTTCCTTCTTGCACTAACACACATAGGAAAAAACACCCATGCACAGCCATATGCACTCAGTACACACTTTATGTTGTCCCTTGTTATTATACTGTATTAATGTAAATATTATTTCCCACAGTGGTTTTAAAAGCTTACAGACCAATGGGTAAATCACTGTACCATGATTATATTGAAGGCCATTTCCAAAATTATCATTGTCTGCATTGGAATTAAGACTGTAATTGGTGCTGTGAAGTGACCTGCTTCAGGCAGCACCACAAATGAGGAGGTGGGGATAAATGAAGGCAGGAATTGGTGCAGAAATACTTTTCAGAGTGTTAGCCCTAGCGTGGCTGGTGGTGCGTTCAGGCTCTGCTTGAGGCAGCGAAAAGGTCTAGCACAAGTGGAAAGCAATTCCATGTTCATCATGTGTAAGGGACAGCAGGTGAAGGTTTTCCAACAGGTGTACATTCAGCAAACAATATGTGTGCATGTCTGTGTGAAGATCCTCACTTGTAAGTCTGCCTGTGCTTTCAGACTTTTATGCGCTGTTGCATTCACTCCTACAGTGCAGTGGTAATTTATGTGATGGTGAGCAAAAGGCAAAAATGTACCATCACATTCTGAAGAAGGACATCTTATCCTCTCTGCCTCCCTTCTCAGGTACAGGTCAGATAGAATATAGCTTAAACATATATTTTCTAAAATCAGACAGAGAGAGAGATCTCACTTCAGGCTTCCTGGGGATGGGAAGCTTCGTGGAGGCTTTGTTCTTAGTTCTATCAGACTTCAGCTCCAACAATCTCAAAAGTCGAGGACCAAGTCACAGACTTTCTGCATATCCTGGAAAGTCCAAGTATCATAGCCACTACAAAGACACACATTATTGCTTTCCACCAGGTCTTGTAAATTCCCCTGTAATGTCTACATTAGTTTTATGCTTGTGTTGGTCATGAACAGTTCCTGGAAAGGAATTGTTTCTTTGAGAATGTCTCTCAAAGAAGTGAATCTGCAAGATGCAGTTTTTAAAGGGAAAGTATGTGTACAGTGGTACCTCGGGTTACAGACGCTTCAGGTTACAGACGCTTCAGGTTACAGACTCCGCTAACCCAGAAATAGTACCTCGGGTTAAGAACTTTGCTTCAGGATGAGAACAGAAATCGCATGGTGGCGGCAGTGGGAGGCCCCATTAGCTAAAGTGGTACCTCAGGTTAAGTACAGTTTCAGGTTAAGAACGGACCTCCAGAACGAATTAAGTTCTTAACCCGAGGTCCCACTGTATATGTATAATTGTATATTAAAGTGGTCCAAAGTGGCACAAGGAATGTCTATGTTATTTGCAACCATTTCAAGATGAATGGCAAACATCCCCCCCTTAAATGGAAATTGAAATGCTTAAGGAATTTACTGTGACTCCTTCCTATGATTTGTTATGGCACAGCAATGTTGTTTCTCACTCTCCCTGCATGCATGTTAGGCAGCGCAATCAGGACTTAAATTGCATAGGTTCACCGCAGCACTGAATGGAGCTCGCAAGCCTTTCTTGGCATTAAATGACCCTTATTTTGTTAATCTATGGGCTTATATAGGCATAGAGGTTGAACAGCAAAAAAATGTAAGATAAGTGTAATGCAGCTCTCTTGTCATTTGACCTTGGAAAATGGAAGGATTCCTGTAAAGATTTCTGCTATGTATGGGAAACACATGGCATATTGCAATATGGACAGTTATCTATGTGAAAGACAGGTGTAATTCAGGGGGTTTGTGTCTACTTAGAAGTAAGCCCCATTTATTTCAGTGGGACTTAGTCCAAGGTAAATGAATGTAGGGCTGCTGCATTGCTCTGTAGCTGAACAGTACAGTATATTAGGTTTCCTGTGCTGGGATTAAGTGATTGAACCCAAGCAGATACGTACAATTGCAAGGAGAGCAGATGGGGTTTCTGCCTTAGGCAATTTTCAGAGTGAACACCAAAGATTATAAAGCTAAAGACATGACATAATTGTGAAACTGCTAAATCTGTAAAAAATTGACGAGGCTTTATTAACCTGCAAATTCCTGCAACACAGGAATTGCAATTCAGCATTATTCATTTTTATTCATTATTATTGTTTTGCAAAAACTATCTTCTACCTAGGGTTGTCCATTTGCACCCTGGACATTGGTTGTTGTGTCTTCTTTTTTTAAATCTCCTGATTCAGCAGGAAGCATATCATTTTTAAAAGGCAAAAATTTAAAATATCAACCAAAAAAGGTAAAATGCAGCATAAAACTTTACTTTTTTTCAGAAATGTTTTTCTTTGTTAAAGCTGATTATTCTCAAATATTTTTAGAATACCCAGATATTTGCTCAATATTTGCCCTTTGATTTCAGTTTTCATTGTTCTCCTAATATACACATTTTGCATGGAATGTATACATTTTTGCAAGCAGTTTTCCCTAACGTAATGCATTGTTGTATGCTATTTGCACCCATATACTCATTCTTTTGCACACTTTGCAATTTTTGCACACATTGCTTGGAGAGCTGCATTGCAAAATTCAAGGAAGTGAATGATGGCTCTGTTTCAGTTTGCCTGTTGTTTCAGGAAATTCAAATGAGATAATTCTGCATATGCAAACTAGAAAAGAATTCTCATCCATTGTTACTGGTGATCAAGAATGATGGGAGCTGTAGTCCAACAATAACTGGAGGGCAACGGAAACAGGTTCCACACCTGCCCACTCTTGTCACACTAAAACTCTACAGTAAGACTTGTCTTAAATGAAACAGCTGTAAGAACAAACCAACACTGGCCCATCCAGGTCAGAATTGCATTGCCTGTTCTGGCAGCAGAGCTCAGGGTCTTAGGCAGCCTGACATTGGAGATTCCTGGAGAAGGTGCAGGACCTGAGCCTTCTGCATGCAGGCATGTGTCTGTCACGGAGCCACAGACCCTCCCACTATTTTTTTTTTAAAAAAAGCTTCTCAAAAATGTAATCTGAAAAGCAATTTAATGTTCCGGAGTGCAACTTAATGAAGTTGTACACTGTCTCACATTAAGAATAAGTTGAGGCTTATTAGGGCTAGGGTTTTCTAGATTTATAGTCCATTCCTGTACCTTGATGTTTTCAGTGGAGCTTCAGCTTGCTCCAAAGCAGGGGTGTAGTGGAGCAGAATGGCTTTTTTTTTTCCAGGAGGGGAAGCACAACTCTGGCATTTTCACACCAGGAGCAACGTCGTCATCCGTTGGTGTGGTTTTCCCCTGTGCTGTAATCTTATGGGACTGAAGGGCAAATCTGTTTTGGTGCAGAATCCCTTTGTTAGGGAGGCTAAACTCAGGTAAAGGACCCCTGGACAGTAAAGTCCAGTCAGATTTGACTACGGAGTGCAGCACTCATATCTGCTTTCAGGCCGAGAGAGCCAGCGTTTGTCCACAGATAGCTTTCTTGGGACACATGGCCAGCATGACTAAACCACTTCTTGCACACGGAACACCATGCTGAGTGCCAGAGCCCATGGAAATGCTGTTTAACCAAGTCAAAAATGCTGACCAACACACGACCATAGTATCTCAGTATTGTGAATCAACACAATTGCCTGCCCTTGTGGGTGTGGCTATAATGATGAGCTGATTCTTTTCACCACGATTGTGAAGCTCTTTACTTCTACACTGTGTCTTGATGAAACTGGAGCTGTTTAACATCCTATTGGTTCCTCTTACAATCGTGTCCTGGGAGGTACTGAGTCAGTGCAATCGAAAATCAGTGTTTTTGGATGGAATAAGGAGGCTACAAGGGATCCCACTACCACAACTACACATCACCACAAACACTTTATCTGTAATAACAGTTCAGTGTATAGAGTAATTAAATAAAAGAGGAAAATATATAAATTAAAGCCTCTTAGCATTTTGAAAACCAGTTCTTGTTGGATGGTACAAAAAGTGTCAGGAAGAAAAGAGGCAACTTATATTTAAATTATATTTCTGCTGGTATGGTTCTGGGCCTCCTTAGCGGGGAAAACAGCTTTGTTTTGAATCAGAGAGATAAGAAGCTAAATTCAAGGTCCTCATGGTGACAAAGAACATAGCTTTAAACAAATATCTAGAGATGGGTTTCCTGCCATACAGACCTGTCTGCGTGCTAAGATCTGCAAAAGAGGCTGTGCAGGCAGTTCTGCCACCCTGCGAGGGTCTTGGGGCACTTTTCTGTGGTGGTTTTCAGACTGTGGAATGCACTCCTCTCAGAGATGCATCTGGGCTCATCACTGTATACATCTCAACATCACCTTTTCACACAGGTCTTTGGGTCTGGAGGAGGAGTTCAGAATAGCCCTCCCACTGCAGGGCTGTTCCTGTTTCTGACTGCTATTGATTCAGTTTAATCTATGGTCTAGAAATGATTGAGTATTATATAGTTGTTGTACTGAGGTGTATAGGTAAAAAAGGTAAAGAATCCCTGGATGGTTAAGTCCAGTCAAAGGTGACTCTGGGGTTGTGGCACTCATCTCACTTTCAGGCCAAGGGAGCTGGTATTTGTCCACAAACAGCGTTCCGGGTCATGTGACCAGCATGACTAAACTGCTTCTGGTGCAACGGAACACCATGATGGAAGCCAGAGCACACGGAAATGCCGTTTACCTTCCTGCCGGAGCGGTACCTATTTATCTACTCGCACTGGTGTGTTTTCGAACTGCTTGGTTGGCAGGAGCTGGGACAGAGCAATGGGAGCTCACTCCATTGCAGGGATTCGAACCACCGACCTTCCGATCGGCAAACCCAAGAGGCTCGGTGGTTTAGACCACAGCGCCATCTGTGTCCCTACTGAGTTGTATGTAGCTGACCCATTGACCAAATGGTGAAGGATGAGCAATAAATAAAATCCTAGAAGATATAAAGTAAGCAAAGGAAAGAGTTGTACATGTCAGCCAGGAGTCATATAGGACTTAGAATTTACCGTATGGGGATAATATTGCTGTAGTCAAAGATCTCCAGAAAGGCACTGCATCTGCCTTGAATTCAGAAGCCAGGCAAAGCATCATTCACCTTATCAGTTGCTATCATTATTAAATTTATCCATATATGCTTTTTCCTCGAGCATCTCCTGGAGTTGGAGGCACTTGGCCTCAAAACTCAATTACCCATGTTCTGCACCCATGAAAAGTACTAATAATGTTCCCCACCTGCAAGCTTCCTAAATTCAAGGTGGCTTTGGTCATTATTAAAAGAAAACATTGCAAGATACAGTGGCAAAGCATCTAGGTTAACCTTCCTTCTGAAATGTCTTTATTTTTTTGCCATCTTTCTTACTGGCAATGAATTACTCATTTACATCTGTTAACATCAACAGAATGCTAATCCCTAGTAAACAGTCATTATTAGAGCCAAAAATCTCTTTGGATGTGCTGTTAATTAGCAAAACAGAAACCCACTCCATTCCTTGGAAGTCTGAGTGCCAAAGATCTTTTCATACATATGGTTCATTCCAAATGCATCTAATAAACCCTTATGTTTAGAGGAAGGTGTGGCAGCCAGTCATCAAGATTTGAACAGAATGCTGGGCTTGAAACATTTCAAAGAGGCTACCTGTAAGATTAAAGGTCTGTAGCTTAATGCAAGATTATAGGTTTGCATGCAGAATGTTTGTGGTCCACTCCCTGGCTTCTGCAGTTAAAAAGCCTCTCAGGTGTCAAAGCCAGAAAGATCGCGGCTGCTTGAGTTCATTGATCACCACTGCTGCTAGTCAGAATAGAGAGTCTTGGATGAGGTCGAAAAGGCGGTCTGAGTAGAAGAGTCAAACAGTATTTAAAGCTGCACAAAAGATCCACTAATTTCAATATTCACTTTGAAACGTTCAGCACAGCAGGACAAATTTACACCCTCTTCTCTCCACCCCACCCCCAAAATCAGAATGTTGACACTATTCTGCAACCTTTTGTTTCCCTGGCTGCTGCTGCTGCTGTTTCTGTGTTCTTATTATTTGTCCACACTGCCCTGTCCTCACTTGCCCAGACTGCCATTGGCTATGGTGTCCTACATTATTAGAATTGCTCCCACCTTACAATTAATAACACATGTGGCATATTCCACACCACAAAGTGTATCAGCCATATTAACTGATTAGTGAAGAACCGTGACATCACCACATCAGACTGCAGCTTTAAGAACTTTGACAGCAGTTGAAGGTGAATGTGTTGGCAAATGAGGACAACATCAGTGAAGTCAAAGGAAGGGCGAGAGAGACTAGCTATTTAAAGATACAGCACAGATGCAGAGCTATTTAGCACAAGCACCCCAAATGTGACTCTTTTTTTTTTTAAAAAGTAGTTCCAGTTCAAGCCTCGAAATGAGATCAGAGGATAGCCACTTTTCTTTCCCAGAGAAATATGGTAGAGATGGGCATTTTGAGTGTGAGAAGCAACATAGTCCATCAATGACACTGCTGGTGCATGCACTGGGAGAGTTAAGCAAATTTAAAATTCAATACATGGCATGGTGTAATGAGCATATAGGATTAAACACTACAAATCCTCCTAATGAGTTGCTCAGAGTTGCAGGAAGCTGCAAGGCAATTCTGGAAGTTAAATGAGGTGAGTAGGGACTGCCTTGTGTCTCTCACATGGCTCCAGCACATGCACACGGACACAAGCCCTTCCCTACCTACACATTCACTCTGGTAAGCTCTGGTTTAGCAACCTATCTATTTCACTATAGAGGAAAAAGAGAGGAAAAACTAAGAATTGTGTGAATTGCAGGTTGTTTAGGTTCATACTGAATATTTGGTACGTGCAGGCCCCAAGTTTTGACCCATTGCCAACCAGGTGTAGAACCGTAAAATATGGCATTAGGCTGGCTGCACAGCCATCTTCCTCAAGCAATGACCACCCACTCAGCACCTTACATCATATATGACATCAGGTGTGCAGTGGTTAAAGACATGTCTGCAAAAGAACAATTGGGAGCCTTAAAATATGCTCACAATTGTTCCAAACTGGGGTTGGTTTTGGTATCTTTTAAAGTTGGAGGCTGGGGTTGGTTTCATTTTGGAGTTCCCAATCAGAGGTCTTGAATGGAGCCAATCTGTGCCAAAAGCAGGGCTTGTAGTCTGCGTAGATTAGAGCTTATTGTAGCACTCAAGCTGTGCTACAAAGGGACAAACCTTCATCTGAGGTCACTGAGGTAAAGGTAAAGGGACCCCTGACCACTGGGTCCAGTCGTGACCGACTCTGGGGTTGTGGTGCTCATCTTGCTTTATTGGCCGAGGGAGCCAGCGTACAGCTTCCGGGTCACGTGGCCAGCATAACTAAGCTGCTTCTGGTGAACCAGAGCAGCACACGGAAACACCGTTTACCTTCCCGCCGTAGCGGTACCTATTTATCTACTTGCACTTTGAGTGCTTTCAAACTGCTAGGTTGGCAGGAGCAGGGACCGAGCAATGGGAGCTCACCCCGTCGCGGGGATTCGAACTGCCGACATTCTGACCGGCAAGTCCTAGGCTCTGTGGTTTAACCCACAATGCCGTTGATTAACAGCTGGGTGGTGCTTCCTACCTGTCAGAGGTCCACTAGCAGTGGAGAAGCTCAGAATCCAGCCCGCTAGTTAGATCCTGTTCCCCATTCCAGGTTTACTGGAAAGGAAAACACACACACCATCCTCAGCCAGTTTGCTGCAATAAAGAACTCAAAATCCTGCACCCACTGAAATTCTAAACTATTGTAACAAAACAATCCAGTTGCATTTTTCACCTTGTTCTTGATCAGGAACTAATTTATGCCTTTTTCTATACATAGGCAACTGTTTACGGAAGTCGCAAGCTATGAGGTCAACTCTTTGCTTCCACATCAAGAGCTCTGGGGTGAAAGAAACACTGGAGCCTTAAAGAGCCACGGAAAGCGAGTGTGCCGAGTTCCAAAAGGAGTGAAGAGAGCAGAGGTACTTTAATATATGCATGGAAGCTACAGTGCTGGAACTGATCATAATATTAACCGTCTTTGGAAGAACCCACTTCTGCGCCTCATTGAGGAATCTTTGATTGTGAGCGTCTCTTATGAGTGATGAAACAAAACCCAATTCAGAGTGGAAGAAAACTCAGACAACAACTGTCCACTATGGCTGATGTAAACTTGTTTTCTGTTTTAGCCTTCCACACCATCTGTGAATAAGTTACTACATTTTCCTGATTAACCATCCAGGACATTAAAGAATAAGAAAGTTGTTTTCAGTTTTACAACAGAATCTTTAGGGAGGGGCTGTAGCTCAGTGACAGAGCATCTGCTTTGCATGCAGAAGGTCCCGGGTTCAATACCCAGCATCTCCAGATAGGACTACGAATGTGTCCTGTGTGAAACTGGTTGCTGCCAGTCAGTGCAGGCAATACTGAGTTATATGGACAAATGGTCTGACTTGGTGTAACATGGTCTCCTTTGTTCCAGAGACAATAATACACACCATTTGGACATAAATGAGGTTGGCTGCCAGGCTTGTGTGAGTGACTTCATGAACAGAACTGTGTCCTCCTAAGACGTTGCCTCATGATCATAGGAACTTGCAGCCTGTTTCTTCAAAAGCATCTCTGACTAAAGCGCTCCTACAGAATTCCAATGAGGTCCAAATTCAGCGACACTCCTATCCCTGCCTTTTTGGCATCCAAGGAATATGAGACTTATGCCATCGTGAATGCCACACGGGGTGCTGAAGCCCAACAGACAGAGGAGTCACTTTCCTCTGCCATTGCACTGATTGTAGTGGTGGCTCTCATCTTCTCTTTGATAAGCATGTCTCTGGTGACCTACTGCTTTCACAAATGGAAGCTGAGGAGCAAAAGACTGCAGAAAGCCCATGAAGAGTATCAGAGAGACCACGAAGAAAGTGGGTTTCAAAGCACAACAAGACTTGTTTCTTAAAGGCAAAACAAAAAATGAACAGCAGCAACCTAAACGTATACGTAATATTTCTGCATTACTGAGAATGTTGTTGGGGGTGGGGGAAGGACTTTCAGAAGATAACATGTGGGTGCAGCAATTGAGTAGTAAATCTCATTCCTTTACCTAACAAGTCCTAGTTGCCAATGGTGGCTGGTGCCCTTTGGGGCCCATGGGATGGAAGGCAGAGAGGCCCTGAACGGGCAGAGCCAGAGCTGATGATAGACATTCACCTCTTTATAGTTTTGCCCTCATCCTCCTCCTTGTTGGGTTCTGCAAGGGCAACACTGAGGCTGTGTATGCGCAGTACCTTTAAAGCACACTTTCTCTCAAAGAATTATGGGCACTGTAGTTTCTTAAGGGTTTCTGGGAATTATAAATCTGTGAGGAGTAAACTACAGTGACCAGAATGTGCTTTAATGGTGTGTAGCGCCTACACACCTGACACTAAGGGAGAGGAAGCCTAGACTAAGGAGGGAGGGAGGCTGGTAGGGGCTGTTTGAAGTTGGTTGGACAGTGCCCTATTCACCCTAATGGTACAGCTTCCACTGCTAGTTGTTAATGCTTAGAAATTTTCCTACCGCCTCACTCTTATGCTATATTTATGAAAACACACCACGACTGCATTGCGAAGTTTTGTTTTCTACCTTTTTCTATGGGCTGCAATATTCAAACTGGACTAAAAAGGAAAGGTCCCATAATTTGCTATAGGGTTACTCTGGAGGAGCTAGATTGAGGATGGCAATCTTTTATTCATCTCAAATTTGCTACCAACATCAAAGAGCTTTAAACTCAGTTGTTGCAAAAGGTCGGATCCAGCACTGAAGTCAGGTGTGGCACATCCTGTTTTACTGCCTGAGGCGAAATGGAAAGTGCCACATTACCAGCACCACCCACTTCTGCTGGCACCACTTCCACACCTCTGCCACTGGTGGAGAAGCAATGACTCCTTGTGCTCTGTGAAATCTTGTAAGATTTTGGTGAGATCTCGTTAGAAAGCAGTGCTGATGCTGGCACTGCTTTTCCAGCGGCAGCAGGGCAAGTGCCCTTAGGGGTGCTGCCTCAGGGCTTCCCCCACCTGAGACTGCTGCTTCACCCTGCCTCATGGGCGCACCAGCTCTAACTGAATCACATGTGAATCTTCTGACTTTCCCGCAGCTAAAGGTGCAATCCACCTTTCTGAAACTAGCAAAAAGTTTGCCTGATCAAGGATAGCACAAAGGCCTCTGATAAAATAGTTTCGAATGCAGAATTCCACTGGGAATTCCATTAAACGCAATGGAAGCAAACAGAAGATGGGTGAAAATCCCATTGTAAAAAATAAATGAAATGTGTGTTAACACACTTGATTTTTTCAGAGGCGACACTCAATACAAGGTGAGACATAATTGTAACAAAAAGGATACTGCAACAAAATGTTGCAGTGTAGCTCACCTTCTGTTCAGGATTCCAGCTAGTCCACTCCATACACACACACACACACACACACACACACACACACACACACACACTGCTGCTAGCATTCTTTGACCACTAATCACTCTCAGTCCTCCTCCTCCTCCTCCTTCTTTATTGAGTTTATCTACCGTTTTAATCCCCTCAGGTCTCCATTTTGTTTTTTTGTGGTGTGAGGTAGACACACTGGCACCCCAGCAACATTAAATACTGGATTTCTCCATCAATTTCTACAGGCAGCTTTCACATTTTACAATGGCTTCTGAGAGGGAACCAGGAAATGTCCATTCTAGCCAATGAGTTGGCCCTGTCTGCTTTTTTAAAAACTTCTATGTGCCTCTTCCTCCTTTTTCAGCCACTCCATTCTCCTTCTCATACAGTTTTCACCCTCCCTCCCCGCAAGTCAGACAGCATTCTATGGCCACTAGACAAGGTTGGCATCCATCTGTCTCGGGAAACATGGATGAGTGTGCCTTTGGGGGTGAAGTCAAACTATTGGAAGGTTACACTGCCTGCTGTGACATGCTCAGTCCACATTGGGCTTTTAGTTGGGAGCAGGGAGAGGGTGCTACCCATCCCTCCCATAGGTGTTGATTTTACTAAGGTTTTTTTTTGGGGGGGTGTATTTCTTGCAATTCCGCAACCTGCTAACATCTCCCTCTTAAATAAAGATTTCTAGCTACGTAAGGAGACCTTCTTCCCTTGTTCTTTAAAAAACAGTATCTCCATATTGCAAGAGAACCACATAATTTTTAATGGAAAAGGAACACTTTTTTAAAAAAACACACACCAAAAACACAAAAACAAATTGTTGTTAATTTTGCTTCCACATATTTTTGAAAACAAGCATTGGGACTACTTTAACAAGGCGAGAAACCTATTTACAAACAAATGAACGTAGATACTCACCTAGGATTAGTGAATTGTTAAAGCCCTAAAGCAGGGGTCGGCAAAGTTTACCTTGCCTGGGCTGGTTCACTCCAGCGGAGATCCCTTCGTGGGCCGGATCGTGCACGTGCCTGCGATTTCTGGCATCTGCGTCTGTGCAGACACGATTTTCGGTGTCTGCGCAGACGCAATTTCCAGCACCACAAAAGTGAGTCCCTGCGTAGTGCTGGTATAGCGCAGTGCGCGGGGACTCGCCGAGGGGGCGGCTCGTGGGCTGGTTAAACAACCCCCGTGGGCCACTTGTGGCCCATGGGTCTTAGGTTGCTGACCCCTGCCCTACAGCAAGCAAAGCACCCTCAGGATACAACTACATTTTCAGACCTGACATGCATTTATTTCACTGGAATATTTTAAAGGCAGTATTTTAAATCCTATGGATGGGCCTGGGATCCAAAAGAACAGGCAACTATTCCACATGTTAAGAAGGACTTTGGGCTTCCACTTCCAATAGCCAATATACACAACAGAAAATTCTCCTCCCCCTTCAGAATTATTGATTTTATTCATAATCAGACCTATTTAAAACTCATTATGATTAATCAACTAGGATTTATTTAACTGGTTTGCAACCCTGATTTCAAACCTAAACCCACTTTACTCTTCCTTTTAGCCAAGCTTACAGTGGCATGCTTCTATTTCCATAGCTTACAACACTGACATAATGCAAAAGACAGTGACTTGATGTGAGTAGCATACTCAAGAAATTATTTCTAGCTGGAGTGTTGGATATAACATCAGAACAAGTTTTTGACTTTGTTTTTGTTTTAGTAGGGTTTTAGTAGGTAGCATGTATATATAGACATTCAACCAGCCTGCTAAAGTATATATAGCTTGCTTGCAATTATCATTAGCTAGTGTATCGCATATTTTTCAATGAGCTGTAAAACTGTGAGAATGATCTAAGTCTTTCTTTGAGGGCAAAAAAAAGTGACCATTGTAAAAAAAAAAAAAACCTGCAGAAGGAAACTAACAAAAAAAAATTCAAAACATAAAATGGTTATTAAGAATACTAAAATGTGGATTTAAAAGGCAATTCTTAGGAAGCCTGTGTTTAACTGCTACAGAGATATTTTGAAAATTGTATTTATGGACCATACACATGATTATAAGTGGGAACAGAAGAACATTATTTTATTACTAAATAAAACAAATATATAAGCAGTGACCACTTATGTCTTTAAGAAGGATACGCTTTGAATGTCCTTAGTAGGGCACATTGGTGGCTCAAAACACTTCAGAGGAAGTCGGGCTGATGGCACTGGTACCAGGCAACAGGTGGCACACACTCGCCCTGTGTTCATACAGGAAACTCCCAGATCTAATTCAGAGGTGCATAAGCAGTAGGGGAAAGCAGCTGAGTCCTGGCACTAGCCCATCACAGAGACATTAGGAGAGAATAGGCAGTCCTGACAAAGCCAAAGAGCATACCTTGTGCTTAGGGAACTCATGTTTGGGCTAGGTCTCACTAGAAGCTCTGTGATAACAACCAATCTGACATGCAGCAGGGTACATAGTAGCGGACTGTGCAAGGATCAATTTAGGAAAACAGGAACCTGCTTTAACCCAGTTTAGATCATTTGTCAATGTAATATAGATGAGGAAACTGAATCACAGAACCATAGAATTATAGAGTCCAACCCCCAGGCAATGGAGGAATAAGCATGTTGTGCCTTATGGGGATCAGACCTGCTGTGGCCCTCCAAATGTTGCTGGACTACAACACCTATCATCCATGAGCACTGGCCATGTTGGTGGGGAGACTACACTGGCTGAGTTGGAGTCCAACAACATCTGGAGAGCCGCTGGTTCCCCAGCTTTCATTTTTTAAAAAATGAAAGAAAAAGTAACCACAACTTTTCCTTCTGTGGTTTTGCTCTTTTCTCCAATGCATCAGCTTCCTTTTCACATCTCTGTGACCAAGTCAACCCACAATGGTAAAAGAAACAGTTGCCACACAGACAAAAAAATAAATGTTGGGTTGCTGCTTGTAACGAGAAATGGCATGAGCTTGAAGATGGCCACTTTCTGAACATATGAGCTGTACCCACAGTAACATATGTGTACTTCTGTGCAGTAACGTGTTGTAATAAGTACATATTAAAAACGGACATTTGTTTGTAACGTTCAGTGGTAGATAAACATGTATTGGATGCAAAAAGCCAAGGTTCAGTTACTGGTATCTAGCAACCATGCCACAACATCAAGGGTATTTTCTTCCTTCTGTTACATGGTTGAGGAATATCTTGCTATTACTGCAAGTGAAAAGGGACTGTGTGAATATCCTACTAAGATGAGATGTGCAGAATGTTGCTTGTTCTTGGCATTCATCTGTCTTGGGAGGCAATGGAGGAGTGCGTCTTCAGGGGTGAAGTCAAACTGTTGGGAGAGTTACAGCACCTGTTGTGGCTGTAAAGACCAATATGATAGACATGTTTTGTTGCAGCTGGGGCAGATTAAGGCATCTGGTTGTGTTGCTGCAGATGCACCATGGCATTTCTTCTCTCTTTGCTCCTCCCAGTGGTCATTCCTACTCTGGTCACTGCTGGATACACAACCAGACTGACTGTCTCCAGGCACTATCGTCTGCAAGGGGCTAATGCCGCTAGCCTTCATGTGACACTTGCAGACATCTTTGTAACACAGAGTTACTGGTGCTTGAAGCCATCTCCCTGCAGAGCACATCCTTGGGGATCCTTCCATCTTCCATTCTGTGGTCATGACCAAGCCAGCATAGACATTGCTGAGACAGAACATGCTGGGAATATGGGCTTGGGAGAGCACATCCTTGTTTGAAACTCTGTCTTGCCTTGTGATGCCCAAAATCTTCCTGACACAGTGCATATGGAAGGCTTTTAGGCATCACTCCTGGTGGGCATAAGTTGCCCAAAACTCACTTCCATACACCAGCATGCTCAACATGCAAGCCTGGTAGACCTTCGTCTTGATATTGGACGTTAGCCTCACATTCTCCCAAACTCCCTGGTGGTACACTTAGTTCAGGTCCACCCATGATTGGTCTCATACATACAATATGTGGATAAGTGTATCCAGCAGCAGCAGACATTCTGATTTTGCTACACACCTCAGAGCTTTTATCCCTTGTAGAGACAGATAAACCTCTTTTCTTTGGACTTGGTTGGCATCCATCTGTCTCGAGAGACAATTATTATGTTTTTATTCTGCCCTTCAATCATATTCCCTGCACATTTCACAACAGGAAAAAACAATTGACATTGAGCAAAGCAAATGTAAGAACAGCATTTGAACATTTTATTCGAGTTTTGTCAACTGCTTTGTTCAACAAACTAACATTACTTTTTTAATATCTCTGCTTCTTGTCTTGGAATCCTCAGGGTAATGGATTAATTCCAGTTCATATTGTTAGTGTTTTCAGAAAGATAGAGAAAACCCACTCCATTTAACCTCTTCTGCTCTTCCTTTGGAACTTTCCTCTTGCTCCACTGTTTCTCCTTCTACCTGGGGCTCCAGCTTTCAATTTAAGCAGTGGCAGCAGACACAGACTGTGCAGAAACCTAATCTTCCTTATATCTCTCTGCCTTTAAAAAGCCATTTGTTTTCCTTACAGGTAGAAGCAACTGTGCACAGCTCCCAAATCATGAAAGGAAACTCACCAAAACCATACTTATGGCTTATCAGAATGATAATGAGAATAAACTACCTTTTATAATCTGAAAAAAATATTTAGTTAGATGGCAGCATATTGCTCTGTTGACTCTGGGACAGGATGTAGAGTTGGACCACAGAAACCAAATCAATCGCAAGGGGCATATCTGTCCAGAAAATAGTTTGTCCAATATATCCTGCATAGCTCAGTTTGTGCGGATTTGATCAATGTTCTAACCCATCTAGGTGTTATACTTTCAGACCTCTCTCATTCAGTTCCTGCCATATGTTCCTGGGATCCTCAGACAGCTTCGGAAGACATCTGTGTATTTCTCCAATGAGGGTGAGGGAATCCTAGAAGGAGAGAAAGATGTGATGAGAGGTTTTCCTTTGGACAAAAGCTTCTTGCCATTACTTTTTTTTAATGTAGTAATGCTCGCTATAGCTGCAATTTCCATGCATATGCCTTAATTCCAGAGTATGGAAGAACAAATGAAATTCTATTCATCTTTGCAGCATAATGACTAGGAAACTAAGCTATGAATCCAGAAGTCTCTGGTTTGAATCTTGTCTCTATCACAGGGATGGGGAACATGTGGCCCTCCAGATGTTGCTGGACTACAACTCCCATCATCTCTGACCACTGAGCCATGCTGGCTGGAGCTGATGGGAGTTGAAGTCAAATAACTCCTAGAGGGTAACAGGTTCACCATCCCTCCTCTTCTATGAGCTCACTAGGTGAGCTCTCAGCTTCAGTGCCCATCCCATCTGCAACATGGGACCAAGGCTCCCAAGAAGGGCCGCCACAAGCCCCATGAAGGGAACCCCTTCAAGTGTTGTCCTGAAACCCCTAGACCAAAAGAGACATGGATTGAATTAAAGACTGCATGACCTTCTAGCTGAGAACTGCGAGGGAGGCACCCAGGGCCAGGGCTGGGAGAGACATCAGTAGCAGCCACCCAGTGAGGACATCCTGGCCTGTATGTGACTGACATTTAGCCTCTTCAACAGCAAGAAGGTTCAGCTGCTGAATGGCATTTGCTGGAATGCTGGAGAAGAGCAGCAGTGGGGATTGACAAACTTTGCTCTGCTGTAGTGACTTCTGTATCACCATCTATTTTAATTATTTGAATATATACTGTAAGTTGCCTTGAGAACTTTGGTTAATAGGCGGGGTATAAATACTCCTAAACAAATAAATAAATAAACCAATAAAACTGATTTAACAGGGCTGCCTTAAATACAGCAACTAGATAATGTATACAAAATGCTTTGAGTACTGAAAGTATTTTATAATATTACTATCATGTAACATTCATGTACCGTGAATAATTCATGTACTGTTCATGTGCCATGAATAAGATACCAGACACAACATTCAGCACAGTGAGTTCTATTGAACACCCACTCTTCCATTAAATGTATGACTGCTATTCCCTACCCTGCGCACTCTGGATATATTGTGAAAGCAATATAAAACTGATTAAGCAAATACAGGTTATTATCCAGGACAGTGACATACATTTTGAGCACCAGCAAGAAAACACAGTGGGGAAATGCATGAACAAACAAAATTTCTATCAACAAAATCCCTGTATCAAAGAGACAGCAAGGCTTAGTGGAAGAGAACATGCAGAGGGTCCCAGGTCCAAACCCTGGTGCCTTCCATTAAAAGTTATTCTCAGTAACAGGGCTAGAAAACCCCCGCTGCCTAGAACCTGGAAGTACTGCTGCTAGTATGAGGCCAGAAACAGGCTCAAGTAGACAGACTTGGTGCATGCCAGGTTCATTTGTTCATAGACTGTGCCCATAGTAACCGTAATTGAGTTCTTCTTGTGTTATCCATTTATATCTTGCAGAATGCTACTGCACTGATTGCAGTAGAATTTTCAGTAGGATGGTTGTGTTGTTAAACACTCCCTTGCCTGCACTTCTGATCATGATTTCCCCCATCTGCAACGGGGGGTTAGGGAAAAAAAGAAATGGAAATAAAAGCAATGCTATTTGGAAATAGAACAGTTAAATCAGTTCCCAAATGGGGGCTTGGACCACAGAGAAGGAAATAGCTGGAGCATCCCAGGAAATGTCTAGAGAAGTCTTCTCTAACCTGGTGCCCTTCAGCTATTTTGGGCTACAACTCTGACTAGTCTCCTGCTCAGTTGTCCTGGCTTGGCTGATGAGAGCTGCAGTCCTGAAGGGCACCACGTTCAGGAAGGCTGTCCTAAAGCTATCAATACAGGCTAGAATTGGTAAGTAAAGTAAAGGTAAAGGGACCTCTGACCATTAGGTCCAGTCGTGACTGACTCTGGGGTTGTGGCGCTCATCTCGCTTTATTGGCCGAGGGAGCCGGCGTACAGCTTCCGGGTCATGTGGCCAGAATGACTAAGCTGCTTCTGAGAGCAGCGCACGGAAACGCCTTTTACCTTCCCGCCGGAGCGGTACCTATTTCTCTACTTGCACTTTGATGTGCTTTCGAAGTGCTAGGTTGGCAGGACCAGGGACCAAGCAGTGGGAGCTCACCCCATTGCAGGGAAATCGAACTGCCAACCTTCTGATCGGCAAGTCCTAGGCTCTGTGGTTTAACTCACAGCGCCACCCGTGTCTCCTTGCTTGTCACATAAGGTAAAGGGACCCCTGACCATTAGGTCCAGTCGTGACTAACACTGGGGTTGCAGCGCTCATCTCGCTTTATTGGCCGAGGGAGCCGGTCATGTGACCAGCATGACTAAGCCGCTTCTGGCAAACCAGAGCAGCGCACGGAAACGCCGTTTACCTTCCCGCTGGAGCGGTACCTATTTCTCTACTTGCACTTTGACGTGCTTTTGAACTGCTAGGTTGGCAGGAGCAGGGACCGAGTAATGGGAGCTCACCCCGTCGTGGGGATTCGAACTGCCGACCTTCTGATCGGCAAATCCTAGGCTCTGTGGTTTAACCCACAGTGCCACCCGCGTCCCTCGTAGAATTGGTAAGTACAGCAGTGCAATTGGGAATTTACACATGGGGAAATTGCACAACCTTTTCACCAAGATAAAAAACCAAAAAAGCCAGTTTTTCCGAGTCCTGAACAAAACTTGCAAGCAGAGAGGAAACAAGGGGGATGTTTTGTTCATGAAGTTTGTGCAGTAAAGTGTCAATCTTCCACATGCTGCAAAAGAGGAAAACAGAAAGAGAGACCAACTGCATGCAACTGACAGGAACAAGGACCACCTAACAAGAATTAAACAGGAAAGCTTTGCAAAGTGGAAGGGAGCTGGTTTCTTTTATTCTGCCATTTATTCTTTTTATTCTGCCATAAACCACTAAAAAAAAAAGGTTTGCATGGACATGGGCAATCCAAAGTTTTGTAAATAAGTATACTCATAGAATCATAGAGTTGTAGAGTTGGGAGGCACCTGAGGATCATCTAGTTAAACCCCCTGAGATGCAGGAATCTAATTCATCTATATTTATTTGTTAGGCTGTTAAAATGCCTCTCTCTCCACCTAAATCCTGACTTACTTTGGTATACATGTAGTGTTCCAACTTCTCTTTAAGTAAAACCTCTTCCATCAAGGCCTTCCATCGTCGGAGAAAAGCATCGTCAGCCAGCTCTGCTCTTTTCTTGGTGCAATGGGCACATTGTGAAGGTTGGTGCATTTCAGTGTCTGCTACCTGAGAGCAAAGTAAGAAATAGCTATTAAAATCATTAAAATACTGTCTATGTCTAACTTTTATACATGCCATGCTCTTCAAGGTAATGCAAACTACTTAATGAAAAAACTTTCCCCACAGAATGAGATCAATAACCATGTCCAAGTTACTTTTTAAATTAAATTACATTTGTTTTTCCCCATGTAATACCCCATGTAGTCAGACTACCTCTGTTTCACTTAAGGCTGGTCTTATTCTTTTGAAGCTATTGTATTTTAATGGCTGGTATGTACCCATCTTTTCCTGTAGTAAGCAAACATGCCCAAAACTTTTGGCCACCGAAAGGTATCAAAAAGACTAACTTTTTTAAAAAAGGGATCCACTGTAAAGAATTCCTGAAACACTTATTAAGTTTCTGATCCTACACATCCTTGTTTGGGAATAACACAGTTTATACTACCTATGAGCAGGCAGTGTTAGGACTGCGCAGTAAAGTGCCCTGAGAATGAGGCAGAAGAATTAAAGCCTTTTTTTTGCAGGGCAAAACTGGAGGACAGATTGCTGCACAGTTCAAGTACATATTCCCACTTATGTGGCTTGTGAGGTTAAATGTTATAAGCCATGCATTAATGTGGGTTCACTACTAAACCAAGAATAAGCAAGTTAGGCTTATTTTACCAAAGTCCTCCATATGAACACATAAGACCTACACATAAGATTCCTGCATAAGACAATCACATATCAAATTCCAGCATAAGACAACCACATATCAAATACCACAGAGCTGTTAATGCGTATTTACTGGGTAACACTGTGTTTTACACATCTCATCTGTCCCACCACATCCCTGTGAAAAGGAGGCCTCTTTGAAGAACAGAGGATGTGGTCAGAAGACAGAACATCCTTCAAGGGCATCCCTGAAACTCATAACTGCATTTGGCTTCCCAATCAAACAGAGAATTGGGCTTGGGTTTTGCTGATCTGGGTACAAGTCCTCTTTTAAGGACACATTCTTATAGTGCTTTTGGGGCATTTAATCTTTCACACAAAATTACATGAGCAAGACTTGGAATGAGTGATTTTTGCACCACCATCACCATCTTTTTGGAATCATGACATCACAGAGTACCCCTGCTCATACTCAAGAGTAGTCTGAAACAAAAAAGGCACTAAAGAAGAACTTGAGTTAATTACATTAATCACAACACAAATTTGCTTTGCCTCATTTTTAAAAAACAAACTCCCAATACCATGAACGTTTAAAAACTTTAAGAGAGCTGAGTTGCACTTATGTAAACATTAATGTGTTTTGTGAGATCATGTGATGGTAAACAAAAATAGTTTGGTTGAAATATGGATTGCATTAGTAATGCAAGGAAAAAACAAGCCCAACCTCATGTTTTAGTTTCAGTGTTACGAAAAGAACTTTGTCATTTAATGACAATAATATACATAAAAGGATCAGTACCAGTCAAGTCTCAACATCTGTATTAGCAAAGATAATCAACATTTGCCAGGAACATTCCCTGGAACTAAAGACAGATCCATTCCTTCTTTTAGTACCTGTTTCAGTATCTCCTTGATATTTTTCAGACAGAGTCTGTTCAGTAGTTGATCAGGGACTGTGCAATTCAAATCAAATGTCAACGGCTTCTCTGAAGTGAATCCATGCCTCTGTTCATTACGCTTGCTCCTCTTCAATGGCATTGGGCTTGGCATATGATGGAGCTGATTTATTTTGATGGCACAAAAGGATTGTAGAGCACTCAGTTCTTTCTCAGATACCTCAACAATTTCTGTCAATATTGCACCAGCAAAAAAAATACATACATATAAATATGACTACTTGAAGAGGCAGGAAAAGACTCCTCCAACTCCCATCTGTGCAACCTGTCATCAGGAATTAGTATTCCCACAACTCGGAGTGTACAATACGCTCTATGCAGACTACAAGCCTCTCCATGAAAACAACTGAAAATAAATAGCCCTAGAACAAAGGGGAAAGCATGTGTTTCAAAAGAATAATTAGATGCTTGATATTACAGCAGAATTTGTGGTAATTAAAAGAAAATGGAAATGTGGTAAATAAAAGTGACACAAGAATTACCCTCAATGCAGACATTAATGAAAACAGTTTCAGATAATTGCTTAATTTGACTCCTTTTACATCAGAAATTACAATGTGCAAGAGGAAAATACATGAAAAAATATTCAGAAAATAATTCTAGGCAGCTATTAGGCTCTAATCCAACAGATTATGTGTTAAACAGCTGGGGCTTTGGATGCATATAGATAATAACCAAAACAGCTCATCCATGGATGACAGATGAGAGAGGGCTTCTTTCTCCCCTTCCTGAACAGACCACCAGTGGGATGTGAGCTTTTGCAAGAGGGCCACATGCTCACAGCCCTAGCTGTGCTCAGCTGGGGACCTGTAGCTCCACAGGTACACTGCTGACAAGTTTGGCAGTCCAAGCCCTGGGTGCAGGGTTTACCTGCCTCTATTTATGAGAATGGGATACCTTTTTCGAACTGGGTATCTGTTCTGAAATACAGGAAAACTTTTTTTTTATAACAAACTTTAATACCTTATCCTCAATGTTTTTAGAGGGTAGCTGTAAGAAGCTCCTGTAAATAGCAGATAGTTTCTTTGTAATAAAGAAGAGGTGGAGTAGTGCCTCATGCTTTGTTTATATGTAGTCATTGTATTCTTTAATGGTGGGCAAGATAATCTCTAGGATGATTTTAAGAGTCTCTGCTGATTGTTTGGCGGGGGTGGTGGTCCTCTAATTATTGTTGTTGCTGTTTTACAAAGCAAGTTGCAAAATTTCTAAACACTGTAATTTCTCTTAGAAGGTTGTAATTGCTTTCTGGTTTCTTTTTATCGTATAAAGATCCTATGTATGTTAGATTCTTTAAAATTTTATTTACATTGGTCAACCTTAAATAAATTATATTCCTATACAATGCTAGTGCTTTTCTGGTTTGTTTGTTTTTAAATGAGATTCCTGCATTGAGGGGTTGGACTAGATGACCCTCAAGGTCCCTTCCAACTCTACAGTTCTATGAAAATGCTGACGTTTCACTTGTCATTTATTTCGCAGACTTTTTACAAAGTTTGTAAAATAAAAGAAACCAAAACTCTCCAACACTCTTTTTTATCTGCAACAACTGTGCAAAAGGCAAAAAAGAACACCATAATCTCAGCAGATGAATGCAAATAATGTTCACTAACTACTGAACTGCAAACCCTGTCTAACAGACACTTAAAGCATCAAACTACAAAATTCAACTGCATCCCAGATATTATATGGCTGCAATTGCAAGCTGCAGAGACTATTTCATGCATACAGGCAACCCCCCATTTACAATATGGGGGCAGAGTGGGGTGTTTGCAGCCTTTTCAATGGGTTTCAATTATACATTATTTCACCAGCGCATAGTGCCTTCGAATGTAACCTCTGTGTAAATGGCTACCTGTATTTGCAAGGAAGATAATTCTGCAGAAACTGTTCCCCCTCCCTTTCCAGTGAACAGCTGGTGCCAAGAGAGGGCCCAGAGGGTCATTTGAAAAATGGAATTAAAAAGAAAGCTATAGACCTTATCCAAGTAATGATCTGGTACAAGACCACTGAATTGAATGGGATTTACAAATAAGCCAGCCTGTGTTGATTGTATTTCACATTCCTTGTATAGTGGTACCTCGGGTTAACTTTGCTTCAGGATGAGAACAGAAATCATGCTCTGGTGGTGCAGCAGCAGCAGGAGGCCCCATTAGCTAAAGTGGTGCTTCAGGTTAAGAACAGTTTCAGGTTAAGAGCAGACCTCCGGAATGAATTAAGTACTTAACTCGAGGTACCACTGTAATTTACGTCAAGAGCCACAGAAAGCCATGTTGGCCCAATAGAAATATATATATAAAACCCACAGAAGGGCAATACCTTGATTACGACCAACCAAACTATTTGTTCGTTCAGGGAACCTCAATGGGTAATTTCATGCACACTACTATCTAGGGCATTTCGTAAGTAAACATTTGAGTCATCTTTCACAGTATCACTCAAAGGCTGGATTTATTTTTTTATTTTGCAGCATTACCTGAAAAGGGATATTTCAAATGTACAAATTGCTATGTCAATCAATCAATCTTTATTACGGTCCAGAGACCCAACAAATCGTTACAAAGCAATACACAATTCAGACAGCCTACCTCCACGTTAAACAAACATTTTGTTCAGACTTAGAGATAGGTATCATTGGTTCATGCAACCACCGATAAAAACTTCGCCATTGCTAATGTTCTAGCATTCGTCCGGTCTTCCAATAGGAACCTGACATAGTGAGCCTCCGATTTTCCTGGGAAAGGTACCAGCAAGGGTAGTATCAGTTCAACCCTGGCTTGCTTATATTTTGAACAGTGCGGCAAAATATGTTGTATAGAATCGATGTCTTGGGCACACGAGCAAAGTCTATCCTGGTAGGGAACTCCTCTCAACCTGCCATCCAACACTGCAGAAGGAAAGACGTTTAGTCTGGCTTTGGTGAATAACCTTCAATAATTTCAGTTACAGAAAGGTAGCCGTGTTGGTCTGCCATAGTCAAAACAAAAAAAAAAATTTTCTTTCCAGTAGCACCTTAAAGACCAACTAAGTTAGTTCTTGGTATGAGCTTTCGTGTGCATGCACACTTCGTCAGATACACGTCAAATACGTCTGTGTATCTGACGAAGTGTGCATGCACACGAAAGCTCATACCAAGAACTAACTTAGTTGGTCTTTAAGGTGCTACTGGAAAGAAAAAAATTTTTTTTTGTTCTTCAATAATTTGGTACTGTCAAGTTTCTAACGCAAGGTGTTAACTTAAAGACATGCCCATATTGTACTCCTACTGCCAACAGACTACAGTGGTACCTTGGGTTACATACGCTTCAGGTTACAGATGCTTCAGGTTACAGACTCCACTAACCCAGAAATAGTACCTCGGGTTAAGAACTTTGCTTCAGGATGAGAACAGAAATCGTGCTGCAGCGGCACGGCAGCAGCAGGAGGCCCCATTAGCTAAAGTGGTGCTTCAGGTTAAGAACAGTATCAGGTTAAGAACGGACCTCCAGAATGAATTAAGTACTTAACCCAAGGTACCACTGTACAGACAGCGTATGATCGAGATCGCAAGTCACTGTATGTATTATCCCATAATCTTTGCTATGTTTTCCTGGGCTTAGTGAGTAGGCCTTAATTATCCTGCAGCTAATCTTCAATTATGCATAAAAACGATTAAGAAGCTGTTCCTACCAATTCCAAGTGGATAAAACAAATTGTAAGAGGCTCTTGTGGCTGTAGATTCCAGCATTTATTAAAACCCAGGGATGCATTTTGGGGCTTTAGAATATAAAAGTATATGCAGTTATTTCACTGTTCTGTTATTGTTCTGTCTTCAAAGGAGCATTCTCAAGATGCTACTGGTGTGTTTAAGACTATATCGGTTGACCCAAACATAACACAATTTAATAGAGTTTTTGCTAGAAGATCAGAAAGCCAAGCCAAGGAACCTATGCTAACACTTTTGAAGGTAGAATTCTGTAGGCTGGTGCATGTTGTCAAAGCTTTCTGTAGAGGCTTTAACAGTTAAAATCAAGATTTATGTACCCATAAATATTGGGTTGCCATATTTCAAAATGTGAAAATCTGGACACAACACAAAATTGTTTAGCTTTCTTTTTGGATGGGCAAAGTCATTTTTAGTTTTGTCCAAAGCTGTTGACCTTTTTCTGCAAAATCTCAAAAATGGGGGGGGGGGGGGTTGGGCTATTTTTTTTTTTTAAAAATGAAATTCGCCAAAATCTACACTTCCAACATGGACTCCCTTATGTCCAGATGTTCCTGGACATTTTAGCAATTTCCATCCAGACGCTGTTTATGAGGGCTACCAGCTATAACCAGGAAATTCTGGACATATGGCAACCCTAATAAATATACAATAAGCCACTGGAAATATGTCCACCACCAACAAGACACATTCCATGCAGCTAGTTCCAGTCAATCATCCAGCACAGAGGTGTGGAACTGGATTTCGATTTTTATCTCCTCAATCCTCTGTGAGGCTGCCAGACTGGTGCCTGGGAACGGTTGCCAGGACCATATAATCCCAGTCCAAAAATATCTACATTGGCTCCCAGTACATTTCCAAGCACAATTCAAAGTGTTGGTGCTGAACTTTAAAGCCCTGAATGGCTTAAGCTCTGCATGCCTGAAGGAGCGTCTCCACCCCCATAGATAGTTCAGCCCAGATACTGAGGTCCAGCTCCAAAGACCTTCTGATGGTTCTCTCTCTGTGAGAAGTCAAGTTACAGGGAACCAGGCAGAGGGCCTTCTCAGCAGTGGCTCCAGCCCTGTGGAATGTCCTCCCGGCAGATGTCAAAGAAATAAACAACTATCTGACTTTTAGAAGATATCTGAAGGCAGCCCTGTATAGGGAAGTTTTTAATGTTTGATGTTTTGCTGTGTTTGATGCCTTAATTTGATGGAAGCCACCTATAGTGGCTGGGGCAACCCAATCAGATGGGTAGCATATAAATTTATTATTATTATTATTATTATTATTATTATTATTATTATTATTAGGTTTAGCAGTCAGATGGAGTACAATGATGACATGTGAGCAGAGGCGTAGGTAGGGGTGTGTGGGAGCAGGGCACACTGGGCACCACAGTGTGGGGGGCGGCACTTACTACGGGGCCTGCCCGAGCCACTTGTCTCTTCTGGGAGTGATGCGGTGGCTTGGGCGCCTGCAGGCTGTGCGCTGCCCGAAACAGCAGCATGGGGCTTGTGTCCGCCCACACGCACCGCCCTAGGTAACCGAGCTACTAGCTACAACACTGCATGTGAGCTGTTTTTTGCCCATGCAAACCCACTTTGGCCCAGCCATGTCCTTACCTGCCCTACCTTAAGTAATATATGATGTCAAGTGAAAGGCCAGCAGGCATGGCTTGGCCAGAGGTTCCCCACTCTTGACCTACCAGCTGCATTTGCATCAACTTATTCACTTGAATCATTGCTTCAAATGCACCCAAATGCTATGACGAAATAAAAATGCAAAAACTTCCAAGAATGAAAACAGCTAAAATGGTCACACTGTATCACACAAAGGCCTCCTCACAAAGCAGCTGAGATAAGGGCCAAAAGACCAAAAAGCCAATAAGGGCAATACAGGCATGCACTGTGTGTGCATATGTTCCAACTTCATTCCCTGGCAATTCCAATTAATTTTTTTAAGCATCTCTGGTTGTTGGACATTTGCCTGAGACCTCTGAGTAAACAATTTCTATGACTGTAACTTGCTTTAATCTGTTTTTACATCTTTGTATGCCACCTTTGCACAGTTCAAACCATGCTCAAGACATGAAAAAAAATACGTAACTACAACATAACAAAAATAGTTAAACAATACCTAAAATATTTGAAAATACACAACCAAACTGAACAATTTCCAAATAAATCACAGTATCTAATATAAACATACAAAAAACTCAGTGACACCTCCCCTCAACAAAAACCATTAAACAATATCCCAGCCCAAAAGCCTCAGCTTTTGTCAGTCAGGGCCCCTACCTCCCAGGCCAGATGGAGGAGGCTTGCAAGGCAGGGTTCAGGTCTTCCAGAACTCACTCCGACATGGTTTTTACTAGTGTGTTGTAATGTACCCTAGAACCTTAGGGTGAAGGACAGATTAGGAATAATGGTGGTGGTGGTGAGTCACAATCTACTGGGCAGATTCACTCCCTCCCCCTTGCCCAAAAGACACCAGGCCCACAAATTATTTCAAAGAACTGAAGCTGGGGAATTTCAAAAGCAGAAAGAGGATGCTTATCAGGGGAAAGAAGGAAGTCCCTGCAAGCTTCATTGAGTTGCAGTAGTGGCCTCACTTAGAAATGATGTTCAAATCCTTTGTAGGGAAGAAGAAGAAGACTGGAAGTGAGTACAGACTGTCCAACAGTCAAATGGACTACATGAATGAATAAATGATTGAATGATTTATTGATTTACAAGTCAAATCTAAAAACTGACTCACTGTTAATTGGTTCAATGGCAGGTTTAGCTAGCCGAGTGCTAGCTTTGTTTTCTTTCAGGAGACTGATCCATTTTCTAGTTAAATATTCTCTTACAGCTGCAGATTCCAAAACTTCTGGTTTTTGATCTGGGGGGGGGGGAAAGGCAACATATGTAGGAGGACAGTGTTGGAATAGAGTAAAACATGAACACACACACACAAAGGAGGAATAAACAGGCCTTCACATGGGGCAACTTTCCTGTAATGTACATGCCCTGGAAACCACAGGAATCAAAGAAGGAAAGCCACCTGACATAAAACCAGGGCCAGGTCCAGTTTAGCCCGCACACTTCTTATATTCATATTCATTCCATGCACAATAGATGTTACGCTCAATTAAATGTACACAGGATGAACAGTAGGGCTGCAATCCTATGCTCTTCTTAAATCGAGTGCTGGTGAACACATTAGGGCTTATCTTCTGTGTAAATATACTTTAGATGGCATGTCAGCCACTTTTCACATTAATGCTTATACAGAATAGCTACCACTTCTTGCCCTGTCCACTCTTCCCTGCTGCTGCAACAAATGGGCATGCAGCCACTGTTAGCCTGGGCTGAATGGTCTGGCTGTACAACATGAACTAAGAGCAAGCTTGTATGAGGAAAATGTGTGTAGAGCCTTCCACACTGTTTTGCTCAAGTAGTTATCACTGGTGTGAAAGGATGGCACAAGTACAGAACCTGAAATGGGTGCAGGATTCCTCAGTTTTTCCTGTATTAGTTGCCTCCTACATCTTTGCCTTTCTCTTACATTAGTAGAGAGCTTTGTCTGTCCACAATTGTCACCCTAGCAAAGGGAAGTTAGTGATCACCTGCACTTACTCAGATGAACCCAAGACATATGGAAGATGGAAGGTCTTCCTACCGTGACCAGCGATGTATCACTCACTAAACATCTACACTTCCTCCTTGGCGCATAATGCTTCCTGCACAGTATTGCTAAGTGTCTTCAGCAAAAATAACATTCTGACCTGGTAAACCAGTATTCTGCTGTGAACACTGCAAATGACGTTTCCCTTTCTCTGTCTTCCCCCCCTTCTGCTTTCCTTTGCATTTTTGCTGATCTAAGTCTCCTCCCACTAATCATAAGATTGCATGAAGAACTGATAAAAATGCATAGGGAACCTAACACACCTTCATCACTTTGACTTGATGATTGCCATATGCTTTCAGACAGATCCAACACAGCACAGCATTCTGACTCCTCTCCAGAGTAATAAGATTCAAATGGGTCATTTTCATATTGTCTGTAGGTTTCCTCCTCTCCTTCACTGAAAGATGTAAACGTATCCTCTGAATAGTCTGGGATGGAGCTGCTGCAATGCCTGCTCAGGTCCATCTGCTCTGATACATGCGTCCCAGAGTTGTCTGCCCAGCTAGTTACAAGGATGTTCAACTAAAAATAATCAATGCAAAATTAATTATAGATGTAATACTAGGGGGCTAATCGAAAAATATCACTCCGTACACTGTCAGCACAACAGTCAACAATCAACTCTGAATATTAGTCTGAAATGCAGCAATACCACCAGTGATTAATTGAACAACCCCCACATTTATAAATAAAATCCAAGAGGATAACCATGTTAGTCTGTTGTAGCAAAAAGTAAAATAATAAGTGGCATCTTAGAGACTAATGGCTGCATCCAAATTCACACTCAAAGCAGACGCACTGAAATTAATGGATCTGTTAGTCACATTCATTAATTTTAATGGTTTTACTCCCAGTATGACTAACACTGGGTACAAACTTAAGGCTACAATGTTATGTGTACCTGGGAGTAAGGCTAACTGAACTACAATCTATTTATTGTGACCTAAAAGTTTTTTAGGATTACTAGTACACAAAAGCTTGTGCCTCAATGCAGTCATTATTTGTTTTATGAAATGTTATACTCCAATTTCTCTTAAAGCAAGGCTTAACGTAGCTTATTAAAAAAGCACCTAACACATGTGAATAACCCCCCCCCAAAAGAGCACAAAAAAGGAACAGAAGGAGTAAAATTACAGTAGTACCTCGGGTTACAGACGCTTCAGGTTACAGACACTTCAGGTTACAGACTCTGCTAACCCAGAAATAGTACCTTGTGTTAAGAACTTTGCTTCAGGATGTGAACAGAAATCGCATGACGGCGGCGCAGCGGCAGCGGGAAGCCCCATTAGCTAAAAGTGATACCTCAGGTTAAGAACAGTTTCAGGTTAAGAACGGACCTCCAGAATGAATTAAGTTCTTAACCTGAGGTACCACTGTACTGGGCACTGAAAGCACAGGTAAAAAGAAGTTTGCCTGATACTGAAAAGACAGTACGTAATAATGACACCAGACAAATTTGCTTGGCACTGAATAATAATAATAATAATAATAATAATACCCCGCCCATCTGGCTGGGCCTCCCCAGCCACTCTGGGCGGCTTCCATAAAAACCAAAAATACAGTAAAATATCACACGTTAAAAACTTCCCTGAACAGGGCTGCCTTAAGATGTCTTCTGAATGTCAGGTAGTGGTTTATCGCTTTGACATCTGCTGGAAGGGCGTTCCACAGGGTGGGCGCCACTACCGAGAAGGCCCTCTGCCTGGTTCCCTGTAGCTTTGCTTCTCGCAAGGAGGGAACCGCCAGAAGGCCCTCGGCGCTGGACCTCAGCGTCCGGGCAGAATGATGGGGGTGGAGACGCTCCTTCAGGTATACTGGACCGAGGCCGTTTAGGGCTTTAAAGGTCAGCACCAACACTTTGAATTGTGCTCGGAAACGTACTGGGAGCCAATGTAGGTCTTTCAAGACCGGTGTTATATGGTCTCGGCGGCCGCCCCCAGTCACCAGTCTAGCTGCCGCATTCTGGATTAGTTGTAGTTTCCAAGTCACCTTCAAAGGTAGCCCCACGTAGAGTGCATTGCAGTAGTCCAAGCGGGAGATAACCAGAGCATGCACCACTCTGGCGAGACAGTCTGCAGGCAGATAGGGTCTCAGCCTACGTACCGGATGGAGCTGGTAAACAGCTGCCCTGGACACAGATTTGACCTGTGCCTCCATGGACAGCTGTGAGTCCAAAATGACTCCCAGGCTGCGCACCTGGTCCTTCAGGGGCACAGTTACCCCATTCAGGACCAGGGAATCCTCCACACCTGCCCGCCTCCTGTCCCCCAAAAACAGTACTTCTGTCTTGTCAGGATTCAACCTCAATCTGTTAGCCGCCATCCATCCTCCAACCGCTTCCAGACACTCACACAGGACCTTCACCGCCCTCACTGGTTCTGATTTAAAAGAGAGGTAGAGCTGGGTATCATCCGCATACTGATGAACACCCAGCCCAAACCTCCTGATGATCTCTCCCAGCGGCTGCATGTAAATGTTGAAAAGCATGGGGGAGAGGACAGAACCCTGAGGCACCCCACAAGTGAGAGCCCAGGGGTCTGAACACTCATCCCCCACCACCACTTTCTGAACACGGCCCAGGAGGAAGCAGCGGAACCACTGTATGACAGTGCCTCCAGCTCCCAGCCCCTGAAGACGGTCCAGAAGGATGTTATGGTCGATGGTATCAAACGCCGCTGAGAGATCCAGCAGAACTAGGAAACAGCTCTCACCTTTGTCCCTAGCCCGCCGGAGATCATCAACCAGTGCGACCAAGGCAGTTTCAGTCCCATGATGAGGCCTGAATCCCGACTGGAAGGGATCCAAATGGTCCGCTTCTTCCAGGCGTGCCTGGAGTTGTTCGGCAACCGCTCGCTCAATCACCTTGCCCAAGAATGGAAGATTTGAGACTGGGCGATAGTTGGCCATCGTGGCCGCATCTAAAGATGGTTTTTTAAGAAGCGGTTTAATAACCGCCTCTTTCAGCGGGTCTGGGAAGGCTCCCTCACGGAGGGAAGCATTCACCACCCCACGAAGCCCATCGCCCAGTCCTTCCCGGCTAGCTTTTATAAGCCAGGATGGGCAAGGATCCAGGAGACAGGTGGTTGGCTTCACTCGTCCAAGCAGCCTGTCCACATCCTCGGAGGTAACAGATTGGAATTGATCCCACTCAACTTGACTAGACAGAACTCTAGCACTCTCCCGCCCCGGCCCTGCTCCCACGGTGGAGTCTACTTCTTCCTGAATCTGAGCGATTTTATCTGCAAAAAACTTTGCAAAATCATTGCAGGAGAACATGTGGCCCGTACTGGGCCCCGATGTTGCAGGTGGTTCCGCTAAATTGTGAACCACCTGAAAAAGTCTCCTGCTGCTGTTTTCTGCAGATGCAATAGAGGCGGCGAAGAAATTCTTCTTCGCCGTCGCTATCGCCACTTGGTAGGCTCGACGTTGAGCTCTAACCTGTGTCCGGTCAGATTCGGAATGAGTTATCCGCCACCGGCGGCACAACTAGGGCACCAAGGCCATTTGGTTCTTACAGAATATGACAGTAATTCAGGTATCCCAGTCTCAAGCCATTTAGGTTCAATAATTTTGAATCAAAAACAATTTGGCAGCTAATGTATATTCTAAGAACTTGTGAAATAGTACATTTTAGATGTATGCTCTGCCCTACAAATACATTATCAAGGCAGCTTACAATAAAATATTTAAAACATGATACAACAATTAATGCATTAAAATAAGCAAAACACAAAACAGTAACTCTATTAAAGCAGCACCCCATAAATAAACCATAAATGTGAAGAGGTTGAAAAGCTTTAAAGCCTGTGAAAATAAAGAGCCTCTGCCTAGTATTAGGAAGATATCAGAGTGAGTGACAATAGCGTGAGTCTTTTGGGTGAGAAATTGCTGCATGCTCCTCGTCAGAAATTGAAATCACACTTGCGAATACAAGTGATATTCACTATCATTGTTTTTTTACTCTGCAAACTTTACATAAATACTTAGGTAAAACTTCTAATTAAAAGGCACAGTAACCCTGTAACATCAATATTGAATTGCCTGTCCACACTAGACTGGCTTATTCTGCAAGTTTTTTTTTTTTTAATTAATGGTCACAGATAAGGTCTGGAAATACATGGATGAATAACAGAGAAGCATATAATAAAAGGTTTTGTATCACTTGAACATATTTTGAAGTGACGGAGCTCTCAGAGCAGTTTCCCACCCCTAGCTTTAAAAAAGATGTATTGCTTAATACAGTGGTACCTCGGTTTACGAACTTCATCAGTTCCAGAAGTCCGTTCTTAAACCAAAACCGTTCTTAAACCGAGGCGCATTTTCCCTAATGAGGCCTCCCATCATCGGTGCCCTTCCACCGTTCGGATTCTGTTCTTAGACCAAGGTAAAGTTCTCAAACCAAGACACTATTTCTGGTATTGCAGAGTTTGTAAACCAAATCTTTCTTAAACCGGACTGTCCTTAAACCGAGGTACCACTGTACTTATAAATCCTACAAGCCCAGAAAAATTGGCAGGCACTTTAGATTCTATTTTGTTAAGCTTTTTTTCTTTACAGAGACAGACCAGTATCAAAAGAAAAGAAAAAATCCACCATGACAAGCAAAACAATTAACTCTAGCAGGGAAATACAATCCCTTTTTCTGTAACTAAGATCAAACTGCCTCTAGTACACATTGGCATGATAAAAATTACATATTCTATAAGAAATATTTGCACACTGATAGCCTAATTTTAAAAGCAAAAACCTTCATACATAAAGAAGTAACCCTCTAAAAGAACTGAGAAGATAAGGTCCCATATTTTTTAAACAAGCACAAACGCATTTTACTTCAATGATGCTATCAGGACTATCATGTATCCAGAAGGTACACTGGATAAATGTTCTTTTATTTTATTTAAGAACCCAAGCATAGTTTAGCAGCACATGTTTAAAAAGGACCAACTTGGCATGTTCCTGACAACTTCAGGCAAGTTTATAGTAGGGAACAAATTAGAATACTTGGGTGACTTCAGCAGGCAATCTAAATTCAGGCTATGGCAACAAAGGGACAGGTGAGATCTGCACAGATGCAGTTACATATCCTGACAGCACATCCTGATGCTTCTTCATTCAGAAGCAAATTCTGCTCTGGTCAGTGAAGCTTATTCCCTAGCGTACTCAGGATTACATATTCAAGCATTGTTTTGCCTGGGAATAAGGATTAAGAGTTAGGTCAACAACTTCACAGACCACACCTTTAAGGGAAATTGTATATATCAGGAACACCATAGAAAAAGCCTGCAAACGCCACAACTGCTCCCTCCAAACCTCCTTGCTCAAACTCCTGCTCTCCACAAGTCTCAAAGGTACTGGTGCAAGGGCTCCCAAGATTGCACGTGCAAAGGGTTGCTAGGCACTTTCTCGTTTTGTTCTGTTTTGTTTTTTGCTGTTTTCTCGCTCTTTTGGGGTCTTCTCGTGCCACTTCTGGGTTCGTGGTGATGCGTGCATGCGCAGTGCCTTTAACACACATAAATGGGGAGTTGCCTGTACAGAGCTGCTTTTAACTGTATACAGTGGTACCTCAGTACAGTGGTACTTAATTCGTTCCGGAGGTCCGTTCTTAACCTGAAACTGTTCTTAACCTGAGGTACCACTTTAGCTAATGGTTCCTCCCGCTGCCGCTGCACCACCACTGCGCGATTACTGTTCTCATCCTGAAACAAAGTTCTTTACCTGAGGTACTATTTCTGGGTTACTGGAGTCTGTAACCTGAAGCGTCTGTAACCTGAGGTACCACTGTACAAAGCATTGTGAACCTTTCAAATACGTGATCGTGATAACTATTACTATTCACCACTCATTTCGCATTGGACCTATGAGAAAAGGGCCACATAGTTCAGGGGCAGAGCTCTGCATTGCAAAAGGTCTCAGGTTCAAAACGCAGCATCTCCAGGAAGAGACCCTTGCTTGAAACCCCAGGAGGTGGGGTGGCCACTGCCAGTTGGTGAACTGTAGGGTGTAGAGTGACCGAGGTAGATGGGCCAAAAGCCTAACTCAGCACGAGGCAGCACTCCTGTTTACAACACCCCTGTAAGGTAGACCAGTATTAATAAAAGCAGCCACAGCCAATATATGCTGGGCAGCTGGTTGCCAGGTTAAGCAGCTGCTACATCCTAGCACAGCGACGCAGAGCTAACTGATAACTCTGAAAAAAGGGGGAGCGTTCGTGACTAAATCCTCTCTTCTTAGATGCAGGAGGCGGGGGGACACCATAAGAAGAGGGGGGCGGAGTAGGCGTTTTGGGCCTCCTTTTCCCAAGACGAGGAAACGCAAGAGATAGACTGGCTACATGCATTTGTTTTCAACACCCCCCGAGAGCCTCTCACCTAAATGCAGCTTGGCTTTGAATCAAAGCCCAGCCCGCCTCGCTCCCTGTCGAAGGCCGCTCGCTGCAGTTGCCATGACTCCCGCGAGGCAGCAGCGGGTGTCACGCTCTTAACTTCCCTCCCGCTCACGTTGCCGTCGCTCTCGGGTTCTGCTTGGAGTGGTTGGTTTGCATCTAGGTCTGATGTTTCCTCCCACCCGCATTCAGCGCGATCGTCCTTTGCAGGTTTTGGGGTTGCCAAGCAGAGACAATTTCACCTGCCCTAGCCAGAATCCTACCACAAATAATTTGGAGCGATGTCGTGTGTGTGTGTGTGGTGGCGGCGAGACATTTATGTAATGTAACAGGAATATTTAAATACTTAATTAGAGCAGGCGGTCTGCACATGTCCATGGGAACTTTTATTAGAAGGGGTTTCCACACACACCCCAGCCCCGCAAAGAGTTTCCAGGGAGATGGCGGGACCAATCAGCACGTGCTCAAGGGGGGTGGATTGCGTTTTTTGGTTCATTTTACTAACAATACACATGGTAGCCATAGCTGTCAACTTTTCCCTTTTCTTGCGAGGAATCCTATTCGGAATAAGGGAATTTCCCTTTTTAAAAAAGGGAAAAGTTGACAGCTATGATGGTAGCTTCATTCACTGAAGAAAGGTCCTTCTCTGCTTATGGCGCAGAGGCAAGTGCTAGAGGGTTTTTTGCAAACAAAAGTGGGCAACATCTGTAAGTGTCTTCAGTTTCCATCAGCAATCTTAAGGGAACCAACAGCTGTGGCCTTTTTTCAAAACAAGAAATGCAGGAAAGCCTAGCTCTGAAAATGAAGTTAGGATATTATTCAGACATTGCCACCTCTCTCATTTCACAAATGGAATCAAAGGCGCTCTTGTACACTTGTGTATGAGGTTGCTTCTAGTCCACAAAAGTTTGTTCTTAATGGCGGCAAACGAGGCAAGGTAAGCAGATCACAAGTAAACAGGGATAAGACGTGAAATTGCCTAATGCTGCAAAAGCACATAAGTGTTTTACTCTGCTAAAAAGGGCTTTACATATTCTCATATTCTGCACATATGGGACAGAAGGCTTAAATTTTAATTTACAGAATCAATCCATCTCCATCAATGCCGAAATAAAAATGTGTTCTGTCTTTCAATACCCCAAGATTGGCTGTGGCTACAGATGGATGTGACCAACCCACACTCACACATGTGCTCAAGCAGGAATCAGGGTATTTCTGATCGGATGATTAGAGCAGGAGAGTGTTGCATCCCCATTTGTAGTGTGTGTGGCCTGTCTAACAGATGCACCTTCTCTCCAGTACAAATGCCCATCCTCTTTCTTGGTGTGTGGGTCACTGGGAACTGGTTGGAACTTTAGTCTTGTCTGTGTATTATTTATTACACAGTGGTACCTCGGGTTACAGACGTTTCAGGTTACAGACTCCACTAACCTGGAAGTTGTACCTCGGGTTAAGAACTTTGCTTCAGGATGAGAACAGAAATCATGTTCTGGCGGCGCGGCGGCAGCAGGTGGCCCCATTAGCTAAAGTGGTACCTCAGGTTAAGAACAGTTTCAGGTTAAGAATGGAACTCCAGAACAAATTAAGTTCTTAACCCAAGGTACCACTGTACCTGTATCTCACCTCTCCTCCAAGCAACTCAAGGTGGTGTACACAGTTTTCCTCTCCCCCCCACCCCATTTTATCATCACAACACCCCTGCAAGGTAGGTTAGGCTGAGAGTGAGTGACTGGCCCAAGGTCTAAGTGGGGATTTGAACCTTGATCTCCCAGATCTTAGTCTGACACACTAGCCACTACACTGCAATGGTTGTCTTGTGTGGCAAGTCCTAGCTGCTCCCCTGAGTTGCTGATCTGTTCATAAATAAACACAACTACAGTATTGAAATTCTCCTGCTTCCTGACATTAGGGCAGATCTGTTGTAATGTTTCCTTACAGAAGCGAGAGCCAATAACCTTCCCAAAGCCATGGGATTCTACACCATAAAGACACTGGGCTCGGTAGATTGGTTTAAATCACTCTGTTAACCACAGCACTGAGTCTGTTTAGTTTTTGCTTCCGCTGGCAAAATTATTGGACTCTTTGGGGGGAAGTGGCATAAAATTTTGTTTTGGGGACCAGATCAGGCCCTGAGAAGAGGAGTTAGCTACCCCTGCTTTGAGGTTCCCCAAAACCTTTTCTTACACACTTCTAACATTTCTGCTTTCATACCGTGATTCACCACCAGCATTAGCATAGTCCAATACTTTCCTGTAGCTGCTACATTGTCTTCATTTAATATTAATATTTAACATTAGGGCTTTAAGGAATATATACATTTTTATTGCCTTTCTTATTTCATGTAGATTTTATTTACAGGAATGAACTGCAAGCAGCACCCCGTTGGAAATATTTAAAACAAAATACAGTGGTACGTTGGTTCTCAAACTTAATCCGTTCCAGAAGTCTGTTCCAAGACCAAAGCGTTTCTAAACCAAAGTGCACTTTCCCATAGAAAGCAATGCAAAACGGATTAATCTGTTCCAGACTTTTAAAAACAACCCCTAGAACAGCAATTTAACATGAATTTTACTATCTAACGAGACCATTGATTCATAAAATGAAAGCAATAAACAATGTACTGCAGTCACTCAATCAATCAATCAGCTGAACTGGGTTCCACACAGTCAGAAAAAAAAGAGCAGCAGAAACAAAAAAGCAAAATAAATAGCAAAAACAGACAGACCTCAGCGTAACACTCAAAATGGAAGTGGCACTCAAAAACGGAAACGTGGCACTCAAAACGGAAGTGTGGCACTCAAAATGGAAGTGTAACACTCAAAAGAGAGCACGTTTGGCTTCCAAAAAAAGTTCGCAAACCGGTATACTTACTTCCAGATTTACAGTGTTTGGGTTCCAAGTTGTATGAGAACCAAGGTACCACTGTAAGTAAATAAATATAGTTACTGTGCTGCAGCGAGTCCTGCACTGGCTTCTGAGGCCAATGTATTACGTATTGAAAAGGCCAGTCTTCTTCAGCTCAGTGAGCTTCCAAGGAGGTTTACAAGAATATAAAAGTTAAAACAATCACAGTAAAACAATAAAACTTTCCCATAAAACAGCAATGGTCTGAAGTAGAAGCTGAAGCCTAAGGGTCAAATGTGGGAGATCAGTTACCAGATCTTTCAAAATCCTCAGACCCCTCCCTCAGGGCTTGGGGGACACTTAAATTCTGCTGTCCATGAACCAGGTAAGGTAACTACAGTCCCATCAGCTGTACTCCACTGATTTCTACCCAGCAAAATGAAAAAAATGTGGAAACTGAAAAACAAAGCACTTTAAAGCCAATTGAAGGAAGATCATTTTTATAGTTAGTACCCAAACAACCAATATTAAGATGAAGGTCTACTAGGCTTGCATGTTGAGCATGCTGCATTATGGTAGTGCATCGGGGGCAACTTACACCCCACCCCCCGGGAGCAATGCCTCACTACCTTCCACATGCACTGTGTCAGGAAGATTTTGGGTATCATATGGCAGGTTAGTCTCAAACAAAGATGTGCTCTCCCAGGCCCACATTCCCAGCATGTTCACACATGTCATAACTAGGATTCCCACTTAACCATGAAGTTCTTACTGAGTGACTTTGAGCTGATCACTTATCCCTTATCCCAACATGCCTGTTACGAGGTTAAAACAGGAGGGGAGGGTGAGAGGACCCTGTGTACAACCATGATCTCCTTGGAGTGATATACATTTACAATATATATAGATTGGATTTACTTACTGTATATAGAGTACAGTGGTACCTCGGGTTACATACGCTTCAGGTTACATATGCTTCAGGTTACAGACTCCGCTAACCCATAAATAGTACCTCGGGTTAAGAACTTTGCTTCAGGATGAGAACAGAAATCGTGCAGCAGCGGCGCGGCGGCAGCAGGAGGCCCCATTAGCTAAAGTGGTGCTTCAGGTTAAGAACAGTTTCAGGTTAAGAACGGACCTCCGGAACGAATTAAGTACTTAACCCGAGGTACCACTGTAAATAGATGCAGATCAAATGGCTGCTAGAGGCACGGAAAGAAGAGCCAGTTAAAAGTTGGCAATGCTTCTTTGTCACTTCAGTCCTGCAAGGCGTGACATGCATGGAAATTGTCTTATACAATTGGTCCATCTAGCTCAATATTGTCTACACTGACTGGCAGCAGCTCTCCAGGATTTCAAAAAGGGAATTTCTCCTTGCCCTACCTGGAGCTGATAGGAACTGAAGCCAAATCCTCTGTATGCAAGCCATTTGCTCTTCCACAAAACTATGGCTCTTTCTCATGCACAGGAATCTGCCCTTTTTAAAGTCAGACCATTGGTGTATCTAGCTCAGTTTTGTCTTGATTGACTGGCAGTGACTCTCTAGAGTTCCAGGTACGAGTCTTTCCCAGCCCTACCTGGAATTGGGAATTGAACTGGGCCCCTTACTGCATGCTTGCAAAGCTTGCTATGAGCCCAGATGTCTCCTTCCGTGCTTTCAGTCTATGGATTTCCAACCCAGGCCTTTTCGTTGTCTTTCTGCAGATCACATCACTGCCAACAATGCCCCCTGTTCCTGTCATAATTTATATTTTGAAGAGCATCATTCTTGCAAGTAAACAGTTGTCCCCCCCCCCCAGAACCTGAAGGTGCTAATAGATAGCCAAGCCTAGTTGTGTCATGGGATATTAAGATTCGTCAGTGTTAGTATTCTCAAGCTGTTTCTATACAGAGTGTTAGTGCTGTAGTGCTGTTAAGAGACTCTGACAAGCTCTTGTAGAAGTGCATTTAATTGTATGTTAAGTGATTTTTTAAAAAATCAGCTCTATGTCTAACTAGTGGCAAACACTCTAATTTTCCCACTGTTGTTAACAATATGCCCATCATTACTACGTGTGTGTGTGTGTGTGTGTGGAGAGAGAGAGAGAGAGAGAGAGAGAGAGGGAACTTGTACTCTTCAAGCACCCCTTTTGGGGTGCAATACACTATGTGCAGGGTTGGTTATACCATTAGATGGAGTGAGGTTGCTGCCTCAGGTGGCAGATTCTGGTGTGGCGGCAGCAGCAGCAGCAGCAGCCTGCCCCTCTTCCCTCTTGGGTCCCATATGTTAGCCTCTTGCCCATAAGTTCAATGGGCAATGCTGACTTCAGCATTAAAGTCAGGTTTACTAACTAGTCGGGTGAAAAATCTGTACATCAAACTGAGATTTGCTATAGGGAGCAAAATGTCTTGAGGCTGGACCTGACTCTGCACAGAGAAGCATTTCATACAATGAGAACTAGATAATCAAAGTACAAAACTTTACCCCCCCCCCCCCCCGGAAATGGATAAAGGCCATTCACTTGCACAGTAGAAGTGCTCACTCAGGGACACACATGCTCATGGAGAGCCCAGCAATGAATAACTAAGTCTACTCCTATCTTCAGCATTTTATAATAACAAGATTTGCGATGACACTAACATTTTTTCCCTGAGGAGAGACTTTTCTTTTCTAAATTAAACATTCTTCATTCTTACCACTCACAACTGGTTTATATTGTGGACAGTAAAGGCAGCAAAGGCTAGTATCTTCTGAGAAAATTAAAGATACAGTACCATTGTCGTTGACATAGAAAGAACATCTGTCACAAAACATATATAACATATTAACATGTGAAGTGCTAATGGCAGATAAACATTCATAAATTAACCAAAGGAGATAGAAATCAACACAACAAAGCTAAGTCCTACTTAGAGAAGACCCACTGAAATTAATGGCCATGATGACCAACTTAGGTCCATTCATTTTAATAGGTCTACAGACTTACTATAGGGTTAACACTGGATATAGCCCATTGCCTCTTACTGGTGTTGTGAGTGCTTGCATAGCGGGGTCTTGCATCCTATTTTACAGTGTGCAGTCTTCTGTTTGAAGTTACAGTCCAAAGAAGAGAAGGGATGGGGGAGGAGGACTTGAAGCTGTCCACCTCCAGTTAGCACCTGGGCAGCAGCCCGAGAGGGTACACAGATCACCTGGACCCAGTGCTCTCCATGGTGGTTTGATTCAATGTCTTTCCATTGCAGAAGGAACACTGGTTAAAGTGTTCAACTAGAACCTGGGAGGCCAGGGTTCAAATTCCCACTCAGCCATGAAGCTCACTAGGTGACCTTGAGCCAGTCACTCAATCTGAGCCTGACCTACCTCACAGGTTGTTGTGAGGATAAAATGCAGAGGAGAAGAACCATGTATATCACCTTCAGCTCCTTGAAGGTAGGGTGCAGGGCCATCTTTACCCAAGAGTGCAAGGGGTGTGGGGCACCTGGGCGCTGAATTCTGGGGGGGGGCGCCAGGTGCCCACCGCTGAAGCCGCCTAAGCTCTTAACAATTTACCTGTTATAAAATAATAAATAATTTTGATCAAGCTAGAAAAACAAAATACATATATACCTAGGTATTACCAAAATGTATACCTACTGTTTCACTAAAGGACTTTCGACTTTGTGGCTCATTTACGAAAGGCACGCCACAGCAGCAGCAGCACTTGTCATTCACAACGGCGGTGCTTCAGACTCAACGATGGCGCTTGTCTTTCTCAACGGTGCCGTGCACACAAAATTAACTCTTACATCAAAATATTATGTTACATGTTGTATTGAGCTGCGCTGCTATGTGGCAGCGGGGTCAGCGGCACCTTTGACACGACTGACGTTTCTCCTAAGTAGGAGCCTAAACAGTACTTATAGGTTTAAGTGTAGTGGTGTTGTTTACTTAAGTATAAGTGTAATGTAAATAAATGAGCAAATAAAAAAGTTTATTTCTTTTTCCTCCCTTCTTTTGTAAACGAGATAAGGCGTAAGCGTAGCGTCTGACATAAACATAATAAAAGTTAATTTGGGGGCTAAACTAAATTTGGGGGCGCTGGGCGGATCTTTGCACCCCGGTGATGCATATGCTAAAGACGGCCCTGATAGGGTGGGATATAAATGTAATAAATAATTGCATCAGTACCATCTGCCTGTCACCCTGGGTGTAAAGAAACAAAGTGAAAGGATAAACCAGACTTTCTCTCACACATGTCAATGCTGTATCCAGTTGGAAAAGGTTTATGATTGAATAGCCGCCACTCTTTCATATGAAGGGGGGCAGTTTAAGGGGGACACTCAAAGACATATGCACCTGCATCTTGTGGTCTCAGTGTTTAAAGTGAGAATCTCCCCCATTTGTCAATTATAGCCTAGGCTACGGACTTTGCACCATAAACCTTCCAAGTCTCCAATACTCTTTTAATAAGGCAGCTAATCCTATAAAGTTGGGGTGCAGAACCTCCAGCCTGAGCCCAAATGCAGCTCTCTCTGTTTTTATTTTCTTATCTTGGGATTCTCACTTGGTTACATCTTTTTTCTACGTCATCAGCCCCACTAACCTTGCTCCTCTCCCTCCTTCAGTGCTTTTGCCTGCCTGGAACGTGCCCTTCAACTGTGATAATACTTCTTGCTTCTCTGGATGCAGATATGTGCATCTTACTAAAGAAACCTTCTAACTTTTGCATAGTTTAAATAGAGTTTCCTGCACTAAGTGTGGGTAACAGTAATTTCTCTGCCTCTTTTGCCTCCTGCTTCACCCACCACAGACGTGGCCCCCATGGTGGTGGTGGTCCTTGGGCTGTTCCCCCCCCCCATTGTTTATGAAGTCTGCTTTCTACTGCTAGGGAAGTGGGAAACCATATCAATATTTTAAAGAGCATCAATAGTGTGAGTTTAAGGGGGGTGGGTATAGGGTGCATGCCCGAGACCCTTCTAATTCCTAGATCTAACAAAGGTTAAAATCTAGAGGATTCAGTTGTAGCAAGGCTAGCTTCTTGGTGGTGGCCCTCTAGCATGACTTGTTAAGGAAGTGGCTCTGGGTGCCTCCCCTCTCAACTGGCTGTTAGTTAGAAGGGCAAAAACCAGAGCTAAGGTGTTTATGAACTATAAGCAGAAGGCAGAAGGTGGAAGCCTGTCAGGGAAAGTCATGCTTGATTTCTGTTGGAATCTAAGGCTGTGGCTAAGGGAGAAGCAAGACTTTGTTGAGGTGATAATGCTGCAAGCTCCTCTATCCTATGCTCAGGTTGTAAAAAGGTAAAGGTAAAGGGGCCCCTGACCATTAGGTCCAGTCGTGGCCGACTCTGGGGTTGCAGCGCTCATCTCGCTCTATAGGCCGAGGGAGCCAGCGTTTGTCTGCAGACAGCTTCCGGGTCATGTGGCCAGCATGACTAAGCTGCTTCTGGCGAACCAGAGCAGCGCACGAAAACGCCGTTTACCTTCCCGCTGAAGTGGTACCTATTTATCTACTTGCACTGAGGTGCTTTTGAACTGCTAGGTGAAGGGATTTGAACCGCCAACCTTCTGATCGGCAAGTTCTAGGTTCTGTGGTTTAACCCACAGCGCCACCCACGTCCCTCAGGTTGTATATATGTATAAATAAATCATATATCCTAAACAAACCACAGGCTCTGCTATACCTCATTCCAAGGAAAACAGAATGCTGTGTAAGCACGTGTAACCCCTGGAATATCAAACCACTTGAAGATTATGGTGGTGTGCAACAATACAGTTCAAAAGCTCCTTTAAAGGAATAGTACAGTCATACCTCGGGTTGAAGTAGCTTCGGGATAAGTACTTTTGGGTTGGGCGCTGTGGCGACCCGGAAGTAACAGAGCGCGTTACTTCTGGGTTTCGTTGCTCGCGCATGTGCAGATGGTCAAAATGACATCACGCGCATGCACGGAAGCGGCAAATCGCGACCCGCGCAGACGCACGAACGCAGGTTGCGTTTGCTTCCAGAACGGATCCCATTCGCATCCAGAGGTACAACTGTAATGGATATACTATTGAAACTGAAATTACACTTACCCACCATTTATCATGTAATAGCAGAATATTGCATTTAAAATTACTTGAGATATGCATCCTTTGGAAGGACTGCTGCCATTTTTTTATTTCAATAAAATGGCTTCAATTTCCATTTATCCACATCTTCAGCTGGGAAACAGTCTTCAATCCAGTTGTTCTGCGTTTGCCCCTGATGGATCAGAAATCGTGCATACAAATTAAATGTTACTAGTGTGAGTTGGTTAAGATTTTAATGAAACTGCGGAGTAAAGATTAATAGTCAAATGTAGGGATTTTTAGTTGATTCATTATCAGGCTTTTAACTGCCAGCAGCCCTAACCATGGCATAACTATGGTGTCAGTTGTAGGGCAGCTAAAGTTGTGGCTAAGGCAAAATGAGATTTGCAGGCATGACTGATCAGCTGCTTGGCCACACATGTAAATCTTCCCAAGCATGACAATCCATGGATTGTCAATGCAAGAAAAAGTACTTTACCTGATATCAAGTGATTGACAGGTGGGCAACCCCCAACACCTGTAAAACATGTCCCACAGACTGTGGGGAAGGTAAGGATGCTAGGACCTAGGATTCACAGACCATTCACCACTGGTTTCACATAAAGAAGAAATGCACCCTGTATCATCAGTGGTTCCCTATGGCTGCATGTTGCAAGTAAACATCGGTAAGCTACAACGCTGTGCACGCTGACCTAGAAACAAGCCCCACTGACCTTGCTTGTTGTGCATAGGATTGCACCAGAAGGCTAGCAGGCTTCAGGGGAAGCTTGCTTGCTCTTATCTTATCCTATGGTCTAGGATACTAGGAGTCCCCAGGACACAATTTCTAATACCATTTCCTGCTAATCAGTGGCAATGGCCCTGATTTAGGAGCCTCAGTACAACTGCAGTAAAGTACGTAATGAAGAAAATAGGGAGAAGTTCACCGATTCAGGGAAGCCTTTTTCTTAATTCTTAATTGCAAACGCACAGCACCATGTTGTCACGAAACTGAAGTTTATTCTTTGGCACCAGTTGCCCAATGAAATTTTGCAGAGGCAATTATAGTTGAGCTTCACAGAGGTTAAGGGACCTTCCCAAAATTCACACTGTAGAACAAGTGTAGTGCAGGGCCTGAGCTCCTCTGTTGTGACATGAAACAGAGAAACGCCACTTCTTCATCCCTGAATTCATTATCCGGTAATGAGAATACGTATATTACGGATGCAGCCTCCCCACTGCCAGTCTCCTTTAAATTGGTTATATTATCAGGCAAGTAGAACAACAGGTTCATAGAGTTCACAAATCCAGCAGCTGAATTAAAGGCTTCCACTTAAAGCCTATGGACTCCCTCTCGTGATGTAATAAGTTTGCTTATTAACATTTCTGATGCGTAATTATGTGCCTTTCAATCATGTTGCTGGCCTGCATATCCAGCTAAAGAAATGTGGAGGCAGGGAGATAGAGAGACAAGCAGCAGGGAGCTAATACTGAATTTGGTACATGTGTTAAGCAACAAACTGCTCAAGGGATTCATCTGTTTATGTGTGACAGGGAGCTTTCTGAGAATATTTAAATAACTATGGGTGATGCTCAATGGCCATTCACGTGTAGGAAGTGTTACTACTCTCTCAGGGTACTTGAGGTGCGGTGGGGGGTGGGGACTGCACATCTCTGGAGTAGCACTGTGCCAAACCTTTAATTTCTTACAAGTTTTCTTCTCTTGCAAAGGAGTTTGGCATTTCCCCGCTCCTCACCTCATTTACAGGGTGCTTTTGAATTTCTTTAGCATTTCTGTACCTTTGCAGGGTTGAGCTTCCCATATCATTGCAAAACTGCTGTGGGTAGTGGGTTTTTTAAAATTTCCATTAAATGTTTCTCCAGTGAACTGCATATTCTTGATCTGAAAAAGCCTTATGGGAGAAGTTGCCTTTATGATGTCTTCTCCTGTTTTAATTAAGGGGGGCGGGATTGGCTACCAAGCATGTAAGATTGGTGTACCCACTGATTTTGTTTTTAAAGGAAGTTCTTTCTTTCACCTTTTATTCCTCTTAAATTTCAACACTGATTTATTTAAAAGTAAAAATACTTCCCTTAAAATAAAATAAAACCAAACAGTTGCCAGGCACACAGTAAGCAGCCTCTCCACCTGATGGTTTCAGGATACCTAGATACCTAGATGAAGATGGTTTGGAGCTCTGAGGTTAGTTCTGCCAGGGCACTGGAGGTGATGCTGGACACAGGAAGGAGGAACCAGACAACAGATCTCGCTGCCCAACACCAGAGCTCTGTCTCTGACATTGAAGAGCAGCATCCACTCAGGAGCTACAGGGCTGCACCCTCATTTGCTATTTTAATTTGGGTATCGTGCTAATTCTGTTATTGGCTTATTTCTCTAAATTGGTTCAGTGGCTTATTTTGTTATTGCTTTGTTTTCAGTTACGTAAAGGTAAAGGGACCCCTGACCATTAGGTCCAATCATGACTGACTCTAGGGTTGCGGCACTCATCTCGCTTTATTGGCCGAGGGAGCCGGCGTACAGCTTCCGGGTTATGTGGCCAGCATGACTAAGCCACTTCTGCCGAACCAGAGCAGCGCACGGAAACGCCGTTTACCTTCCCGCCAGAGCGGTACCTATTTATCTACTTGCACTTTGAGGTGCTTTCGAACTGCTAGGTTGGCAGGAGCAGGGACCGAGCAACGGGAGCTCACCCCGTCGTGGGGATTCGAACTGCTGACCTTCTGATCTGCAGTCCTAGGCTCTGTGGTTTAACCCACAGCGCCACCCCTGTCCCTACAGTTACATTATAATGGGCTAAATGATAGTACAAAGAGCAGTGTATATTTTAAATAAATAATTAAGGGTAATAAACCTACTTCTAAGATCAATGAGAAAAGGATCCCTGTTTTTGTATTATTCAAGCGCAGGCAAAAAAAAAAAAAAAAATTGTAACGAATCCCACTCAGGCCAAATACAAATATATTAAAATAATAATTCACAGAAAAAATTGACAGAAGGCGATGAGCCAGTAAAACAGAGGCTACATTAACTATATCTATCAGCTTCCATTACATGCTAAACATATTCTCACGATGAATAAAATTGCTTGCCTGTTACCACAGTGCCTTATTAACATTTCACTCTTGCAGCAGCATCCAGAAACTTTAAAGTTTCCTTCAGTTATATTGCATTTGCTGTCTCCCTCCCCCACACCCCAGGCACTGGTGATCACAAAAATGATCACCCTGATCCAGCAAAAACAAACATATGCACACATAAGCAAACTTCCATGCATTACATAAGAATGTAAATATAGAGCCCTGCTGGATCCAACCAAAAGCCTATGCCAGGACAGGGGAGCCCCCTTTCAGCCATGTCCCCTTCTGAGCAACTAGGATTGTTCTTATACTGAACAGTATAAGCAAATGTTTGAGCTATTTTTATATATGCAGTTGTTTTGTTTATGGTTTTTTATTTTATTGTAAAATTGCTTTGGACTACCTCATGGAACTCCTGCCAACCTAGCAGTTCGAAAGCACGTCAAAATGCAAGTAGATAAATATGTACCGTTCCGGCAGGAAGGTAAACAGTGTTTCCATGCGCTGCTCTGGTTCGCCAGAAGCGGCTTAGTCATGCTGGCCACATGACCCGGAAGCTGTTCGCCGGCCCCCTTGGCCAATAAAGCGAGATGAGCGCCGCAACCCCAGAGTCGGCCACGACTGGACCTAATGGTCAGGGGTCCCTTTACCTTTTTACCTCATGGAAAGCATTTCATAAGTGAAATTAAATAAATAGTTCTCAGCCCAGGAGGGGCTGGGGGAAACACACAGTGATCTCGCTCAGTATCATTTGCATCTCCTGGGCTCTAAGTCCCATTATCCCTGACTACTGGCCATGCTGGCTGGAGCTGATGGAAGAAGCAACCCAATAACCTCCAGAGCATACCATGTTGGCTACCCTTGGTCTACACTGACTGACAGCAGCTATCCAGGGTTTCAGACAGGAGTCTTTTTCAACCTTACCTAGATATGCCAGGGGTTGTATTTGGGACCTTTTGCATGCTTAGTATGTTCTCTACCACAGAGCTACTTTCTGCTTCAGAGCATTGGGGTTAGAAAGATCTGCTACCCTGCTGACTTATTGCAGCACATCCTATTAGAGCATCTTGAGCTGTGTTGGGACACGTGTTTTCTGCATGGCAAGCAGTAGCAGAATTTCTTTTTAATGAAGGGCCCTTTTCCCAAAATGCTTCCCAGTTACAGCTTTTCAGGCCTGTGTGTCAGGTATACTCTCTGCATCAATTATCCAAAAAGGGCAGAATATATTTCCTTTTTTAAAAAAAAGCTATGCTTTTCTGTTCAACCTGTTAGTGCACTCTTGTTATTTCTTTTCTCAGCAATGAGCTTCTGCAGCTACAAACATTTCTTGTCTTCTGGCTGAAGAGATGTTGTCTAGGAGGTTCAGATCCGGCTTGTGCAACTCAGGGAAAATAAGGAAATAATACTTCAGCATTGGATTAGCTACTTTTGACAGAGATGTCTCTGTACAGTTTATGAATGGCTGATAGGGTGTCATGGAACATTCACAAACAATTCATTCTGGTCAGCAACAAAACGTTCACACTGGTGAAACGTTGTGGTACCCCCTACCCCAATCCTCTGGAAAAGCTGGTCCCTCTGCCTTGTAATGACTATAAATTATCCAAATTATTCCAGTCTCACAGAGGACACAGTCCACTGTAATTTAACATGACTGCATTAAAGAACAGGCCTTTGGGCTTTCAGCACTGCTGCATCTGAGGCATAGGCGTAGCCAAGAGGGGTCAGGGAGGGGCAGCTGCCCACGCCCTAAATAAATAAAAATACATAGCTAACTCAGATTCTGCCCCCCTAACAAAAGGCCTGCCCCTCCTAAGAAAAATCCTGGCTACAGCTATGACTGAGGCAGTGGGTCCCTCTAGGTTCCTTTCTCCATTAGGCCTTTTCCCAGCTCCGTCTCCCATCCACTGGAGCAATCAAACCCTGCTAGCCTCAACATCATCCATTTGTCTTTGGACCAGGCCTTTGTTGCAGCACCCAATAGCCAAGAACTGAGACATGGCACAGATAGGAAAGCAGCATATACATCTGGACAGGCAACTTGTAACTTCTGCACATTTAACTTGTCACATTCAGATTTACAAGCTTGCCCATTTCTATTTTTACTAAAAAGGGAGCAGAAACTGGGCAGGCATCTGGGGAAAAAAGACTTTGGCAACCCCACCGCCATTGAACCCAATGTGTTTTGACTATATGAGATTTTAGCTTTAGGTGCTATCCCCAGGGTAAGTTGTGTGTCGCCTGTACACATGAGTGTGGCAACCATTTTATTTAAGAAGATAAGTGCACCTCAGCAAATATTTGAGTAATGATGTAATGTTTAGGTCAACACAGAGACTGAATCTAAATGCATACACTTGAACCACTGTAGTGTAGTGGTTGCAACAGCCTTTCCCAACCTGATGCTTTCCAGATGTTTTGAACTACAATTCCCATCAGCTGCAGCCAGCATAGAGACCTTGTTTCAAATCCCTACTCACTTAGCCATGTATCGCTAAGTGAGTAGGAGTTTGAAACAAGGGCCAGCCGTCATCTCTCTGCCTAGCCCACCTCACAGGCTTGGTGTGAAGATGAAATGGGAAAGTAACTTAAGACTAGGGCATTTTATGTGTACAAATGGCATTCTACAGTGAAGACAAATAATAGAATTGACTAGGGTTGCCATATTCCCAAAAGTTGTCAAGCTTTTTAAAATTAATTTAACCCCCGTTGCCAGTTTTCCAGGACATTTGCCCAATTTCCGAAAAATAATCCAGGACGCCATTTTCGGCGGCAAATTCCCAGATATGTCCTGGAAAATCAGGACATATGACAGCTCTAGAATTGACTCTCTCTGGCAAAACAGAATTAGATATTTTATTCTGGAATGTCAAAGAGAGGGAAGGCTCTTCTTTCCCCTTGTTTTGAAGAACACTGAACTGGATTCTCACAGTACAATCATTTATGTTTCCAACTAGGCATAAGATGTCGAAAATGATTTGCTTGGACACAGTGTCTGGTAGGAGAGAGTTGTTTGTGCTTGTTAACTCACAAAGAGGTGAAGTGGAGCAACAAGAGGAGGGAAATTGCTATATCCTTCATGAAAAACATCCGGCTTTATTTTGCAAAAAAGATTTTTGGTCTGCATTACATACCTGGTATATACAAAAGTGTTTCCACCCACCTAATAATCAGCTGTGTTATTAGTGCTGATGGGACTTCACTTGTTCCCATGCTGTGCCATGGCTAGATAAAATTCAGTAATTACTTGTGCTTTTTTCCCACCAGAAAATAGAGACAAATTGTCACACTGATTAGCAGAGATCCCACCTGCAGCTATGTTAGTCTCCTGCCACTGACTGCTGAATTTCACTCTGACAGGAAGCCAAACTGCCACCATACATTTTTGCTTCCAGGCTAGACAATGTTGAGTGAGTTCCCTCTGTAGCTCAAGGGTCTATGGCATAATAACAGAGTGTCAGCCTTTAATTTGGAAAGGCCACTTCCTGCTCAGCTGTTAAGGGCTTTGCTGTTGAGAACATCCCTGAGTCTGGGCCATGTGGCTGTTCGCAAATTTCCCCAAAAAGAGGAGATGCATTACTGTACACCAATAAATAAATAAAAATGAGAGGGCACTACATAAAATTTGCTAGGCTAATGTATATGCCTAGATGCGGATTTAGAAATTACTATATGTTAAAAACAAATGCAATGTATTCTAGCCAGGAAGATTGTGACCAGGTGAGCTGTGTGTCTGCTCAGTCTGCTGTGTTCATTAGGTGTTCATTAGTAGGTGTGAAAGGACTGGACTATAACTTTTGCATGTAGGTTGGTTTGAGGACTATGGAGTTAGCTTGTTAAACTTTGGCCTGCCTGGAGATCGAATTGGAAGGTGGTGGGATCATTCACATGGCAGGATTGCATATAGGCACAATGTCTATAGTTGGGAATCAAGACCCTCATACTTCCATGAGTCTTGTGCATTGAGAAGACTTGGGTATCTACTTCATAATGCTTTTAAATTACCGTATTTTTCCATCTGTAAGACACCCCCATGTATAAGACCCCCCCAATTTTGGGGGGACTCAATTTTAAGAAAATGAGTGGAGATGGCCCAAAGCTGTTGAGCTTCTCTCCCCCCCCCCCCCAGCTGTGGGCAGGAAACACTCCGTAGATCATTTCCCGCTCGCGGCATCAGGAGAAGTTGCGCTCCCGCCAACTGGCTGGCGGGCCACTTCTCCCCCCCCCCCCCATGCCACTATCCATGTATTGGATGACCCCAATTTTTTTGTTGTTTTTTTAAAAATAATTTTTATTGATTTTCTTTTCTCATAACAAATATCCAATATCATTCATTTTCCAATTTCCCCCCCTCCCTGTGACTTCCCCCAACTTCCATTTCTGGTTTATTACATCAAATGTTACATTCTGCTGTTTGTACATAATACTATGTTATCACCTGTTATATTTCTTGTTCTCTGTAAATAAAATTGTAAATGTTTATTTAAATCTTGCCAACTAGTCCATTTTTTGTTGTTGTTTCTGCAAATAAGTTGTAAAAGGTTCCCATTCTTTCCCAAAGTCACTATTGTCCTTTTCATGCAGTTTATCCATTAACTTTGCTAACTCTGCATAGTTCATGAGCTTTTCTTGCCATTTTTTTTAAAATGGTATTTCTCCAGTCTTCCAATTCTGTGCTGTTAAAATTCTTGCTGCTGTTGTAGCATACATAAATAATGTCTGATTTTCTTTTGGCAATTCCTGTCCTAAAATACCCAACAGAAAAGCTTCTGGTTTTTTTAACAAAGGTTATTTTAAACATTTTTTTCAGTTTATTGTATATCATTTCCCCAAAAATTTTTATGATCTTGCAATCCCACCACATATGGTAAAATATAACTTCCCCTTCTTTACATCTCCAACAGTTCTTTCGTTCTGTTTTATACATTTTTGCCACGTCTAGGCACAGCAGCAGAGCAATCACACCATACTCCAGATGATGGTGTGAGCAGTCTCCTTAGCTGACATAAGTGAAAGGATCCTATTTAGGACTTTAAAGCTAATAACCAGCACTTGAACTCAAGCCAGTGATGTTTGTATAAAATAGGAATCATGTACTCCAAATAAAAGGGCCTCCCAACCAATACTTTAGCCATTGTGTTTTGCACCAGCTAAAGTTTTTGAATGCATTTCAAATGCAATCCTACACTGAGCACATTGCAGTCATCCTGCCTTGCTGCAAGACATGCGTGGCTGTTGCCATGTCTGTCTTTTCCAGAGATGCTCAGGTGCAGTTGAAGTACCAGCCACAGCTGAGCAGAAACTTCCCTGCCTTTGACATTGACTGGGCTTCCAGGAATAAAACAGGATAGAGGAGTAGCCCACAAACATCAAACTTATTCCCCCTCCCCCCAAAAGAAGCAGACCTCTTTCTAAAACAGGCTTTATTACACCCTTCTCTCTGGATTAGGTGGCACACTGGCTGCGGCTTCAACCCTATACATGGATTGATTGATTTAATGTATATCCTGCTCTTCCTTCCAAATGAGATCTGGGTAGCAAGCAAGTAGTGATAAAACAAGAAAATCATACTAAAAGCAATTCCAATACAGTGGTACCTCGGGTTACATACACTTCAGGTTACATACGCTTCAGGTTACAGACTCCGCTAACCCAGAAATAGTGCTTCAGGTTAAGAACTTTGCTTCAGGATGAGAGCAGAACTTGTGCTCCGGCAGCGCGGCAGCAGCAGGCGGCCCCATTAGCTAAAGTGGTGCTTCAGGTTAAGAACAGTTTCAGGTTAAGTACGGACCTCCGGAACGAATTAAGTACTTAACCTGAGGTACTACTGTACAAGGTGCAAAGTAAGAAAGATTGCAAAAGGTTTGTTGAAAAAGTAAGGTCCTCAGTGGGCACTAAACAGAGAAGAGAAATGGTGCCTGTCTAATATTCACAGGGAGGGCCCAAGACATTTTGGCACCTGAGGTGAATCACAAAATGGCACCCCATCCTTGCCAGGGCAAAAGGGTTGAATGAAGATCTACAACATGAATGGGGAGGGGAGAGAGAGATAAAGATCAATATTGGGATTTGCTGCTCCTGTGGACCCTGTCGCCTGAGGTGGTCACCTCACCTTGCCTTATGGGTGGGGCACCCTGTTTGCAAGTTTGCCAGTGATTTTGCAGCTCATCTTAGCTGCATGCCATACATGCTGATTAACAGCCTCTACTCTCTGTAAAGCATTGACCCTATTTTGCTTTGGGGGTGGATAAGATTATGGTTCTCTAGAAGCTGGTTCTCCCAGTGGGGGAGCTAACCATGGATCCTGACTCTAGTGATCATGTATGTACATGATACATACAGCCTATGTAGCATAGGGTTAGAAATCCTTCCCCCCCCCCACCTATCTTTTGTTTATTTGACAAATTTCTATACAGTAATACCTCGGGTTAAAGACGCTTCAGGTTGAGCATTTTCAGGTTGCGTCCCGCGGCGACCCAGAAGTACTGGAAAGGGTTACTTCCGGGTTTCGCCACTCACGCATGCACAGACACTCAAAATGACGTCACACGCATGCGCAGAAGCAGCAAATCGCGACCTGCGCACGCGCAGACGCAGGTTGCATTCTGCTCAGGTTGCGAAAGGGGCTCTGGAACAGTTCCCGTTCACAAACAAAGGTACCACTGTACTTCAGCTATGCTTTCAGGATATTTTAAAAAGTAACATCATCATTACTAGCAACATTATATGAGGCCACTGAGTAACATTTTCAGTTATGATGACGGTTCCTTCTACTGCCAAAGTTCAGGGAATAATGTCCTTTTTATGTAGTCAAAAAGGTGCAATACAGGCAACTCCCTATTTGCACACAATTGGCATGTGCATGGCCGTGGGCATACACACATCCTGCTGAAACAAGCGGTGCCTCAGAATCCAACCCCCTCATAAATGGGAAGTTGCCTGTAATTCTTTAACAAAGAACACCCCTAAAGCAGCTGGTTTAGGACTGAGTGTTTGTGTCTGCTGCGTTTGTTATCCACCATCAATCTGTCAAATCCCATTTTTATTTACGAGTATTTCTTTATTTACATCCTCCCCTTCAGGACATAAATCTGATCCTGGCAGGTTATGCATAACATCAATACACATTAAAACACAAACATATACCAATTTTGAAAAAAAGGGGGGGGGAATATGCAAATTTATCACCCCACCGCTCTCTCCTCCCACCTCTCTTACCCTTCAACCCTCTACTAGATACATTGGCTTACATTGAACATAACTAAGAGACTCTATGATCTAAAGAGAGAGAGAGAGATTGCACATTCTTTTGTAATTCAAAAAAATCTTTAATAAAAATTATTTCAACACACACATAAATATCATAAGCAGTGTCATGTGCCTAGGTTTTTATTTATTTATTTATTGGCTTACATTTATATCCTACCTTTCTTCCATCACAGAACCCATGGAAGTGTCCATGCAGAAGTACCCCCTTTCTAGGCCCTGACCAAACCCAGACCTGCTTAGATTCAGCAAGTTGGTGGCCTCTTGCACCTTCAGACCATACCCTAGAACAGGCATAGGCAAACTTGGCCCTCCAGATGTTTTGTGACTACAACTTCCATCATCCCTAGCTAACAGGACCAGTGGTCAGGGATGCCTATGTCTGCTCTAGAACCATAGAAAGCTCATAAACAAAATATTGTCCTTTCCCACTCTTGTCCAATGCTGGCTGATATTCACAAACATACTGCCTTGGATCCTTTTCTTCCTGTAATTGTATCTTACTGGTTTTTAGGAACTGCACCCCCCCAGCAAAAAAATCTGATGTCTTAAATATGTCTGCCTCTGATCCCTGTGATAGTATACAGCCATAACTAGCAGCCAGTAATATCCTCATCTTCTGTGAATTTATCTAATCCCCCTTTAAAGCCATTCAAGTTGGTGGTCATCACTACATCTTATAGAAGTGAATTCTATAGTTGTTTGTTGTTGTGCATAAAAAAAATTATGTACTCTGTGAATCACAGAACCATAGAAGGGGCCCCAAATGTCCTCTAGTCCAATCCCCTGCAATGCAGGAATATCCCTGTCCAAAGTATCCCAGTCAGATGAGTCTACCATATGCCAAGGGAGTCTGTTCCACTGTCAAACAGCTCTTACTACCAGAAAGTTCTTCTTGGTGATTGGTATGAATCTCCTTTCTTGTAACTTGAAGTCATTGGTTTGGGTCCTATCCTCCAACAGGGTGGGGAGGGGGGTTGCAGTGATTTTTAGGAAGTCATTAGTTTGCACCAGGCGTCCTATTGGGAAGACCCAGTTTTCTGAGTGCATGTTCTGGAAGTTGGGTAATAGGGGCAGTACAGGATTTCTTTTGGTGTACCGACCTCCACGCTGCGCCAAGGATTCCCTGCCCGAGCTGCTTCAGGTTGTGGCGGCTGTGCTCCTGGAGACACTTAGTTTGGTTGTCCTACCGGATTTTAACATCCATGCCAACACGACCTTACAAGGGGCTGCTTGGGACTTTGTGGAAAGCATGGCCTCCATGGGGCTGTCCCTGAATAAGTCTGGCCCAACCCAAGCCGTGGACATGCCTTGGACCTGGTGTTCACCTCTATGGATATTGGGGATCTGACATTAAGTAAAAGTGAAACAAAAGAAGTGCCATGGTCAGATCCCTTCCTGGTGCAACTGGACTTCTCCGCAACCCTTCCCCTCTGCAGGGAGGTGGGACCAATTTGGATGGTCCACCCCCACCACTTAATGGATCCAAATGGTTTCCAGAGAGTGTATGGGGATGTTTTGTCCCATGTTGATGACCTTTCAGCTGATTCCCTGGTGGCCCGCTGGAATGCGGAGTTAACCAGGGCTATCAACTGTCTGGCTCCGAAGCATCCTCTCCGATTGCATGGAGCCCGGACAGCCCCATGGTTTTCCCTGGAGCTGAGGGTGATGAAACAATCGCTGAGACGGCTAGAGCGCCGGTGGCAGAAAACTCACTCTGAATCAGACTGGACACGAGTTAGAGCTTAACATCGAGCCTACCAAGTGGCAATGGCAATGGTGAAGAGGACCTTCTTCACCGCCTCTATTCCATCTGCAGAAAACAGCAGCTGGAGACTCTTTCAGGTGGTTCACAATCTATCGGAACCGCCTTCGTCATCAGGGCCTAGTAGGGATCCCAAGATCTTTTGCAAAGTTTTTTTACAGATAAAGTCACTCAGATTCGGAAGGAGGTAGACTCCGCTGTGGGAGCAGGGCTGGGGTGGGAGACTACCAGAGTCCTATCTAGTCAAGTTGCATGGAATCAGTTTCAAACTGTTACCCCAGAGGATGTGGACAGGCTGCTTGGACGAGTGAAACCAACCACCTGCCTTCTTGATCCTTGTCCATCCTGGCTGATAAAAGCAAGTTGGGAAGGGCTGGATGATGGGCTCTGTGGGGTGGTGAATGCTCCCCTCTGTGAGGGAGCCTTCCCAGGCCCACTGAAAGAGGCGGTCATTAAACTGCTTCTTAAAAAAATATTATATCTGAGCATGTAGAACCTGACATTTGTCCCTACTGAAATTCATTTTATTAATTTTGGCCCAGTTCTCCAATCTGTTAAGGTCATATTGAATCCCAATTCTGTCTTCTATAGCATTAGCTACCCTTTCTAGTTTCGTGTCATCTGCAGATTGTTGTTTTTAAAGATGCAGGCTAGGACGGAACCCCATGGCAACCTGTGAGCACTCATTGGGTTTTGTCGGCCCTAGATCTCTCTCCATTATCCCTGACTGTTGGCCATGCTGACTGAGGCTGATGGGAATTGGAGTCCAGCAACATCTGCAGGGCCACAGGTTTCTAATCCCTAGATTACAGGCATATGCTTACAACCTTCAGGGAAGAGCTGTAGCTCAGTAGTAGAGCACCTGCTTTACATGCATAAAGTCCACGGTTCAGTCCTCAGTGTCCCCAGGTAGGGATGGCAGAGAACCCTGCAGAGGTGCTGGCTGTCAGCATAGACAATACTGAGCTAGAATGGATCATATGGACTGGCTCAGTATAAGTCAACAGGTGCCTTCTGTTCCAACTTTTTAATGCCTGAGAAAACTTTCCTGTTCTATTCCACAGGCCTGTGCAGGCAATAAGAACACCTCCTTCCACAATGGTTATTGATATTTGCTTTTAACTGCTTTGTGGTTTTTATTGCAAAGTTTTATCTTTTTATGTTTTGTGTTTTTATTCTGAAAACTGCTTTGATATATTATGATATCGTAGTAAATAAATAAATAAATAAGGCAGTTTCCTATGTTCCTAAATATTGGAGAGCCTCTGCCAGTCAGTGTAGACACTACTGGGCTAGATGAACCCAAGGGTATCACTCAGTATAAGGTGGCTTCCTAGGTTTCCAAACATTGTGTTCATAGCACCACTGGTGCACTGTTTTGTACAGCAGCGCCCTTTTGAATACCTAACCAGAAGTTACGATTCAAGACTCACATAAGGTAGGCAGGGGGGATGGGGAGGAGTTATTTCTTAGCAGCAGAAAATTTATTACAGAGAGTCAAATAAAGTATTGCTGGAAGAGCCAGCAACCTTGCTGCTGCACCGTTATTGATACAATTGCTTGCCTTTATCATCCATCTCACCCATTCTCCAGGTTTCAGGAGCTTTTGTTAACATCAAGTCAACATTCCTCTTGAATGCCTTGACTTTCCAAGCTCCAGAAACAAACAAAACCTGCAGAGTAGCTGAAAGCAGCCCATTCTACTCTGGTTGCAGTAATCTGATCTTAAATGTTTTCTGTAGGCAGAAAGGAAATGGGAAAAGCCAAAGAGCAGATGAACTTTTGATTTTATTGGTGAAGGCGAAAGAATTAACACACTTTTTTTTTTTAAGTAACTTCTGCAGTTTCTAATGCTGCTTCCACACTACATTTAAAGCACTATGATTCTACCAGGCATGGCTTCCTGAGAAATGTATTGTCTTCCTTTTTAATGTGTGTTTTCAGGGGGCTGGAGCAAGGAGCCTAGGATGACTGGTGCTCGGACTTCCCCCATAAGAAGAGTCCTGTTGGAGCAGGCTAAAGAACCATCTAGTCCAGCAGTCTGTTTCTGTAGTGGCCAACTAGGCATTTAGGGGGGCGAGGAATCCACAATGAGAGGTGTGATGACCCCTAAAAACTGGTACTATTGAGAGCCACACTGCCTCTTCTCCTGGGGAAGGGCCATCAAGGGCCTAAATCTTCCATGCGTTTCTTTAACCCCCTTCTACAGCCGCCCAATATGGCAGCAATCACCATATTTGGTGACAGGGAGTTCCATACTTAAGCAATGCAATGCTGCATGAGGAAGTCTTTCCTCTTGTCTATCCTGACTCTCCCACCCTTCAGCTTCACTGGATGACTCCTTTGGATACCGTGTCATTTTATATACCTCCATCCTTACAGTGCAGAATAAAGACACAACACATTAAAGAAAGGAAAAAAACAGAAGTGCAAAATGGAAAAGAGAAGGGAGGGAGGGTGGATGCCTGGTCAAAGGGAGAGGGAGATGCAAGGGGGAGGTGGGATGCAAACTCAGAAGAATGAATTGGTCCCATCACCTGAAGCCAGTATCTGTTTGAACCAAAATGAAGACCAGGTGCAAACCCCTCAACCCCTTGCTCCCCCCCAAGCCCAGGAAAATGTCCATTCTAAGTGATTATCCCCTGGGGTCCAGGAGCACCCCATTTATATCCCATTCCTTTCGTCATTCTGCAGTCTATGAAAGTCTTTCTTGAATAAAAGCTTGGCTTCTCCCACTTTCAGGAATTTGCTGCAGATCCGTTTCTCTGTCTCCACTCTTTCCAGGCACAGGTCAGCACTTTAAAGATCCATGTCCAATTTTTTTTTATTTGTTTCTTTCTTTGTTGCCAAGGAGCTTTTGCCTTGAAAACCCACTCTTTAGGATTTCCCCCAAATGATTGGTAGGGCCATCCTCTTATTTGTTCCTTCTAAGGCACCTCTACATATTTCTCTTGCTCTTTCACCGTCTTTCTCATTTCCCCAATTTTCCTGCTTTCCTTTGTTTTCATTGCTATTTCCCCTTCCTTCCTCTTTCTCGATTTATTCTAGTTTTATTCTTTCATGTTCTTTTGATTACAATAGTTTGAGGGTGGGCAATGTGCTGTCTGCTTGTTCAATGAGGAAAAAGCGCTGAGAAGAAACCTTGGCACCAGCCGCCTGCAGTCACCAGGAGTGCGGTTAGGTGATGCTGACTCACCCTTGGGGCCAGGGCCGGATTTATCTATAGGCTAAGTAGGCTGAAGCCTAGGGCCTCTAGATCTAGGGGGCCTCGCCAGCCTGTCCACTCCCCAGTGTTGCAGACAGTCTTCCCTCTCCCAAAATTGCAAACCCAAGACTTCATGCAAGGGCAGGGCAACTTGGGCCTCTAAATCTAGGGGGCCTCACCAGCCTGCTCACTCCCCAGCACTGCAGTCTCCCCTCTCCCAAAATTGCAAACCCAAGACTTCATGCAAGGGCATTTCTCCCCCATTTCAATGACATTTTGCTTCAAAAGGAAAGGTGGACTTGGGCATCATCTTCCTCCATAATCCTATAAGGGAGAGGTCACGTACTCAACTTGGATACCACCCTCTCCCATAATCCTTGGGATATATGTACAGTCATGTACACAGCAGACTGTCCCTTGAGGGAACAATGAACATCCATTGATGGGTTTCCTGAGGCCCGGTTTTCCCACAGCCCATCCTCAAGAAGGCCAGAAGGTAAGGATATGCATTGATAGTTTTATTGTTCTTTAGGTGGTGGGTACTTGGTGCTGTGGGATAAACCACAGAGCCTAGGACTTGCCGATCAGAAGGTCAGCAGTTCAAATCCTCATGACGGGGTGACCTCCCATTGCTCAGTCCCTGCTCCTGCCAACCTAGCAGTTTGAAAGCACACCAAAGCGCAAATAGATAAATAGGTACCACTCTGGCGGGAAGGTAAACGGTGTTTCCGTGCACTGCTCTGGTTCTCCAGAAGCAGCTTAGTCATGCTGGCCACATGACCTGGAAGCTGTACGCCGGCTCCCTCAGCCAATAAAGCGAGATGAGCGCTGCAACCCCAGAGTCGGTCACAACTGGACCTAATGGTCAGGGGTCCCTTTACCTTTACTTAAGGTGTTTGGAACTTGATCTGATAACCAGGGCAAGTTGATGAACTTGGGTAACCTCATGACTCCCCTCCCTCCTTGTGACATGATGATGATATATAGTGATGTATCAATGTATGAATGATGGTTCTGGAAATGTATTCTGGGTAGGGAGGGAAGGTCTTCAAAGAGCTTGTAGCCCATGTTCGGGGTTTTTACTCTGTGTAGAAACCTGTTGTGCAACAGTAAAGATTGTGGTCTACTGGCCACTGTTTTGCTCCTGTATTTGGCTGGAACTTCCTTCTTCTGCTAACTGCCCTGACGAGTATCCTTGCACCCCAGAATTTTCCATCTCAGAATCCAGAGCCAGCAGGCCCAGAGAGTCAACAACCAGCTGCACAGCCTTCCTCAGCTCAAGGATCAGGTCAGTAGTGGTACGTGCTGCACTTCAATCAGTGGGAGAGTGCAAGTTGGGGGGGGCAGCTGGGGCAGATAGACTAGGCAAGCAAGCTCTCCCAAGTCCCTTCCATTCCTTCCCTCCTCCTTGGCTTGAACAGAGCAAGGCAGGCACATGTGACTGGCACTGGCCTCTCCCCTCCCAGGCAGAGAAGTCTATCTTTCACACTTCACAGAGCCCTGTTGGTGCCTGCAGCATGCACTGCAGATTGCCCCCAGGCAGAGAGAGGTCTTGGGGATCAGGGAAGGCAGCAGTGGGAAGGGATCCCCAGAGGGAAGGCAGGAGGCCAGGCTACAGGTTGGTAACTGGACCTCATCCTGAGGGGGAAAGTAAATATAGGGATCAGTTCAGGGTCAGAGGAACTGCATTTTGTCTTATTTTATTTGTGCCTGGTGGTGTTTTTCTTTTCTGTGTTTAATTTAAAGTCCCTTTTGTGTTTAAAATCCTGTTACTTGTAGATAGTCAAGAAAATATTTGTTCTTTGTTTAAAACCCCAGTCTGGTGCTGTGCCTACAGAGTCTCACCCGCTCTGCCCACTACCAGTGCCTTAAGAAGGGTCCTGGGAGGGAAAAAGCCCAAAAGTGTGCAAGTGCCAGCCGTCCAGGAGAAACCCAAACATCTCCAAACCCCAGGAGTCAGCCAGAGGTGTCTCACTGCCCCTCAAGAAAGGCATAGGGAAGTCAGTGAGTGGTGGCAGCTACTGAAGAGTGACCGAAGCCCAAGTTTACCCAGTTGAAGATTAATTTTTATTCTTACTTTTAGATTCTAATCTAAGAATGAGTAAAAGACTTGAAAGTGGTGCTAGCAAGTGCAAGAGACAGAAAATTGAAAATGCTATGACAATGAAATTAAGACCAATCACTGCTTTTGTGCATCAACCACTCAGTGAAGCAACAAGAGTCAGCAGTGAAGCTATTCAGTCTGTTTGTGCAGTTCACTTCTGGATTTTTAAAGGAAAATTAGAGATGATTTTGATGAGCTTGAGAAACCAGCAAAAGCCACCTTGCCAAATGTCTACTACAAAACAAGGAGACAAAGAGTGAGGGAGCGGCAAAGAAATGACAGAAGTGCACCTGATGCCTTAGATGCACTTTCTTCAAGAGATAGGTTTAGGATAAAATCCTTTATTCCTATATTAGGTGCACTTGTTTGCCATTCTTGCTAATTTAACATCATCTAAGCAAGAAATTAAGCAAGGTGTTGAACTGTTGATGAAAGCATACCCAGAAGATATTGACCTGAAACATATTGATGAACTTTTGCACTTTCACCTGTATGTGAGACAAAGCCATAGGATTACAGCAGAGCACTCTCTGTCTCATACAGACCTTTATCAAATTATATACAAGGAAAAATTCAGATGGCCTTTCCTAATGTGAAAGTAATCTTGCGGCTATTTCTTAGCCTTGTGGTCACTAACTGCTCAGGAGAGAGGAGTTTTTCAAGACTTAAATGAATTAAAAATGAATTAAGGGCCACAATGTCTCAAGAGAGGTTGTCTGCACTGAGCATTCTGTACACTGAAAGCGACCAACTTAGACAGGCAAATGTTGATGAAGTTTTGGATGATTTTGCTATGAGAAAGGAATCCCAGGCGATATAATTTGTAAACTCAAGGTGTGTTTTTTTTAACGATAACATTACAACTTCATTTTCCTAAAAAATTATGCTTATTCCACAACAGGTTTACAAAGTTCAGTAAATGCGAAAGGTTTTCAGTGCTAATTCTATGCATTTTTTAAAATCACCATGGTATTTAAGTTAACAATAACTTATGTCCTTTAGATGAGAAATTGAGATTTGCAGAATTTTAAATACCCATTATCTTTGGCTTCACTCAGTTTTGTTTATAACACATTTCCATTTTCTTCAAGTCGTGAGGTGGGGGATGGGGAGGGCCTCACAAGTGGAGCAGCCTAGGGCCTCTCTTCATCTAAATCTGGCCCTGCTTGGGGCTGTTCATTTTCTCTTGGTGCTGCATCTCCTTGGTAAATAGACACACCTTTAGCCACCTTGCAATATAAATGGCCTCTTTCCAAAAGTTTAACCAAATCCTACAACCTCTCTTTCTGTACTCAGCACACTGGGCTTATCCACACCTAACCTTTTATCTACTGTTTGCATGATCCAAGCTTAAAAGCACCTTGTCTGAGCGTGGTTTTGTGGATTTTCTGTCCCCCAAGCTTTCTCCGCGAAAACCCACTCTTTAGGACTCTTTCAGATCAAATGTCAATTAGGGTTTTCTGCAGATTGCCGTTTGCTCCGATTAAGCGCTGTGGTTTACCAAGCAGCCTGCGGAAAGCGGGAGAACTACCTGACTACCTGTGCTATAAGACCAAAGTTCTAGCAAAGAGTCACTTCAAAGCCTGTGGAGAGCGACAGGTACTGAAAGCGGGTTTTGGAATGCAGGCTGCAGAACACTAAGCTGCAGACCACGTTGCCTTTGGAAAGTGTTAATTGTTGCCTAGGACAAGCACAATGTTTGTCATTTTCTATTGCTTTTCATCTCACCTGTTTCTTTTTAAGAAACTGCTTGGCTCCTTATTAAAGTCAACTGCAAAAAAAGCGACTTATTTCACACTGCAACCTTTTTTCTTTTCTTTTTTTGACGCTGCAAAAAATATGCTCAGCTGCATGCTAGAATAAACGCCGAGCTGGTTTCTATTCAGTTCAGATTTCTTTTTAATGCCAGCTTTTAATGAAAGAGATGCTTAGTATTGTTTAGAAATAGAGGCTGCTTTAAGCCTTTTAAAAAATCAAACACCCACCTGATAAGAACACCTCATGAAGTGGCGGGGGGGTCGTGGAGAGCAGGAACACTAAGAGCACCCCAGCCCATCCCACCAGTTCATCCCTGCAAGTCATTTCCCCTCCCTTCCCCCCGAAAAAAGCACCAGGATGACTTGTAAACACACCACTCGAGCCTGCTTTTAGCGTGTAGAACTGTATCCTTAGATACTCGTCGAGGCTGGAGAGGCAGCTAAACCCTTCAGCTACAATTACGAGCAGCAAGTCAGAATTTAGAACCGTTCGTACACAAGACCAAATTCAAAAACCCTGTGCATATTTTTATGGGTGATTTGGTACATAACATCTGACGAGTGTCTATGCCATGAAAACAGTTACATGCAGCCCAGAAACAGTTGATTCAGAAGCCGATCATTGGGGCTCCCTTGCTTTGCCTCTTCAGGCTTCATACACAGAGGTGATGATACACAAGTTTTAAAAAGCCTTGGGTCATACTATGTACTATATAAACCACACGCCACTTAGCAATGCTTTTATTATGTTTCCACTGGCGTTGTTTGCAGCGTTACTTTCAGGAGTGGCCTCCGGGCTTTGCCAAGTCAGCGGTCTTCATATATATTATCATTAATATATTACCCACTTTTCACCCTAATATCCCAGGGCAGTTTACAGCTTTAAAGCAACTTACAGCTATAAAAATAACCGCCCTGGGACCTCCGGATATAGGAAGGTATATAAATTCAATTCATAAAAGTAATAAAAATAAGGTGTGTACTAAAAATATTGACAGCGCAGAATTATCTCTGCCCTGAAATTGGACTTGGTCAGTAAGCAATGCCGTTAGCAGCATCTTTGAGTCTACTCTCCTTCAACCACCACACCTAAAATTGTGCACATCTCATATAAATCCATATCGCTTGCCTTTAGAGATGAAGCCATCAGAGAAGAGAAGAGTTAGAATTTGCAACTGAACGCAAAGCATTTAATGGCCTCCCATCCATTGTCCCATCCATTGTCAGTGTGGTGTAGTGGTTAAGAGCGGTAGACTCGTAATCTGGGGAACTGGGTTTGTGTCCCCGCTCCTCCACATGCAGCTGCTGGGTGACCTTGGGCTAGTCACACTTCTTTGAAGTCTCTCAGCCCCACTCACCTTACAGAGTGTTTGTTGTGAGGGAGGAAGGGAAAGGAGAATGTTAGCCGCTTTGAGACTTCTTCGGGTAGTGATAAAGCGGGATATCAAATTCAAACTCTTCTTCTCTTCTTCTTCTTGTCTGAGGGCAAGTAAAAAGCTGTAATGAGCAACTTAAATATAGTTTTCTGTTTAACAGAGTGGAAATTATTGGAGTTAAACAGCTCTCTTCTTTGCAATTCATCATCCCCTTAAAAAGTAATGATTCAATGGGAAAACTATTTCCCCACCCCATACCTCCAAGGTATCTTCCCTCTAGATAGGAGTGGAGAACCTGTGGCGCTCCAGGTGTTGCTGGACTACACTCCCACTCTCCTAAATCATTGGCCATATAGACTGGGGCTGATGGGAGTTGTAGTCCCACAACATCTGGGAAGGAGTCACAGGTTCCCTACCCCTGCTCTAATCTATTGCATTTATGGAAGCCGGGTGGCACTGGAACAGACAAGACTCAAAACTTCTGTGCAACATGCTATTATTTATTTATTTTTAAGAAGGCAGAGAACAACAATTCAAAAGGGAGCACTACATTCAAAACAGGAATCAGTTTAGTTTAATATATAGTAAAATCATCAGCATAGGCTTGTTTCCTTGATCCTAGTAGCCATCCTTGGAGATGTATAGCCTCGGAACAGTTGTTTTATATGGGGGAGCTTCTTCAGTTGCTAAAGGCAAAATGGTAACCAAATCATCTGCGCTCCCTCGATTGAAGCGTACAGCTGGGCCAGACCGATGTGGGGCAGGCTGGATACCTTGAGAGACTCCCGTGCCGGAAGGTGAAACTAATCTCTCAGGGACGGCATCATCACGGGCAGCATCCCCGTGGAAAGCAGCAATTTGGGCAACAACCTCGCGGACAGCATCATCATGGACATCATCATTAGTATCAGAACTGTCAGAGACTCTTCTTTGGCGGTATAGAGCGCGGTGACGGCGACGTTCCTGCAGCCCCCCTGCAGCCCCACGGACAGCATCACTAGTATCAGAACTTTCAGAGACTCTTCGTTGGCGGCGTAGAGGGCGGTGACGGCGACGTTCCTGCAGCCCCCCTGCAGCCCCACGGACAGCATCCTCGTGGACATCATCACTAGTATCAGAACTTTCAGAGATTCTTCGTTGGCGGCGTAGAGGGCGGTGACGGCGACGTTTCTGCAGCCCCCCTACAGCCCCACGGACAGCATCCTCGTGGACATCATCACTAGTATCAGAACTATCAGAGACTCTTCGTTGGCGGCACAGAGCGCGGTGACGGCGACGTTTCTGCAGCCCCCCTACAGCCCCACGGACAGCATCCTCGTGGACATCATCACTAGTATCAGAACTATCAGAGACTCTTCGTTGGCGGCATAGAGGGCGGTGACCGCGAAGTTCCTGCAGCCCCCCTACAGCCCCACGGACAGCATCCTCGTGGACATCATCACTAGTATCAGAACTATCAGAGACTCTTCGTTGGCGGCATAGAGGGCGGTGACCGCGAAGTTCCTGCAGCCCCCCTTCAGCCCCACGGACAGCATCCTCGTGGACAGCAACATTGGTATCAGGAGTGTCAGAGACTCTTCGTTGGCGGCATAGAGGGCAGTGACCGCGAAGTTCTTGCAGGCCCCCTTCAGCCCCACGGACAGCATCCTCGTGGACAGCATCCTCGTGGACAGCATTATCACGGACAGCATCCTCGTGGACAGCATTATCACGGACAGTATCCTTAGTATTAGGAGTGTCAGAGTTTCCTAGTTCGCGACATAGTTCGCGTTGACGGCGACGTTCCTGCTTTGCCTTGCGGATTCTCCGCCGAATCAGAAATAGTTTGAACTGAAAGTATATGAAGAAGGATACCACAAAACCGAGGATGATTCCACAGCTCACAAAAACAAAGATCAGCCAATCTAGAAACAGAAGAAGAGCAGTTATTAACACCTGTTTTCTTAATACATTTTCTGCCCTGTTTTGCTGAACTTTGTTTTGTTTTAAGCTACTTTCTAGGACTTGCGCTACTTAGGTGTGCTACTGCTGCTGTACGTATCAGAGACGGAACCCAAGACTAATGGGACACATTCAGCGTGCACTGGTCCTGATGAACCTTCATGACTGTTTAAAGTGGAATGATAACTGTTTTAAATGTGCAGCACAGATGAGGCCATTTTACAGGGCTTTAACGATTGACACATTTATTAAGGCATCCTAAAACATGGCAGCCTTTTTAGTCTTTATTTTTGCAGTTTCAAAAACATTACAAAAGTTCAAGTAAAGTACCACACAACTCTTCAAGTTCAAGAAGCTTAAACATAGGACTTGCGTTAAAATTCAAAAAATTTGGACAATTTCCAAAAAATAAGTATCATCACAAACAGTCCAATGTATGCCACAACTGGCTTTATAGCTTATTATCCACGAGAATCAGAAAGACCTACAAACATAAAGAGCTAATCACATTTCTTTTAGTGGCAGCTGCAGAAAAGCTAGAACCACCTGCAACTTTCACTGTGCTGGCAAACGGTATGGACAGTGGCACCAGTGGAGAATCTAATCAAACACATAAAAAGCTATGAATGGATGATTTTATAGAAATATAGTATCCCTTAATAACCTTTTTCAAATGGCAAGTTGTGACTCGGCACCTACCACGTACACATGAACAATTACGGCATAATGTATTACATTGATGATGCTGTCTTGCCCGTTTGGGGAGTGGGCGAATGAATTGTCACATCACTATGATTATTATTTTGTAAAATTTAAATTCAGTAAAAAACAATAATATGGGGGACAGAGAGAGAGAGAGAGAGAGAGAGAGAGAGAGAGAGAGAGAGAGAGAGAGGAGGAGGAGAAAACGGCCACTAAAACACCAGATTTGTGTCCGCTCTATTTGCACCCCAGCCAACCCCTTAAAAGCAGGTGTAGATAAAGACGTCTTACTTTCTATAACCTTCGTAAAAGGCGATATATACACCTTCTCAGGCTCTGCGGGGCACCAGTGGTGATCTAGAAGAGACCCCTCAGATGAGCAGCAGCAAGGTGGGGAGCAGGTCCCGCAGCAGATCTTTACTTCTGTGCCATCGTGCCACTCTTGACACTGGAAATCCTTCGCATCCGGCTTCTGACCGTACAGCCAGAAGTAGCACAAATCGTCCTCCGGAGGCAAGTAAAAGGCGCCTTTCCGTGGAACACACAGCAGGACAAGGGTGCAAAGCAGCAGAAACCCCTTCATGGTGCAGATGTCCTGCGGATAGGACAACGCTTCGTTCCCTTCACAGCCTGGGTCTCCTTGCTAGCTCTTGCAATCTTGTCAGTCCAAGAAACCAGATGAAAGAGAAGTAGCCAAGGCTGCCCAACTGAAATTTATTTCACGTCAAAAAAAATTCCTTGATGAGGTCAAGAAACGTGATTCGTTCCAGCTGACTCTGGCCCTACCCCTGAGCCACGCAAGAACGCCTTCTGACCATTCTCTGCCAATAAAAACAAAAAAAAAAAAAGGCTGATTCAGAGAACTGTTTAGCTTCTGGCCCAGTTTTTTTTTTTTTTTGGGTGGCTATCAGCTCCAGCTTGTTCAAATTTTCTCAGAAGCAAGCACTGAATTGGTAACTTAATCTGAAGTGAGACTATACTGAGTCCACAAGCACTATGGCTAAAAGAACCAAAGTTTTATACCCATCATACAAGCAGAGCTTGTACACCTTCTTCTGTACCTTCACAACAGCCTTATGAGATGGGTTAGACTGTGAGCTGGCCACTAGCCAAAGACATGACATAACTAAAACTAATGATGAGTCAAACAAGTTTAAAATGGGAAAGTGCACATGCTCAGAATACTTTTTTTAAAATCAAAGTTGGAGAAAATGTTGGCACTTTATTTCATGGCGTGGCTTCCTTTTGCAGGAAAGTGGTGGCCTTATTTTCAGAACCGCACAATCGTTCCCAACCATCTTAACCTGACCCTACCTTTTGAGCTTACTCCAGAGTAAGCATTCATGTGCATTGCAGGGGATTGGACTAGATTAGCCTTGGGGTCCCTTCCAACTCCACAATCCCATGATTCTTGTTATTAATTTTATTTCTTAGATTTGTATACCACTATTCATCTGAAGACCACAAGGCAGTTCACAACATAAAAATACAAAATGAGAACACGAAATACTGAAAAAAACACAAGCCAATAACCCTTGTCCCAAACACACAGTTTAAAAGGCCATAGAATGTTTTATTAGCCAGAGGCCTGGCCCTAGAGAAATGTTTTTTCCTGGCACCTAAAGATACGTATGGAAGGCCCCAGGGGAGCCTCCCTGGGGAGAGCATCCCACAAATGGACAGCCATGCAGAAAAAGGCCACCCTCCAGACCTCTTGTGAAGGAGGCACACAAAGAAGGGCCTCAGATGATAATCACAGGGTCCCGGCTGATTCATATGATTCCAGGGGCAAAGCTGCATGCTCCGCTACCGGGGGCGGAGAGCAGGCGGGGGCGCGGCGTGCATCATGGGGGCGTGGCACACTGCCCGCAGGGGCGTGGCACACATTCTGGGGGTGTGGCGTGCCGCCTGTGGGGGCGTAGCGCCTGGCACAGGTGGGGGTTTACAACACATGTCGGGGGGCGCTGCAATGGCACCCTACCAGAATAGTGGTGCCGGGGGCAGTGCATTGCCTCCGCACCCCTGTTCCTCCACCAGTGTATGATTCTATGTGCTTCACTTCCTTAGAAATAAACACTATTAAAATCATTGAGCAGAAATGGATACCACTGGGCTGTAACCATATACAACTAGGAGGCCCATTTCAGAACTGCTTCTGAGTAATAATATCATATTATTAAAGGACTATCTGCCTTTGCACAAGTGTGCATTCTAAGTATATTTTGCAGTGGGAAGTCTCCTCTTTTCAGTGGAGTTCACACCTAGGCAGGTGAGTTCAGAGATCTTGCTGGAACCCGGAACCTGCTACCACTTCTCCCACCCCCTGAACCCAGAAGCTGATGCTGCAGCCATGCAGCCCCACCCTTAGTGGGACAGTGAAGAGCCAGTGGCCGGGTGAGATGGCACTCTTCCATTTTGCCTCTGGCAAGGGAGCAGGAGGGCCTGTCCCTGGTAAGAATGGCCTATGAAGTGGAGTGAGGAGGCTAAGAGGAGGTCTCACATTAGGCTTGCCAAAGGTGGTGTACTGGAAGGCAGGGGGTCAGGAGTGCACTAGAGGATGTTCCCACTCGAGGGTTTAATGTTGCAATGGGTCCCTGGCATGTCAAAAAAGGTCATTGGCGTTAGACTTTCTTAACTTATTGTTTTTCCTCTTGAAAAAGGTAGATCTGTACTAAAGTGTGGGAGGGATATAGGCTGGCATTTTGATAACAGGAATTTATTTTTGTAGGCTTGCAAAAGCTTTCCTGAATGAGTGGTGCTGAACCCACAAGCAGCATAATGTGATAATATCCACTTCTTACTCTGAGTTGAGATGCTTGGGGTGAATGCAAACCATGGGCTCTCTGTCCCATTGAGATCGTGATCAAGATTGGGCTAGAGACTTTGGATATAATATCCAACTTTCATCCTGGGAAAAGTTATGGAAAGTGGAAATAAAATTTACTGCCTGCTGTTCGTTGAAAGAAAATTATATGAAAATGATGTACCATTGGTATCTAACCCCGAATAAAATTGCTAAAATGTACAAAATAAGTTCTAAACTGTGTTGGAAATGTAAAGAGAAAGAGAATACATTTTACCATATGCGGTGGACATGTACATTGGTAAAGGCTTTCTGGGAAATGATATATAATATAAATAAATAAGTAATTTTTTATTTATACCCCGCCCTTCCCAGTTCAGAAAACCAGGCTCAGGGCTGCTAACAACAAATTTAAAACACTTAATTGATGCAACAAAAAACAGCATAAAATACAGTAAAAACTTGAATAACAATAAATTCAGAATTCAAAAATCAATTTAGGGGGGGAAATCCATCCAATAAACATTAGATGATCACCAGGGCTAGCTGGCTAAATTAGTCCTATTTGGGCCAGCGAGGAGACCAGGGGAGAATTAGCTGTGGGATCCCAGAGCAGGTAATCTTCATAAAAAGGGGAGAGGGAGGGAAGGAAGGGGAATAAAAGATCAGGCTAAGTAAAAATTGAAAGCCATATGTATATAATGAACTTAATAAAATGTTTAAAAATACATTTGTTAAAAAACCAGAAGCCTTTTTACTAGGCATTATGGGTGAAGAGTTTCCAAGAGAAGATAACAGACTTGTTATGTATGCAACACAGCAGTGAGAATGCTACTAGCCCAGAGATGGGTGGAAGGAGAAATACCAACAAAACAAGAATGGCAGATGAAACTGATGGAGTATGCGGAGATGCCGAAACTGATGGGGAAGATCCAAAACAAGGAAGATCAAGTATTTTCTAAAGACTGGAATAAATTTGTAATTTACTTAAGACCACTGTAAACCATTAATATCTTTGGCAGGGATGTAAAGACACTGGTAATGTGGAATTGTTTTAATGGTAATTAATAGCTAGATAAGGGTAAAAGATGCAGTAAATGTAATCTTAAAGATAGAACCCAGGGAGAGAGGGAGGGAGGTCTAGCAGGGGTCAGCAAACTTTTTCAGCAGGGGGCTGGTCCACTGTCCCTCAGACCTTGTGGGGGGCCGGACTAAATTGGGGGTGGGGACACGAACGGATTTCTTTTTCTTCTTTCTTTCTTTCTTTCTTTCTTTCTTTCTTTCTTTCTTTTTCTTCTAAAATACAAATTTAATCTGCTGTGAGTAAAATGCATCTAGATAGCAACAGGCTGCTTTACGCAGAAACTGGTTTTATGTTTATTTTGAAGTCCAGAATAACAATGTTCTTCACTAGCCAGTTGCTAATGTTCTTCACTAACCAGTTGCTAATAACAATTCATTTTTTTTTATTTTCAAAGATCTTTATTGAAACTTAACATATATACATAATAATCAAAATTCCCAGTGATTCCCTCTCATAAAATATAATATCTAAATTACAACAGCTGCATAATTATACACTTAATTATAAAACCCACCACCCACCCTCTACTTCCGTCCACAGCAATTCAACTTCTGTATATTTCTTTCTACCTTTTATCCCTTGCATTCTATAATAAATTATTTTTGTTAAATTCTGATTTTTCTTTCTTTGTTTGTTTTGTTATTGCTTACAATTTTTATTCTAAGCCTATTAACATGTCATTTTTAGAACAATATTTTGACATGTAATCTTCGAAATACTTCCACTCCATTCTTAACTTTTGATTTGATTGATATCTTATAATTGAAGTTAATTTTGCCAATTCTATATACTCACTTAATTTACAAATCCACTCTTCCTTTGTTGGTGTGTCCTGAGATTTCCATTTAGTAGCAATCACTACCCTGGCAGCTGTTGTTGCATATAAAAAGATTGTTTTTTTTTTCCATATGTGATATGTCTTTGCCCACCAACCCTAACAGATAAGCTTCGGGATTTTAGCATTTTCTTAAGTTCCTCATGTATTATTCCCCTAAACTTCTTTATTTCCTTGCAACCCCACCACATATGAATTATCGACAAACGAATTCCTATGCCCCACAAATAACCCAGAGATGCATTTTAAAGAAAAGGACACATTCTACTCATGTAAAAACATGCTGATTCCAGGACCGTCCGCGGGCTGGATTTAGAAGGCGACTGGGCCGCATCCGGCCCTCGGGCCTTAGTTTGCATACACATGGTCTAAGGGTTTGAAAGAACTCTGTATTTTAATGTTTGAATTTGCTATGTTTTATATGTATAGTTTCCCCAAACAAACTTAATAAAACGAATATAAAAAAAGACGGTGATCCAAGAGCCCCACTAGGTAGGAGAAAGGGCCACTTCCACCGCCATCTTGAATACAAAGATGGACCCAAATCCAGGGGAAAGGGTGGGGATGTGCGCAAGTGTAGCCCCAGAAGACAGAGAGCTAGTTCAGAGAGGACTTGAACATCACACGATGACTACACTGGTCGTTATTGTATGCCTTGGACCACCTAAGGCAGTAATAAAGCAAACGGGGTGCGGGCCTTTTTCATAAGCACATCAGAATAAAATAAAACACATTGAATAATTAAGTACTAAATTTAATTAGTCCTAAGAATCCTAGCATGGATGATATCTGTTATGGGGACGGCTAGTTAATATGTGTAACAAGCGGCCATTGTGCACATTCACCACACCTCATGGAGAATGTGCACCCAATGCATCCATGAAGAGGGAATTGTGCCTATTTCCTAGTCAGCATGCATAATGTCCCAAGAGGTTTCAGGGAATGTGCATATCTGGCCTGTATTTGGTAGATTTTCCACGCAATGCGCACACTCTCTGGTCACGGCCTCCAAGACATATGCCCTTTTTCTATCTGAACCCCCTTGGCTGCTTCTGGACCACTGCCTCTTCTTACGCAGCCCACAACCTTCCCTTCCAGTAATCAGATGAGCAGTGGGGTCAGTCAGAATCGGAGGTGATGGGGGAGGGGAGCTGAAGAAGGGCTCCCCAGCAGGGGAAAAGGGGCTGCGAAGGAAAAGCTGTGATGTCCATCTGATCCATGCCACGGCCATTTTGGGCCCAGTCCACCACTGGCAAGTGGTCTGACCCCTGCCTTTCCCCCCAGCTGGCATGAAATGCTCTCAGTTCCACTAAAAAAAAGGGCAGGCCACATTGCTGCTTCTTTTACAGTTCTTCAGAATTGTACACAAGCTATACCTCTATAATGCTTTGCCCATCCTTACTTCCCTGGTTTGAAGTTGTTTGATGTTAGAAATGCCGTCGTATTGATGGAAGGATGCATTCACTTCTCTGACATCACTCCAGAGGCTAAGCATGTGGCCTGCGTCACTTCTCCACACTGCAATCCAAAGGGAGCTTCAGAGCTTGAGGAAATGGCAGGGCCACCACTGGATTTGTAGTCCTGCTGCTCATGCCAGCAGAAAAAGCAGCAGACGGGAAGCGAGGAGGGGCCAGAGGGGCAAATTGCTTCATGGGTGAAGCCATCATATGATGGTATCTGGCCTGACTTGGGCTCCAGACTGGCAGAGCAATTTGGATATGCTGCTCTGTCATGATGCTCCCCTGGCTGAGGTTTGGAATGCCCCCATGCTGTGCTTGCGCCCTGCCAACACACAGTGCTATGGACTTGAATAAAGTGTGGCAGTGAGAAGAGGAGTGGGCTGGATTCTCTTGGAGTAATCTCTCGGCAAAGGGTAGAATCAGAGATGCTTCACGCTTTTCTTCCCCTCCTCCTCCCCCCATCTCTTTTCCCTTGCTGAGTGATGCTACCTCAGCTGGTTGAATCTTCCCTCCCCATGATTCCTATGATGACTGAAGCTTTTGGGGGGGGGGTACTTCCATCAGAATTGTGGAAGAGGGAGGGGAGATTTAAAACATTCTGTTCCCTGAAAAGTGGGGTGAACTGCCTATCAGTATCCTAAGGCCCCACCTCATGGAGGGCAAGGAGGGAGCAGAGAGAGAGAAACAGGAACATTAAGGGCGAGAGCACCCAAAACCCTCCCACCAGTTCCACCAGTTCCACAATCTGGCTCAGCATGTTTTTACATGAGTAGAATGTGTCCTTTTATTTAAAATGCATCTCTGAGTTATTTGTGGGGCCTGCCTGGTGTTTTTATGTGAGTAGAAGGTGTGCTTTTATTTAAAATGCACCTCTGGGTTATTTGTGAAGGGCAAGAAGGGAGCAGAGAGAGAGAGCACCCAAAACCCTTCCACCAGTTCCACAAGCCAGCCTACAATCTGTGCCTGAGACAATCACCAGGGTGACCTGTGACTATTTAGGGCAGTCTTTCTCAACCTGTGGGTCCCCAGATGATGTTGAACTACAACTCCCATCATCCCTAGCTAGCAAGGCCAGAGCTCAGGGATGATGGGAGTTGTAGTCCAACAACACCTGGGGACCCACAGGTTGAGAACCGCTGGTTTAGGGTCCTTAATCAAGTATAGGGTAGTGGTGAGAGTGTTGGGCTAGGGATGGGGAGAGAAGGGTTCAAATCCCTCCTTCTCCATGGCACTCCTTGGGCAAGATCAGGACACTCACAGTCTCGCCATCCAACCTACAAGGCTCCTTGGAGGAAAGGTAAAAGATAAGCATAATAGAAAGCAAATAGAATTGCATCTTTCGGAGCTAATCAAGGCTAGAGGTCTAATGGAGGCAGTTAAACCATTGGGCCACATCATATAAAATCCCAGCAGCAATAGAATTTAGTCAGAAGATGAAAACTAGAATTGAAGAGACCAGGTTGCAAAACACACACTTTTATTGATTATTTGCAGATACATTTGACAAGTGCCTCTGATACAAACATGCTTCCATGCATTCACGGAGCAAATGATTCAGGATTTTCCTGATTTGCCTCTGCAGGAGTCATGCAAAAAAATGGTTATACAGTGAAAGATTAAGGAAACCTCAGAATCTGCCATGTGGCAAAAAAGAAACCCTCCCATGAGACCTGGCTCAGCTTTGGCAGGGAAGCCTAACCCTTTGAATTAGAGGAGGGCCTCCTTATTACTTGGCCTAGCTGGGGAACTTGTGCCACCCTGTTCTGGCCTCGAAGCAGAAGTAGTACCATTTTTAGGTGGCACCGTTGGAAACCACATGACTGTCACATACTCAGAGTACCCAGCGTGAGGCTCCAAAAGTGGTAAGTTGCTGGTGGCAAAAGGAGGACGGTCACTTGAACTTGGAACAACTTCTGCACCAGCAGACGATGGTGGAGCCAATCTAGTGGGGGCATCAGAGGAGCTAGAGGGTCTCACAGAAGAGCCGCCGTCTAGCTCAATCTCTTCCTCTCTTTCAGGGGTGTTTATCTTCTTCTGCCAAAATCTTCCGCAAATGAGGGGGAAAATGCAGTAGAATAGCACAGTTGCAAGAACTCCTCCAGAGAACCAGGTTATCCTCACCCAGTCTGAAACAGAAGAAAGACAATGATAAGTGCTGGTTCTGTTACCTATTTGCAGGATTGTTCTGCTCAATGGTACAAACTGGACACCCCAGGAATGGAGCGGGGGATTTTAACTAAAAACCCGGGGGGCGAGTATGGCTAGCATATGAGGTAGAGTATCTCAGGCTGCAACCATTCCCCCCGCGTCTCGCTTCAGGAGTCAATACTCCAACACAGGACAGGGCAGGAAAGGGTGCCATAGTAACTGGAGCCTGACTGTCCTCAGCTGAGAAGACTCCCTGTGATAAATTTCCCTACACGGGAGCGGCCTAGAAATTAGGACTCCCCGGACTTCGCCGAGAGAAGTCGCCTGCCCCCACCCCGTGTACAAATCTTGCCCAAGTCTTTCAGAGCTACTTGCAGAGTCGTCAGCAAGCTAGTCCGCGCGTGGCAACCCAGAGTCTTCTGACACGTAAAGACTTAGCGTAGCCTAAGACTGGGCCCACACGACCCCTTTGAAGCACCTTCGAAGGCCTTCTTGCCCTCCCCCCAGGTTTTCTGCCAGCTGGGCTTCACCCTAAGAGAGTTCCCGTTCCCAGGCTCCTAACCGAAAGCGCGCAGCCTTGTTGGAGAGGGGAAAGGGGCTTCGAAGGTGCCCTCCCCGTCGAGTGAAGCCTCTGAGCCGCATCCCCAGTTCAAAGGCGGGGAAGAGAGCGATAGACCGAAACGAAAGCCGATAGGGAGCGGGGGACCCGTGTCTAAAAGAGAGAGAACGGCAGGCGTGCGTGCAGACCTAGGTAGTATCCGCCCCGGGAGCTAATAAATGCCAAGGGAGATAGCCGCCTTACGTGACACTTTAGGCGAAGGAGGGCACGTCTCTGGTCCGCCGTCGGTGGGGCGCGCTGGGGGGCCGTCGGTGGGGCACGCTGGGCCGCGGTCGGTGGGGCGCGCAGTGGAGCCCTCTGCGAGCTCTTCGAAGGAGCAATTGCGCGTCTGATAGCAAGTGCCGCAGCAAAACTTGACTTCGGCGCCGTCGGGTTGCCCCGCGCACTGGAAAGCTTCCACCTGCGGCGGCTCCATCCCGTACAGCCACTGGGCGCACGTCGATCCATTGGTCTCGTTCAGCAGCAAGGGGTCTTCAGTGGGAGCAGGGACCGTGCTCTGGGTCTCGCCCCAAGGCAGAAGGCGCAGCAGCAGAAGAGCAGCGAACGGCAGAGCCGACTTCATGGCGGCGCAACTCACAGCTGGGCTCACCTCGAGGAACCGACCCACTCTCTCCAGCAAGCGAACGGCGTCTGGCCGGCTAGTCTAACCCGCCCCACCCGGACAGGTCCTCTCCACGCAAGCGCAGCCAGTCAATTACGATGAACCCGTATCAAACTTCCTCCGATAAGGGCTGCATACCGCGCAGAAAACAACCCTACACAACTCAGAGTCCTCTCGGATATCCGGCAGCGCTTCTCCGTGCTTTTCAAAAGGGGGGTGGGCGGGGCATTCCTCTCCCAGCAGGGGGATTGAACCAGGGACCTTGCGCCTTTAAAGCATATGCTCTCGAGCGGAGAGGTGGGGCTTAGGGGCATCGAAATGTTCTCTCCCTCGGTCGAAATGAGCGCCAATAGCTCCCGAAGTGGACTGAAACGGCTCTTGCGCCTCTCGAACGATTGCCCAATCTCCTGCCGCGATTTCTGGGGGGCTAGCCGCACGAGCCCACACGAGCTTACTCCATAGCTATCAACTTTTCCCTTTTCTTGCGAGGAATCCTATTCGGAATAAGGGAATTTCCCTTAAAAAAAGGAAAACGTTGACAGCTATGGCTTACTCACGAGTAACAGCCGTAACCCGCGTTTGAGTTACAAACAAACGGAGCTGGCAGATATTTACTCGCAAGTACTGCTCCGTCTTGACGCATCGCTTTATAGAAACAGCAGGCTCCGATGCAGGACCACTCATAAGTCTCGGTTGTTCTGTGGCGCTTCTTAAGGAGCAGTGTGGTGTAATGGTCAGCCTGTTGTCCTAGGAAGAACAGGTTCAAATCCTTGCTCGGTCATGAAGCTCACTAGGGGACCTTGAGAAAGTCAGTTTCTCTCAATCTAACCTACCCTGCAGGGTTGTTGTGCGGGTAGAATTGAAGCAGAGAGAACTACGTAGACTCATAGAAAAGATCAAGAGGGTCATCTAGTCCAACCCCCTGAAAAGCATGAACTCTGCTTTTAAACCTTTGAAATAACGCAGTATATAAATGTAGCAAATACATAAAGTAAAATAAATACTTGCTTTGAGCACATAGAAATCAGTACTGAACCAAAGAGGACGGGCTCCTGACTCTCGTTCATGCACATCTTATGCTTACTGGGTAATAACCAGCATTCAAATCTTTGGCAATTACTTGGGCTGTCCTCAAATATCTGAAGGAATGTCACATGCAGGATGGTGCAAGCTTGTTTTCTGCTTCTCCAGGGGATAGGATCCAAACGTATGGATTCAAATTACACGTAAACGGTAGAAATAACTTTGTCACGGGAGGAGCTGTTAGAGTTAGACCGGTGTTTCCCAACCTTGGGTCTCCAGCTGTTTTTGGACTACAACTCCCATCATCCCTAACTAGCAGGATCAGTGGTCAAGGATGATGGGAACTGTAGTCCAAAAACAGCTGGAGACCCAAGATTGGGAAATCCTGAATTAGACAGTGGAGCAAATAATCTAAGAAGGTGGTGGACTCTCCTTCATGGGAGGTTTTTAAAGAGTTTGGGTGGCCATCTGTCAGGGGTGTTTTTTTAGCTGTGATTCCTGCATTGCAGGGAGTTGGATGAGATGGCCATTGGGCTTTTTTCCCAACTCTACAGTTCTGTCTATGACAGTTGTCATCCATGCTGCCATTTTCTGGATGGCCCCCTCCCTCATTAGCCCATGTTGCTTTCTGGTGGGGAGCAAATTACTGCCACTTCTACAGTCCTTCCCTCCCACTTGAAAGAAGCTCAACTGTGGGGCTCTGCATTTGATCACAATCAACCTTTGTTAACCTCACCTGTCTCACCTCTGCTGACATTTCTGTTAAAGGTACAGCTGCAACTCACCTTGCAGAAAGGGGTTTGCATAAGGTTGTAACAGATAAAGGACTTCCAGATCCCTAAGCTATCCCTGCATCATTGACTTCTATGCTCACCTCTCTGTCCTTTCAAGTTTAGACTAATTCAGTGTTAGCTTGGATCCGGATTACAAATTCCTCCCTCTCACACTTCAGGATCAGAGGTCATCTTGGATCTATTCTCGGAGAATAAAGGAGAAAACATGGCCACCTTGATTTTCTCTAGACCAATCAGTTAACTTAGAACCAGACACTTCTCTATTCAGGTTATGTACTTCCTATAATAAACAGGGGTGTGGGTTTTTTTGTTGATCAATATGCATAGCTGTCAACTTTTCCCCTTTCTTGCTAGGAATCCTATTTGGAATAAGGGAATTTCCCTTTAAAAAAGGGAAACGTTGACAGCTATGCAATACGTCTCTCTGTGTGATTGCAACTGGCTGAGTTCACTCTGCAGAGAAATGCAAAAGCCACACACTCTAAATACCAAAGTTTAATAATATAAACTGCAAGATCCTTTGGGTGGGGGCTATGCTGGTTGCCTACATTTTCCAATAGTCCAGAATCTGCTGTGTTGCAATGAAAGACATCACATGTCTGTATGAACAAAGTCGCAGTGCCTGATGCTTAGTTTTAGAATTAGTGTGAGATACCCAGAAAGATGTGGGTGGCACTGTGGGTTAAACTACAGAGCCTAGGACTTGCCGATCAGAAGGTCGGCAGTTCGAATCCCCGTGATGGGGTGAGCTCCCGTTGCTCGGTCCCTGCTCCTGTCAACCTAGCAGTTCGAAAGCATGTCAAGTGCAAGTAGATAAATAGGTAAACGGCGTTTCCGTGCGCTGCTCTGGTTCGGCAGAAGCGGCTTAGTCATGCTGGTCACATGACCCGGAAGCTGTACGCAGGCTCCCTCGGCCAATAAAGCGAGATGAGTGCCGCAACCCCAGAGTCGGTCACGACTGGACCTCATGGTCAGGGGTCCCTTTACCTTACCCAGAAAGAGCAGGCAAGTCCAACATTTCCTGTTTGCTAGAATGGGCACTCGCAGAATGTGGATCCAACAGGAGGACTTACTGTCAAACTATGGAAGCCACTTCCCCTGGGTGCAGCCAGGTAGAGATGGGCATAACAAGGGCTTTTTTCCAGCCAGAACTCACACTCATTTCCAGCCCCTCTCAGCTGGTAGCCATTGCCATTCTGAGAGAACATGGGAGGTGTTCATGATGAGTTCTGGCACCTCTTTTTCTAGAAAAATTAGCACTGGGCATAACTTATATAAAAGGCTGATCACGTTCCTAGCTCTCTCTCTTACTCCATCTTGCTTGCTTGCCATCATCTACCACTGCATCTCTGCAGAGATGTAGCGACTTGTTGAATCTGAGGTTAAAAGACTCAGACTCCATCATCCATATACATACATATATATTTTACACACACACACACCTGTAACCGCAACCTAAGCCTGCCACCAGATTGCTACTGTATGTGAACTGTGAGTAAACTCTGTTTTATTATGACTTTTTTTGTGTTATTATTGTTTTGAGGGGGATAAATACCAGGAAGATCCAGGCTGCACCAAGGTATCCTGGACTGATTCATCAAAAAGGCTGTAACCAGCCGAAGCAAGAGTTTCTCTCAAAAGGGGAATACAGTGGTACCTCGGGTTACATATGCTTCAGGTTACAGACTCCGCTAACCCAGAAATATTACCTCAGGTTAAGAACTTTGCTTCAGGATGAGAACAGAAATTGTGCGGCAGCGGCAGCAGTGGGAGGCCCCATGATCTAAAGTGGTGCTTCAGGTTAAGAATAGTTTCAGGTTAAGTACGGACCTCAGGAACGAATTAAGTACTTAACCCGAGGTACCACTGTATAAGGAAGGAATAGTATCTAGCTAATATATCCTCTCCTAGTTTGTATACACATCCCTACAATTACAACTGCACCACAATCTGCAAGGGTGTCTTACATTTGTTGTGCCTTCCAAAGGGCTACTATTCTTGGCTCACCCCCAAATAAGTCCTGGAGCCTAAACCCCTCACTCCTCCAAAACACTTCCCTTTACAATCCTGTGGGAATGTTCAGGGAGAGGATATATTGTTTATTAATATCCTACCTAACTTGCGCTAGCAAGTTCTATAACTTAGCAGAGTTTTAACATTCCCCTTTTAAACACACAGTGGGTAGCTGGTTGCAAGCTTGTTTAAGTTTCTCAATATAAATTCCTGGTAAGTCCCCTTATTTCATTCTTAAAAGAATAAACACCCCACAATCTTGTATAAAGTACAGTGGTACCTCGGGTTACAGACGCTTCAGGTTATAGACACTTCAGGTTACAGACTCCGCTAACCCAGAAATAGTACCTTGGGTTAAGAACTTTGCTTCAGGATGAGAACAGAAATCGTGCTCCGGCGGCACGGCGGCAGCAGTAGGCCCCATTAGCTAAAGTGGTACCTCAGGTTAAGGACAGTTTCAGGTTAAGAACAGACCTCCAGAATGAATAAAGTTCTTAATCCAAGGTACCACTGTATATAAAAGAAGTTTACTCATACATTCAGTTTATAGATGGATCCCTGAAGGCAGACTTGGTTACAAAGTATATACATCTGAGTCTATCCCATATGGAGATAGTCTCTTTATCTCTAGCTAAAAAAAGATATTGTTTCTACAACGGATGGAATCAGAGAGGGAGGGGGCTGTGGGCCTGTTCCTTTTGTCACCAGGACAGGTAAGGTCACGTCCACCTCGTCACATGCAAGAGGAAGGATTCTCCAGCACAAGAGGAAACAGGAAGTTTTTGACTGGCTGGAACAAACATCCCCTTACATGTCCACTCTAGGAAAACAAGGAATGTTGTACTTGACTGCTACTTATGTTCCACATCCCACAAATCCTACTAATAAGTTGGGCTAGTTCTAGCACCAAGTGAAGTACTGCAGCCTCAGGATGTTCTTCCTCACATCTGTGGCACAGATGTATCAGCCCAGCAAGATTTAAGGGTTCATGGGTTTCTGGGAAATGTAGCTTTTGCCATATTGCATTTCTATCAAGAGGAGAAGTTAAATTCCCCAAAGGCATGTGAACGCTTTATGTGGACACACTGCTACACAGTGTCACAAACACAATGCCAAAAGCAAAATGGTGCAGGATGGGAAAGGTGATATGGAATCCTAAAAAGACATGGTCCTGGTACATCTGTAACAGAGCTGGCCCTACCCTAAGGCAAATGGAGACAACAAGTCAGGCAGCAGATGTTGGGGTTACTGGCAGCAGACTCCTGGCTGTTCTTCCTGAGTCCCATGACTGTATCACATGACCTCACTTGCACCTCCCACATAACTAGCCTGCCACCATTAGAGGAGAGGTTTTTGCCTGGCACTTAAAATTATATAATAATGACATAAGTACAGCCTCCCTGGGGAGAGCATTCCAGAAGTGGGGATCCACCCACTGGTGGAGGAAGAGGGGTGCGGGGGGAGCACACCGCCCCCAGCAGCACCATGCTGGTGGGGTGCCATCATGGCTGCCCCCCCTGTGCTGGGTGCCACGCCCACACAGGCAGCGCACCACACCCCCAGGACGTGTGCCATGCCCCTTGGATGCACGCCAGCCACCCCCAACTGCTCTCCATCCCCAACCCACCCCGGTGCCGGAGTATGAAGCTCCACCTCTGGATCCACCACAGAAAAGACCCATTCTCACGTTGCCAACCTCCAGACCTCTCATGGAGTGACACATAAAAAAGGGCCTCAGATAGTGGTCGCAGGTCTGCATCAGTTTATATGCAGAGTGGCGGTCCTTGCAGTATTGAGGTCCTGAGTCATCTAAGGCTTTATATGTCAAAATTAGAGCTTTGAATCAGGGGTGCCATCTCGCCTTCAGGATTGTGGGTGCCTGCCATAGCTGTCAACCTTCCCTTTTTTTGCAGGAATTCCCTTATTCCAGCGCCGCTTCCCGCTGCTTCCCGCTGCTATCCCGGATTGTTAGATATCCCGTAGACTGTCCCCGGGACAGGTAAGGCTGCTGATCCCTTATTTTCAAATCTGAAAGTTGACAGCTATGGTGCCTGCCGCCACAATGTGGATGTGCGACGTCACACACATATGCCTACACATAGTGTGCGTGTGACGTAGCATGTCCGCTTTGCAGTGGCCGGCAGCAGTGGCTCCTCTTCCTTATCCTCTCTGCTGCCAGTGAGACACCTTTTCTATGGAGAGGGGCTTGGACACAGAGGCAGAGAGGTTGCCTCTGTGTCTGACTCTCCCTCCACCCCCTCAGAAAAGGTGCCTCACTGCAAAGTGCGGAGGTGAACTGCTTCTCTCTTGGAGGCAGCACTGCTGCCACCTGCCAGCTTTTCACATTGACTTTGTGGATGCCCATCCCCCACAGTTATATTATTCTGGGTGCCCAGGCACCCAAAGCCCCCTGGAGTTGCCTCCTATGCTTTGAATTGCACCTAGGGAACTAATTTGTGGGAATGTTTTGATATTATCCCTCCTCACTTACACACATTCTCTTTGCAACTTATTGGAAGAAAGCTGATGATTCGTTTTGTTGTTTAGTCGTTTATGCGTGTCCGACTCTTCATGACCCCATGGACCAGAGCATGCCAGGCACTCCCGTCTTCCACTGCCTCCCGCAGTTTGGTCAGACTCATGTTTGTAGCTTCGAGAACACTGTCCACCCATCTCGTCCTCTGTCGTCCCCTTCTCCTTGTGCCCTCAATCTTTCCCAACATCAGGGTCTTTTCCAGGGAGTTTTCTCTTCTCATGAGGTGGCCAAAGTATTGGAGCCTCAGCTTCAGGATCTGTCCTTCCAGTGATCACTCAGGGCTGATTTCCTTAAGAATGGATAGGTATGATCTTCTTGCAATCCATGGGACTCTCAAGAGTCTCCTCCAGCACCAGATGATTCGTTAGAATCCTTTAATTAAGCAATCCAGTCTGTCTTTTCCCTGATAAGATTCCTATTTATTTCCCTCTTAAAATAATAATAACACAACACACTCTTCTTTAAAAGTAAGAACAACGTTTTACTCACATTCAGTTCAGAATGGCAGTTTGCACAATCTAGTAAGGAAAATAACAACACAATAAAATTCATTTCATATTTATTCAAAAATCTAATCAAATAGATTTAAATTATTCAACAAAATTGATTAACTTGATCCAGTGATACCAGCATTAACATTATAATACTGTAGGTTGATATGCATTACCCTGTGGAATGCCCTCCGATCAGATGTCAAGGAGATAAATAACTACACAAATTTTACAGGACATCTGAAGGCAGCCCTGTACAGGGAAGTTTTTTATTTTTGATGTTTTATTGTGTGTGTTCTGTACCTGCTAGAAGCTTTCCAAAATGGCTGTGGCAACTCAGTCAGAGGGCTGGGGTACAAATAATAAAGTTGTTGTTGTTGTTATCTGCTAATACTGTAAAAAATAAATAAATGCTAACGTCTTCTTCTTCCTTTTACTTTTGTTGTAAGTAATGTTATGTGAGGTGGATGAGGTACTGTACCTGCTAGACAGATTTGTAGCTGGTTGACAGATCCAACTCAGAGTGCTCACTAATGGTTCATCTTCATCATGGGAAAAAATGACAAAAGGGGTGTTGAGGGGTTCTATCCTAGACCCATTATTGTTGAAAGTCTTTGTAAATGGCTGTGATGAAGGTATTGTGGGGATACTCCTCCAATTTGCAGATGACACCAAACTAGGAGGGGTAGCTAATGCCACAGAAGACACCCTCAGGATTTAAGGTGACCTTAGCAGATTGGAGAACTGAGTCCAGAATAACAAAATGAATTTCATTAGGGACAAATGTCTGTTTCTACGCTTTGGCAGAAAGAACAAACTGCACAAATATAAGATGTGAACACCAGACTTACCAATAGTATGTATGAAAAGGATTTGGGATCTTAGTAGATTACATGGTTAACATGTGTCAACAATGTGGTGCAGCAGCAAAAAAGGCAAATGCCATTCTGTTCTGCATCAACAGAAGAGTAAGGGAAGTAGTAGTACCACTCTGTTCTGCATTGATCGGACCACACCTGGAATACTGTGTCCAGTTCTGGGAGCCACATGTGCAGAGGAGGGCAACCAAAATGATCAATGGTCTGAAAACCAGCCTTATAATGATTGAGGGAGTTGTGTGAGAATGTTAAGGAAGGTAGGAGAGGATATGTTGTTGTGATATTCTCCCTCCTCACTCATGCTAGTGAGTAAACAGCAGAGCACATTTCCTTTGTAATTTATTGTAAGAAAGCTGATGATTCGTTAGAATACTTTAATTAAGCAATCCAGTCTTATAATAATAACACAACACAGTCTTCTTTAAAAGTAAGAACAAAGTTTTACTCACGTTCAGTTCACAGCAGTCATCTGAAGGCAAGCTTTATCTTGTGGTTACAGTGAAAAGAAGGCTGAGCTACATCACAGGCTTTCTGCTTGTGGGCTCCATCCTATGTGAAGATTGAGCCATGCGCTGGCTAAGAACCAGGAGAGTCCAAGAGTAAGAGTCCAAGAGTCCAAGAGAAAGATGGTTGCATGGCCAGCCCTTTTATCTGGTCAGCTAGGGTTATGCCCATCTACCTGGTAACACACGGGGGGGGGGGGAAGGCTCCAGAGCAGGTATGACAGGAAGTCCTCCCTGTCTGGAGCCACATTCCCCCTGTGTGTCCATTCAAGGCAACAGGAAAATGTTGTACTTGACTGCTCAAGTAATAATACATCCCACAAAGTGTTTGTTTGTACACCAAGTGCAAAATTGGACAATTTTCTTATGTTCTTGCCTCTGTTGAGGACTTTATTGTTGCCATGGTCGATGACAGAGATTGCACACAGGTTGTGAAACATTTAAGCAAGGATATGGAGGTCAAGGAACTAGGAAAGATCTTGTACAATCTAGGAATCAAAGTTGAGAGAGAAGAAGATGGTTCTTTTCTTGTAAGTCAAAAGCAGAAGGTTGCTGAACTGATTGGCAATCTCGAGATGCAAGAAGCACATCTAGTTGCCACACCCATGAACACTGACTTCCCAAGGAATCAAGAGGATTCAATTCTTTGCCTGACAACAATAAATACAGGTCAGCAATAGGTAGACTTACACCTGGCCACAACCTGCAGACTGGACATAGCCAATGCAGTGGGAATTCTATGCAGAATGGTAAATGCTCCCACTGAACATTACTGGGTGGGTGTGAAAACAGTGGTTTCCTATCTTAAAGGTACCATGAATTGTAAATTAAGGTTGCCAGCTGACAGCAATCATGAAACAGTCAGTTTTACAGAAACTGTTTTCACATAATTGGCATCATAAATGATTCAGGACAGCCAAATCAGTTTCTGTGCCAAAACTGGGCCTAAACCCCAATTGAAATGGGTCAATAAAACCAGTTTTCTCCAAAAGCACCTGGATCTGGTCCATGAACACCTACTAAAGAACCTTGCCCAAGACAAGGAGGTGGACATCTTGATTTTCATTGGTGTGTAACCATTTCTTTTTCTCATTATCTATTGTTTGTTTGCTTGCTTTTTTATGGTATGATGTAATACCCTGTTAATGCACTTTTGGGTTGTTAGTAATGCAATAAATAATTTTTAAAAAATCAAGGTGACCCATTTGGGTTCTTTTTATATCTTTACTTAACCTTATATGTCCCAGGGTAGTGATTGTGGTTTTTATCACTCGCTTTGTTCATAAAAAACTATACAAAGTGACTTGCAAACTTTTTAGAAATACTAAAACCAATTCTAATAAAAATTATGAATAAAACCTTTAAAACCCTCTGCATCTATACAAATAACATACAGGTCTAGCAGATTATGCCCAACCAAAGAGTCTACAAATATTTTAAAATCCTCTGAACTAAGGACCAAAAGCCACAGGGAGAAAGGCAAATCTTTCACTGGTGTCTAAAATTAGACAAAGATGGAACCTCTGCACATCATTTGACTTTCTTACTCATTTTGCAACATTTCCCCATTGCTACTGTACTATTGATATTGTATGAACTATTCACATACTATTTAAAACCCCACCTATCAGTACGAGAGCATGCGCTTTGCAGGTGCAACGTCCCGGGATCAGTCCCCGGGCAGGGACGGGAGTACCGCACCCACACACCCCCTGTCTGAAAGTTCAGAGAAGCCGCTGCCTCACAGCGGAGAAGACCCTCAGTGTTATCTTGCTTTCTGCAGGGGGCGCTTGTGGAATTGGAATCGCGGCTGCCCCAGCGGAGACTGCGGCCTTGCAGCCCCTGTCAGATGAAAGGTGATACCGGGACATTGTCTTTGACTGGCTGCGCTTGAGTGGGGCGGATCTGTACGCGTGTGGGGTGGGGTAGATTAGCCAGCCAGACGTCGTTGCTTGCTGGAGAGAGTTGGTCGGTTCCTGGAGGTGAGCCCAGCTGGGAGTTGCGCCGCCATGAAGTCGGCTCTGTTCTTCATCCTCTTGCTGCTGCTGCGCCTTCTGCCTTGTGGCGAGACCCAGAGCACGGCCCCTGCTCCCACCGAAGACCCCTTGATGCTGAACGAGACCAACGGATCGATGTGCGCCCAGTGGCTGTACGGGACGGAGCCGCCGCAGGTGGAAGCTTTCCAGTGCGCGGGGCAACCCGACGGCACCGAAGTCAAGTTCTGCTGCGGAACCTGCGACCAGACGCGCAATTGCTCCTTTGAAGAGTTCGCAGAGGGCTCCACTCCGCGCCCCACCGACCGCGGCCCAGAGCCGTGCCCTCCTTTATCTACACTGACATGTAAGGCGGCCACCTCTCGCCATTTCTTAGCACCTGGAGTGGCCACTACCTGGGCATAGCTGTCAACGTTTTCCTTTTTTTTTTAAGGGAAATTCCCTTATTCCGAATAGGATTCCTCGCAAGAAAAGGGAAATGTTGACAGCTATGTACCTGGGGCTCGGTCTGCACGCACACCTGCCGTACCCCCTCTTTTAGACACGGGTCCCCCGCTCCCTTTCGGTCTATTGCTCTCTTCCCCGCCTTTGAACTGGGGATGCGGCTCAGAGGCTCCACTCGACGGGGAGGGCACCTTCGAAGCCCCTTTCCCCTCTCCAAAAAGGCTGCGCGCTTTCGGTTGGGAGGCTGGGAACGGGAACTCTCTTAGGGTGAAGCCCAGCTGGCAGAAAACCTGGGGGGAGGGCAAGAAGGCCTTCGAAGGTGCTTCAAAGGGGTCGTGTGGGCCCAGTCTTAGGCTACGCTAAGTCTTTACGTGTCAGAAGACTCTGGGTTGCCACGCGCGGACTAGCTTGCTGACGACTCTGCAAGTAGCTCTGAAAGACTTGGGCAAGATTTGTACACGGGGTGGGGGCAAGCGACTTCTCTCGGCGAAGTCCGGGGTTTCCTAATTTCTAGGCCGCTCCCGTGTGAGACGCGGGGTGGGGGGTGGGGGTTGCAGCCTGAGATACTCTACCTCACGTGCTAGCCATACTGGCCCCCCGGCTTTTGGGTTAAAATCCCCCACTCGATTCCTGGGGTGTCCAGTTTGTACCCTTGAGCAGAACAATCAAGCAAATGGGTAACAGAACCAGCACTTATCATTGTCTTTCTTCTTTTTCAGTCTGGGTGAGGATGCTCTGGTTCTCTGCAGGCATTTTTGTTACCTTGGTAGTCCACTGGGGTTTCCCCCGCACTCGCGGAAGATTTTGGCAGAGGAAGGCAAACACCCGTGAAAGACAGGATGAGAGCGACCTAGAGGCCGGCTCTTCTCTGAGACCCCGTGAGCACCGTGGCTCCTCCACTGCCTCCTCCAGATCGGCTCCACCGTCGTCTGCTGGTGCATCCAGCAACGCACCGAGTGTCCAACCCCAAGCTGGGAATGAGAGAATCCCACTCCGAATTGAGCCTTCTCCCTTGCTGCCGAACCCAGGCGGCAGAAGACCCCGGGCTCGGTCCACCTTTTAGCATCTTCTCTTATTCAAGGTGTTAGGCTTTCACAGTATGCTTGTCATATGTATATGCAAATTATCTGTAACAATGTGTGTTTCTCAGCCTGGTTTCCTAAATTCACGTTTTTTATCTTCTGACTAAATTCCATTTCAGCCGGGGCTTTATATGATGTGGCCCAAGGCAGAGCCGTAGCTACGGTGTGTTTGGGTGTAGTATGGTGGATGGCTAGCCTGGGGTTTTTTTTGCCCCGAGTGAAGCATCAAGAGGGCGCCATTGAGACTCCCAGGCTATGTGTGTTTTTGTGCACGCAAATGTGCGAGGGTGGTGTTATTTGACCAGGGTGAAATAAAGCCTCGTTTTACCCCTGCCCAAGGGTTTAGCTGCCTCCATTAGATCAGTAGCCTTGATTAGCCCCTACAGATGCCATTCTGTTTGCTCACTATTATGTTCATATTTTTAGGGACGCGGGTGGCGCTGTGGGTTAAACCACAGAGCCTCGGACTTGCCAATCAGAAGGTCGGTGGTTCGAATCCCCGCGACGGGGTGAGCTCCCATTGCTCGGTCCCTGCTCCTGCCAACCTAGCAGTTCGGAAGCACGTCAAAGTGCAAGTAGATAAATAGGTACCGCTCCGGCGGGAAGGTAAACGGCATTTTCGTGCTCTGGTTTGCCAGAAGCGGCTTAGTCATGCTGGCCACATGACCCGGAAGCTGTACGCCAGCTCTCCCTCGGTCAATAAAGCGAGATGAGCACCGCAACCCCAGAGTCAGCCACGACTGGACCTAATGGTCAGGGTTCCCTTTACCTTTACCTTCTATGTTCATATTTTACTTTTCCCCCAAGGAATCCTGTGTCTCTCACCAGAGGGACCACTAAATTTTGCATAGAGGCTGTGTTTTAAAAAAATTAAACATTGTCAGTGACGACACAGGAAAATATTGTTGAACTTTTGTGTGTAACACTTGATTAGTGAACACCTTGGCATGCTATATATTTACACCTAAAAATGTTTTTAACCAGTGAATAATTCTGTTTAGTGACTGTTCTACATTACTTGCTTTAATCTCTATATATCTGCATAAGCATATATAACATGGGAGTATATACCACATAATGCCCCCAAGATTTTTTGTTTGACTTTTAGGGTTATATGACTACTTCTTGATAGATCCTGAAGAGGCAAAGGAAGAAGGCAAGCAGACAGCAAAGTATGCCTCTTGAGTCAATTGCTTCTGGGATGCTTGAAGAAGATATAGATGAATAGACAGATAGATGTCACACTGACCTTTGTCAAAGCTCTTGACGTATTCATTAATAAATTCATTAAAAATATAATGTGTGTTTTCATCCAGGTTTTCTGAAATGTTTTGTTGAAGCTTCTGGTGGGAAGGGGGGCAGTCATGCGATGCTGTCTCCAAAGGCTGTAGCCAGTAGCTGCTTTTGCTTGATTAACAGGAGATGATTCATCTCCAGGAGAAAGCAGGTTGCAGCTAAGCAATCAAGGACTTTGTATTGAAATTCTGGTTCATGTATCTCTAACGGAAAAGGTCAGGGTTTTTTGCGCAGTGGAACAGGTGGGCAGAAGGGTTTAACTGCTAACTTGTTTCAAGGACCAGGATAAGATCTTTGCTGCCTGAAGCAAACAACAAAATGGTGTCCTTCCCCAAGGCACAGGAATAAACCAATTTGACTGGTAGTTGAAACTCCTCTAATAGTGGTGAAAGGACAGTGTCGTCAAAAGTGCTTGAGGGCAGCTAGCTAGCATAGCAGGTACAGGGCAGCAGCCACGCGACACTTAATAGCTCAGTTCCCTCCCTAAACCTCCGTGGGAATGTTGAGGAAGGTAGGAGAGGATATATTGATTAAATATTATTCCTCCTCACTCAGCTAGTGAGCAAGCAGCAGAGCACATTCCCTTGCAGACTGCTGGAAGCAAGTTGATGATTTGTTAGAATCCTTTAAATTAAGCACTCTAGTCTGGCTTGTCCAGTCTGGATTGTTCCTGGTAAGTTTCCCCTTTATTTCCCTCTTAATAATAATAATAATAATTTATTATTTATACCCCGTCCATCTGGCTGAGTTTTCCCAGCCACTCTGGGTGACTTCCAATCGAGTGTTAAAAACAATACAGCATTAAATATTAAAAACGTCCCTAAACAGGGCTGCCTTCAGATGTCTTTCAAAGATAAGATAGCTGCTTATTTCCTTCACATCTGAAGGGAGGGTGTTCCACAGGGTGGGCGCAACTACTGAGAAGGCCCCCTGTCTGGTTCCCTGTAACCTCACTTCTCTCAATAAGGGAACTGCCAGAAGGCCCTCAGTGCTGAATCTCAGTGTCCGGGCAGAACGATGGGGGTGGAGATCCTTCAGGTATACAGGACCGAGGCCATTTAGGGCTTTAAAGGTCAGCACCAACACTTTGAATTGTGCTCAGAAACATACTGGGAGCCAATGCAGATTTCTCAGTACCGGTGTTTTGTGGTCCCGGCGGCCACTCCCAGTCACCAGTCTAGATGCCGAATTCTGGATTAATTGTAGTTTCCGGGTCACCTTCAAAGGTAGCCCCACATAGAGCGTATTGCAGTAGTCCAAGCGGGAGATAACCAGAGCATGCACCATTCTGGCAAGACAGTTCGCAGGCAGGTAGGGTCTCAGCCTGCGTACCAGTTGGAGCTGGTAGACAGCCGCCCTGGACACAGAATTAACCTGCGCCTCCATGGACAGCTGTGAGTCCAAAATGACTCCCAGGCTGCGCAACTGTTCCTTCAGGGGCACAGTTGTCCCATTCAGGATCAGGGAGTCCCCCCCCGTCCCCCCAAAACAGTATCTGTCTTGTCAGGATTCAACCTCAATCTGTTAGCCGCCATCCATCCTCCAACTGCCTCCAGGCACTCACACAGGACCTTCACTGCCTTCACTGGTTCTGATTTAAAAGAGAGGTAGCGCTGGGTGTCATCTGCATACTGATGAACACCCAGCCCAAACCCCCGATGATCTCTCCCAGCGGCTTCATATAGATATTAAAAAGCACGGGGGAGAGGACGGAACCCTGAGGCACACCAGGGTTCCTCAGTTTCAGTCCCATGATGAGGCCTGAATCCCGATTGGAAGGGATCCAAATGGTCCGCATCCTCCAGTGGAGTTGTTCAGCAACCACCTGCTCAATCACCTTGCCCAAAATAATAATAACACGACAGTTTTCTTTAAAAGAAAGAGTAATTTTTTACTTACAATCAGTTCACAGCAGTGCTCTGAAGGCAGGCTTTATTTTGTGGTTACAGTTATATTTGTAGAGAAAGGAAGTCTGAGCTAGGCCTCAGACTTTCTACATTGTGGCTTCCATCCTCTGTAAGGATGAGCTATGTAGTGGCTAAGAGCCAGAAGAGGAGGTCCAAAAGAGGAGTCCAAAAGGAGAAAATGGAAAAAAGAGAAGATAGCTGCATGGCTAGCCCTTTACATGGTCACCTAGGGTCACACCCATCTATCTGGTCACACACAGGGAGAGGAGGTTCCAGAGCAGGTATGACAGGAAGTCTTCCCTGTCTGGAGTCACATTCTCCTGTGTGTCTGCTCTAGGCAACAGGAAAATGTTGAACTTGACTGCTTCAGTGATGATACATCCCACAATCTCAGCATCTGGTGCCTGTGGCAGCTGCCTTACTCTGCCCTATCTTAGGGCAAGCCCTGCTTGTTTCCCTCAGCTATGGTTGTAAACTGGAGTGAGTGGCATAAAAAGAAAGAAAAGAAAAGAAAATACCTTAAACTACCAGTTATGGTCAGCATCTCAATCTGGATTTGGCTTTTTAGAACACACATCTGAATCTATTATTTTTTTAAAAAGATGGTACCAGCCCCAGAGATCTTGCTGGGCCAGCCCAATATATTTTGTGGCTGGAGGTAGAGGAAGAGATTGTATCCCACTCCTGTTTCATATGCAGGAGACAGTGTGGCGTAAGGTAAAGGTAAAAAACCCTTGGATGGTTAAGTCCAATCAAAGGCGACTATGGGGTTGCGGTGCTCATCTCGCTTTCAGGCCGAGGGAGCTGGTGTTTGTCCACAGACAGCTTTCCGGGCCATGTGCCAGCATGACTAAACTGCTTCTGGCGCATAGGGACACCTGATGGAAACCAGAACACATGGAAGCGCCGTTTACCTTCCCATTGCAGTGGTACCTATTTATCTACTTGCACTGGCGTGCTTTCGAACTGTTAGGTTGGCAGGAGCTGGGACAGACCAACAGGAGCTCATGTTGTCACGGGGATCCCAACCATCAACCTTCTGATTGGCAAGCCCAAGAGGCTCAGTGGTTTAGACCACAGCAACAGTGTGGCATAGTGGTCAGAGGGCTCAGCTAGGAAACCAGCTTAGGAAACCAGGGTTCCCTCAGCCATGAGTGAAATCTTATTCTCAGATGTGATTTAGTTGTAATACTTGTATGTAATAACTTTGGGAAATCTGTGACTATTAAAAACTAGGGAATTGAAAATGTATAAAGTTGTGAATAAACATTTAATAACATAAAGTCATGGGGGATAAATGCTTTGACAGCAGTACATGTGAAAAGGATCTAGGAGTCTTAATAGACCACAAGCTTAACATAAGCCAACAGTGTGATGCAGCAGCAAGAAAAGCTAATGCTATTCCAGGCTGCATCAATAGAAGTTTAGCGTCATGTTCAAGGAAAGGAATAGTCCTGATCTATTCTGCCATGGTCAAAACACACCTGTAGTCCTGTGTCCAGTTCTTGTTGCCACAATTCAAGTTTATTGACAAGTTGGAACATGTGCAAAGGAGGGCGACCAAAATGATCAACAGTCTGGAAACCACATCTTTTGAGGAATGGTTAAGGGATTCATGATGGATATGGGTTGAGGATTAAATCTGTAAATTCAAATTTAAACCTTCTGTCAGAGTAAACAGGCTGTGAAGCCCTTTTAACAGAGTAAAAACACTTATGCACTTTTGCAGCTTACAGGTAGCTAGAAATTAGGCAAATTATCCCTATTTATTTGCGGTCTATTGACCTTTCTCCTCTTTGTTTTGTTTTTTTTAAAAAAATAATATTTATTAAAAAAAATTATAAAAAAAGAAAAAACAAAACAGATAAAAAACAAAACAGAAAAATAGAAAGAAAAAATACAACCATCATTCTCAAATTTTCAACTTTCATTACCTTCTTTCTTTGACCTCCTCCTCCTCCCCTTTCTTGTATCCTGGTTAATTATTATCACAGCAAATCCTTTCCATAGTTCATAATATTTTGTCCTTACATTACCTTAATCTATTTTCATCTTGTTTTATAGCAAACCTTAAAACTTAAAACTCAAATCTTATTTTTACCAACTTCTCATAACCATATCATTAACCTAATTCTTTAAACATTTTTACTAGAACCAAGTAGTTCCGTTTCAACACTTTTCTAACATTCATCAATTATTTTAAAACAGTCCTAATGATACAAAAAAAGTAAAACAAATCCAATCTTCATCCAGCGTCCCCTCCCCCTGGTCCCGGATTTTGCCAGTCCTTTTTGTCCCATTAATCTAGCACATTAACCTGGTATCCTTATATCCGAGGCCCTCAAGTCTCTTCCATGTCCCTTCCGCGACTCTTCTTCATATTTTCCTTTCACTCGTGGGAACTCCATCTTAGTAATGTTTTTGACCCTTTTCAGCAGATCAGCCCCATTTCCATAGTCCAGACTAAACTCCATGTAATATTTAAACACCTGTTTCAGATTCCCTCCAAAATTAAGAGCCCCCACAACTCCCAACATCTGACGGCCCATTACCAGACTCAGAAAGTCCAAACATCCCTGCATGGGAGAGTCAATCCAACCCCCCATTTCCAAACCAAACCAAACTTTATCTTTCCAAATCTGGTTTTTTTCCAAATTCATTTATCAAATCCAAAGGCTCATATTCCTGCAGGGCCGCAACTCCCTCCATTTCTGGCACCCAGGATTCAGCAGCATCCTCTCCTCTCATCTGTGCTGTCATAGCACACTCCTGTTTTAGTTCCTGGGTAGGCTCGATGTAGTTTCCTACTGCCTGTTCAAAATTTCTGGCCGCATTAGTCATCAGATCCGTCTTCTGGCTTAACTGGTCCAATAGGGCATTTATTTTACAGAAAGCACCCAACAGAGCTTCTGAAAACATTGTCCTACAAGGTCACAAGTCCTTTCCCACGATTGTAATCTGTAGCAGCTGCAAGCTCCTGAAATTGGTTACAGTTTCACAGTCTCCCTCTAGGGGGAAAACTTCTGTTTATTCTTTCTTTTAAGAACAATAGCAACAAAGTTTCTTTTTTAAGATATTCTGTCAATATTTGTTCCTTTGAAATGCGAAAGGAAACAATGGAATCACTATATTACTTTTCTTTTAGCTATCTGTCAAAAACATTTGTCTCTGGTCAATGAGCTTCAAACGTCGGTCCTGACACTCCGCTCCAGGATCAGGACAGTGGAAAGTTACTTTACTTTAAACTCACTTCTGCAGGTTTCCCCCCAAAAGAGATCCCCCTTCTTCTCCTGCTACTGAAGGGGGGTTCCACGATTTTAAATGATGAAAGCCAATCCTTTAAAAGTAATTTTCTAAGCTCTAGTTTACATTTTCTTTGCTTTATTCTGACTACAAAGAAACGGAAGCCTGACTTCCTGTTTAGACCTTCCCGTTTCAGTACCAAATTGAAATAAATTTTGAGTCCAATTCCTCTCTACTGGCCAATCCTTCTTTAAAGTCCAGTTGTTCAAGGTTTAAGTACTCACGGGTGATTCTTTAGATGCCAAATTGTCCCAGGAAAAAGGCAGCGCTCTCCGGCAACAGCTATGCGGCTTCGCTCCACGGAAAAAGCAGTTGACTCACAGCACCTCGCCACTTCCCCCTCTTCGCTTCGGAGCCTGTTAATGGGTTCCTTTGCCTGTTGGGTGGGGCGCTAAAGGCGCCCGCCGAGTCCCATGGTCACAGGCTTCATCCGCCTGTGATTTTTTAAAGGGTCCCCGCTTCGCCGTAGTGGTAACGACCCGTTTCGCGCGGAGCTGGTCCCTCCAGTTCAGAGGGAGTCCGCCATTGCCGCTGGCGCCACCCCGGAAGTCCTGACCTTTCTCCTCTTTGTTCCCATTCACATTTTACTAAAAACATAAAGGTTTACTTACATTTCAATGAAAGCAGGAAATATATCAAAGTATTATTCAGGTAAAAAATACTTCTAAGTTACAAAATATAAAACTAGTTTCAAAAATAGGGTCTGGGCTCTGAGAAGAGCCTAGGTATCTACGTGTGCTCACATCGCTGGCTTGAAAGAAGAGCGAGACTGAGGTAAGGAGGAAGGAGAAGATAAAGATCCTTTGCCCCATTTCCTGCAGAAAAAAGTATAGGGTATGACATCACACAGACCTATCTTCTCTAGGAATACAGAAACTCTGTGAGCCTTAGCCCTGTCATATGCTTATTTAGCAAACATTATTATCATGTTAGGATCCCTTCCCACTCTACAATTCAATGCTGCTGCTGCTGCTGCTGCTGCTGATAATAAAAATAATAAATAACAATAATTTTAATATTTATTCCCCATCCATCTGGCTGGGTTTCCCTACCCACTCTGGGTGGCTCACAGCATCAAACATCAAACATTAAAAACTTCCCAAAACATTGCTGCCTTCAGATGTCTTCTAAAAGTCATATAGTTGTTTATTTCCTTGACATCTGAAGGGAGGTCGTTCCACAGGGCTGGAGCCACTACTGAGAAGGCCCTCTGCTTGCTTCCCTGTAACCTCACTTCTCTCAGTGAGAGAGCCAGCAGAAGACCCTAGGAGGAGGAGGACCTCAGTGTCTGGGCTGAATGAAGAGATGCTCCTTCAAGTATACAGGGCCGAGGCTGTTTAGGACTTTAAAGGTCAGCAGCAACACTTTTATGTTCACTGGGAGCCAGTGAAGATCCTTTAGGGCTGGTGTTATATGGTCCTGGCAGCCAAGGGTGACCTTGGGACAGTCAATGCCTCTCAGCCTAACCAACCTCACAGGGTTGTTGTTGGGAGAATAAAATGGTGAGGGGAGAGAACCATGTAGGCTGCACTGAGATTCTTGGATGAAAGGTGGGTAATAATAAACTGGCAGTGGAACCTTCCTTCAGTGCTGACCAGAGAGCGTTGCCTTCCACCACACTTAGGGACATCAGGTTTTATTAAGAATGATAGGGAGGCCTTCTGGCAATTATAGGACTGCTCTCCATCACTTCTCACCCTATAGTATCTTGCACCTGAGGTCAGAGTCTCATAGTGGGGCTGGTCATGAGCAAACTAAATCCCCCTGCTGACATTTCCTTCAAGGAGCTCAAGGTGACATACATAGGTCTCTTTCCCACCCCATTTTATCCTCACGACAACCAAGTGAGGCAGGTTAGGCTGAGAAACAGTGACTGGCCCAAAGTCACCCAAAGAGTTTCATAGCCAAATGAGGTTTGAACCCTGGTGTCCCAGATCTTAGTTCAGCACTCTAACCATCATGCCACACTGATTCTTTCTCTTTTAAAGAGAAAACATGGGAAGGGGAAGCATATCTGGATTCTCATATTAAGCACCATGAATGACCAGAATAAGGCAGTCATGGCACTACCGTGGGCTTCCTACAGAGCCAGAGAATAGAAATCAGAAGTGGGATGGTGCCTTTCTGATCCTTGCCTCTCATCAAACTCTTTCCTGAGGCAATATGGGGTTTTAGACCTTCTAGCACATGGTAGGCAAACTAAGGCCTGGGGGCTGGATCTGGCCGAATCGCCTTCTAAATCCAGCCCGCAGATGGTCCGGGAATCAGCATGTTTTTACATGAGTAGAATGTGTGCTTTTATTTAAAATGCATCTCTGGGTTATTTGTGGGGCATAGGAATTCGTTCATCCCCCCCCAAAAAAAAATATAGTTCACCCCCCACAAGGTCTGAGGGACAGTGGACCGGCCCCCTGCTGAAAAGTTTGCTGCCCCCTGTTCTAGAGGGACAGCGGACATGATTTTCACCTCTCAACAGCTTCAAGAAAAATGCAGAGAGCAAACCTAACCCCTGCATATGATGTTTATTGACCTGACTAAAGCCTTCAGCACTATAAATCGTAATGCCCTGTGGACTGTCCTTCTGAAAATTGGCTGCCCGGATAAATTTGTGAACATCATTTGGCTTCTCAATGATAATATAACAGCAGCAATCACAGATAACAATGGCTCTCAAAGTGAACCATTCACAGTAGGACCAGGTGTTAAACAGGGTTGTGTTATCGCCCCGACTCTATCCATTATTTTCATTGCCATGATCCTACACCTTGTTGAATGGAAACTCCCCACCAGAGTAGAAATCATACATCTAACAGATGGAAAGCTCTTTAATATCTTTGCAGGAGCTTACAAAAAGCTTGGCCTGTTGTTCAACATCCAAAAAACCAAAGTGCTGCACCGACAAGCATAAAACAACCCCTCTGCAGTGCTACAAATCCAGCTTAATGGTGTAACATTGGAAAGTGTCAATCAATTCTCCTACCAGGGCAGTTATCTTTCCACAAGGGCCGACACTCATGCCAAAATCCAGCATTGCCTGAGCTCTGTGAGTGCAGCTTTCTCCCAATTGAAGTGCAGAGTGTTTGAGGACCGGGACATTCTCAGGGAAACCAAAATTCTTGTTTACAAAGCTATTGTATTACCAACCATACTGTATGTTTGTGAAACATAGACCACTTATAAACGCCATCTCCAACTCCTCGAAAGATTCCATCAGTGGTGTCTCTGAAATTTTTACACATCACTTGGGAAGACAGGTGAATTAATACCAGTGCACTAGCTGCAGAGAATAGAAATCCAGCCTCTTTTTGGCAGTTAATTTCCAGATACCTGGGTAGGCCGCTTGCAAGAATAGAACCCCACATCTCAGCGGACACTTGGGAAAGATACTTCGCCGATCTGTATGCAGCCCATGATGCCTGCGGAGATACGGTGGAGCCGGAAGTACTGCCCGATTGGGACCCAGTTACATGCCCTGAAGTTGAAACTCTCATAGATCGATTTAAAGCAGGCAAGGCCCCCGGTGATGACCTTATATCCATTGATGCCATCAAAGCAAATAAAGACTGGTGGATCCCACTTTTAGCAGCACTTTACACGCATATAAACAAAACAGCAAAATTTCCCTCAAGCTGGAGCTCTGTGTTGATTGTATTAATACATAAGAAAGGCCCACGTACAGAGCTGAGCAACTTTAGGCCAGTCAGCTTGCTAAATGTCATTGGGAAGATTTACTCGGGGTACCTGCTAAACAAACTATTGAAATGGATGGAGGACGACAATATCATTGCCGATGAACAGGCGGGTTTTCGCCCTGGAAGATCTACCACAGACCAAATATTAATCTTGAATCACCTGGAGGAAAAGTATGCCGGCAAAGCCCCAAAGGTTCTTCATGTGGCTTTTATTGACCTTAAGCAGGCATTTTATCGAATCTCTAGAATGCAGCTATGGACAAAACTGGCTGCTACAAAGATCGATCGTCGTCTCCTTCATCTGATTATCAGCCTCCATACAAACACCTTTCTGAGAATCAGGCTAGACAATAAAGGCCTAGTCTCCAACCCTGTTACCACCACTAGAGGGGTAAGACAGGGTTGTCTATTGGCCCCAGCATTGTTTAGCTTTTACATTAACTCACTGGTGACTCACATGGCCAATGATGCTTTCCACCCCCCCAAATTAGCAGGCCGATCTCTGAATGTTCTTCTGTATGCGGATGACGCCGCACTTCTTGCCAGATCCCCTATTGGACTGAGGAGAATGTTGCAAGCTCTACATGAATACTGTGATCAGCATGAGCTCCAACCCAACTATGCTAAGACCAAGATCATGGTCTTCTCTGCCCGACCGAGACTCCATCGATGGTCGATGAACGGGATCCCCCTAGAGCAGGTTAACTGCTTTAAATATCTGGGACAAGTAATACGGTCAAATAGGTCTTTTCTGGCCCATAGAGACTATATAACAACTAATGCATCTAAAGCAGCCATCCAGATTAGATCTCTATATGCTAAGAATCAGGCTCAATCAGTGAAGATAGCTTTGAGACTCTTTCAAATGAAAGTCCTCCCCCTTCTTTTGGTGGGCATCTCTTTAGGCTCCCGTAGGGATTTTTTGAAACTGGATTCTATCCAAACGCGATTCCTTAGAGCCATCCTTAGGATTCCCCCCTCGGTAGCGGGTGCGGTTATGAGATTAGAGGTCGGCTGGCAAGCTCTACGGTATGTGGCCTTGAAGACGAAGCTCTGGCTATGGCTCAAGCTTTGTTTTAAACCAGTGGGTATTGCCCCCTTTATATTGAGGGACGATTTCCAATCATCGTGGGAAAGGGAGGTCATTAATGAGGTTCAATCCTGCGGATTGTCTCACCTTTACTTTGAGTCTATGACGTACAATCAAGCTAGAGCTGTGATCTCCCGGAGACTGAGTGACATTGCCAGACAAGAGGACATAGCCCTGGTAAAACCAGGGATGTTCCTAGGGGACCAGATTTATCGGACCATACCAGCCCCCTACCTTGCAGAAATCCACTATGTTGAATACCGCAGACTTCTTACAGTGGCTAGATTAAATGTCCTTGACTCTGCGATATTGTGGGGAAGGTACAGGGGAGTACCATATGCCCAGAGAACCTGTCATTGTGCCATGGGTGTGGTTGAGTCCACCGAACACATTCTCTTGACTTGCCCTTCTTATGCAGAGCTTAGACAAAATTTTATAGACCCACACCTATGTCAATTTAGCTTCCTACCCGGAGAAAACCAGGTTTTATACTTGCTGAATAATGTCACTAGAACTATACCTTCCTTGGTGGCCAAATTTCTTTTTTTAGCTTTTAAGCGTCGCAAGACTATAATTGACTGTATTGCTATGGGGCTATCTGTTTAGCCCATTTTAGTGTTGGCTAAGTTCTAAAATCTTCCTGGATATTTTAACTGTGTATTGACAAATGTACTTTTTTCTGACTGACGGTCAAATAAAAGGTTGATGATGATACCAGTGCACTGGAAGAAGCAAAGATCACCATTGTTGAAGCAATGATTCTCCAACATCAACTTTGTTGGACTGGTCATGTTGTGCGGATGCCTGATTATCGTCTTCCAAAGCAGCTACTCTATTCCAAACTTTAAAATGGAAAGCGTAATGCTGGTGGTCAACAAAAGAGATTTAAAGCCTCTCTCAGGGCAAATCTAAAAAAAAAAAAGAAATAGTATAAACAGCAACAACTGGGAAACACTAGCCTGCAAGCGCTCCAACTGGAGAACAGCCTTGACCAAAGGTGTCATGGGCTTTGAAGACACTCGAACTCAGGACACAAGGGAGAAACACACTAAGAGGAAGGCACGCTTGGCAAACCTTCACCATAATCAAGTCCCTCACAAAACCCCATGTCCCAACTGTGGAAAGATGTGTGGATCCAGAATCAACCTCCACAGTCACTTACGGACTCACTGTTAAGACCGTGTCCATGGAAGACAATCTTACTCGGCTACAAGAGAACGCCAAAGAAGAATACTACAGTGGTACCTCGGGTTAAGTACTTAATTTGTTCTGGAGGTCCGTACTTAACCTGAAACTATTCTTAACCTGAAGCACCACTTTAGCTAATGGGGCCTCCCGCTGCTGCTGCGCCGCTGGTGCACAATTTCTGTTCTCATCATGAAGCAAAGTTCTTAACCTGAAGCACTATTTCTGGGTTAGCGGAGTCTGTAACCTGAAGCGTATGTAACCTGAAGCGTATGTAACCCGAGGTACCATTGTATTTATTTATCTTCATTAAATGGCCTAGGAAAAAATCCCAAAGCAATTCAACAAAGGCCTACAGCAGGGACACATCACATAGAAAGGCAGTTTCTCACAGTTGTTCCTTCCCACCCCCTTTAAAAAAATAAAAATGTTTTATTGGATTTATAAGTTTACAGAGCTAAAAATGAAGAAGAAGAAATTTTATTCTGCCTTATTTATTGTTTTCACTGTTTTCTCATTCTGACCATTGCTGACTCCTGCAAGTTCTGGGTATTTAGTTATAGCCTGAGCTTCACTCAGAACTGTTTAATGCAGTTCACATATAAAGAGGATTTCCAGCCTTGACATTAAGCGTGGCAATATTGTTTGGTATCCATGCATGTGTACCGGAGTAGTCAAGCAGCAATCTGTGTTCTCAATCTATGCTGTCTCTAAGCAATCATAATCCTGCGCTGCAAAAGGAAGGTGGGTGGCATAAGTCAAGGTCTGGGTTTGCATTCCGTTTTTTAAAAGAATAAAATAATATTTTTTATTGGTTTTCATGTAATACAAGAACAACATATAACTACTGTAACTTGTCCAGTGGTGCATTCTTATTAAGTTACTGTACATATGCTGTATACAAGCAATATGTTTATTTATGGATTATCAATTCAAGCATCCTCTCCACAGAGAGTCTTGTGTTGTGGGTGGAATAAAAGTATCTTCTGTCTCGTTTATATAGGAAAAGTCTCGCCCAAAGTGTCTATCTTTGAAATGCCTTTAATTACCCTTCTGTGGCGAGTAAGGCATTCTGCTAGAGCCACATACCAAATATTATTTACCCAGATTTCAATGGGAATTTCTATAGGTTTTTTCCAGTATTGGGCTATTTTTAATAGAAAAAATGCTAAGTCTCTGCATTTATGGTTATTGTTTAAATTTGAGAATAATGATAAGAAGACAAGAGCTGGATTGGGTGGAAGGGATTGCTGTGCAATTTTGGAAATAATGGGAAACACCTTTTTCCAAATCTTTCAACTCCACCATGCATAAAAATATGAGCCTACCTCTCCACAGCCTTTCCAGCATAGGGGAGAGATGCTAGTGTTCATTTTGGCTAGACATGATGGAGCCCTGTGCCAGAGAAAGATAATTTTAAGAGAAGCCTCCTGCAAATGATCAGAGATTGTTCATAATGACGGGTTGTGTCGAACAGATTTCCATTTATTATCTGCAATTGTGATCCCTAAGTCTCTTCCCCATATTGTCCGGAGGTGTCCTGTATCACCTGCATATTGTTCTAAAAGAATGCTATAAATTAAAGATGCAGCTCCTTTTATGTCATATTTTGATTTGTTACATAGACTCTTAAGTGGCATAAGAGAATGAAGGCCCTCCCTCTTGCATTCCAAGTATCTTGCAAATTGGGTCCTCCCTTATAGAGGGCACGTATTGCGGTGAGACCTGGACAACCGACACCCTGTGTTGTGGGTGGGTACAATGGGTCAGCCACAACACCCGATTGGTAGGTCCCTTGAAGCTGGGTACAATCTGGCCAATGGGACACAGTCTAAATGGTTTGAGGGACCTATTTATACCCATGCATGTGACCCAGAGCTTCCTCTTTTGGTGTGTGCATTTGGAACACCACAGCGTTGGGTAGGATGGCTGGCCCATTTGCGTGCACTCCCTACCCAGATCTGCACCTTTCTCCTTTGGTCATGGTGCCTAAAAAGGACCCATGTGAATTTCGATTACCGTATTTTGCGCCCCATAGGACGCACCGGCCCATAGGACGCACCTAGTTTTTTGGGGGGGAATAAAGAAAAAAAAGTATTTCCCCCCCAGGTGCGGGGCTGGAAGAACCAGGTCGGGGAACAGCAGGAAGGCGTGCTCTGCCTCCCCGCTGTCCCCTGAGCTTGTGGGGCTGGCGATGGGGAGACGTGCGCTGAGCCCGGGACTGCAGGCAGCTCTGCGCAGCCATCGGGAGCCGGGTGGGACTTCGCGCCCCACTCCCAATGGCCGCACAGAGCTGCGCTGAGCCCGGGACTGCAGGCAGCTCTGCGCAACCCTCGGAAGCCGGGTGGGACTTCGCGCCCCACTCCCAATGGCCGCACAGAGCTGCGCTGAGCCCGGGACTGCAGGCAGCTCTGCGCAACCCTCGGAGCCGGTCTCCCGAGGGTTGCGCAGAGCTTCCTGAAGCCTGGAGAGCGAGAGGGGTCGGTGCGCACCGACCCCTCTCCAGGCTTCAGCGAAAGCCTGCATTCGCTCCATAGGACGCACACACATTTCCCCTTCATTTTTGGAGGGGAAAATGTGCGTCCTATAGGGCGAAAAATACGGTAATTCACAATTTATCTTACCCGCCGGGTTCATCAGTAAATTATGCTATCCCCCCTGAGTCGTGTTCCGTTAAGTATGCCACCTTTGACCAAGCAGTCAAGGTAATCAGGAGTTTCAGGAAGGGTGGACTTTTGGCAAAGTGCGATGTAGAAGCTGCCTTTGGTTGGCTTCCTGTTCATCCACACTGTTTTAAGCTGCTGGGGTTCCTTATTATGTGAATAAGGCTATGCCTATGGGCTGCTCTATATCCTGTGCAGCTTTCGAGGCCTTCAGTACATTTTTGGACTGGGCTTTGCGTACCAAGACAGGTTTTAGGGGTGTCACCCATTACCTCAATGAATTTTTTATCAGGTTCTGCAGCAGATTCGGAGGAATGCCTGCTGCTTTTGCAGGCTTTTAATGATCTAACTCAGGAGGTAGGGGTTCCTTTAGTGGCTAAAAAACAGAAGGCCCAGTCGCGAGGTTGTCTTACCTCGGGATTCAGTTGCATACGGTGGCATTAACTTCCGATCTGCCTGAAGTAAAGTTGCTGGCTTTGCTTGACATCATTTTGGAATTCTTGCCACGGGAGAAAGTTACCTTGAGGCAGATTCAGTCCCTATTGGGCCACTTGAACTTCGCGTGCAGTGTGGTGGTGCCTGGTCGCCCCTTTTGCACACACTTAGTGAGACTCTCAGCTGGCCTGCGGTCACCCCATCACCATATCCAGTTGCCCAGAGAGGTCAGGGCGGAACTCGAGATGTGGCTTGAATTTGTGAGGGAGTTCAATGGCGTATCCTTGTGGCAGGATACTTTGAATCTGCAATTCGATTTCCAGGTCCATTCAGACGCTGCTGGATCCTTGGGTTTGGGGCTTTATTTCCGTGGTCGTTGGTGCACTCAGCAGTGGACTGAGCATTGGCAGGGTACAGCCATTAGGTAAAGGTAAAGGGACCCCTGACCATTAGGTCCAGTCGTGACCAACTCTGGGGTTGCGGTGCTCATCTCGCTTTATTGGCCGAGGGAGCCGGCGTACAGCTTCCGGGTCATGTAGCCAGCATGACTAAGCCGCTCCTGGCGAACCAGAGCAGCACACAGAAATGCTGTTTACCTTCCCACCAGAGCGGTACCTATTTATCTACTTGCACTTTGACGTGCTTTCAAACTGCTAGGTTGGCAGGAGCAGGGACCCAGCAACGGGAGCTCACCCCGTCGTGGGGATTCGAACCGCCGACCTTCTGATCGGCAAGTCCTAGGCTCTGTGGTTTAACCCACAGCGCCACCCGCGTCCCTTTTGGTACAGCCATTACCCGTGACTTAACCTTTCTTGAGTTTTTCCCCTTTGTAGTGGCAGTGCACATCTGGACCATGGAGTTCAAGGACCGGCGGGTCTGCTTCTGGTCCGATAACCAGGCCATGGTGAGCGTTTTGGCAAGGCAGTCATCCCGCTCCAGCAGAGTCTCTGCCCAGTACGTTTGTGCTGTGGTGCCTCAGGCTTAATATTGTATTTTCTGCCCATTTTATTCCTGGTGCTAATAATGATATTGCTGATGCCCTGTCCCATTTTCAGATGGAGCACTTCAGATCCCTGGCTCAGGATGCTCAGCAGTTTACAGAATATTTCCCGGTTCACCTTTGGAACCTTGGCAGCGCCTCGTCCGGCAGGGAGTAGTAGCATCTGTTTCTCCTTCCACATTGAGGTCTTATAAGAAGGCCTGGATGGACTTTTTAGCTTTAGAGCACAGCATTTGACAAGTGACAGTACAAACTCGCCTTTCATACATCAGGTGTTGCAGTAATTGGCTCACCTGCGGTTTATGGGTCGTGCTGTGATCTCCATCCGAATTCAGTCTTCTCCCATGTCATTTTTTTGGAAGTCCCTTTATTCTAGAGACCCTTGTACAAAGTTTGTGGTGCACAAGGCTCTTGAAGGTTGGGCCAGGTTGCAGCCACCAAAGTCACCAGGTAGGAGGCCGGTAGCATCTTGACGTTTTAAGTGCTGTGCACTGCAAGTGGAGACTACTTTGCTGGTCTATTTATGAGGCAAGACTCTGGTGCACTGCGTGTGGGCGAAGTGGTGCTGGAGTCAGCACAAAGGAAGAGCTTCCAAGGGCTCGCTTTTGCAGGACATTCAGCTGTCTGATGATGAGCTGGTGCTCACTATTTGGAATTCCAAAACGGACCAGTGGGGCAGAGGTGCCTCAATGAGACTTCCTGCCGCTGGTAGGTCCAGCCCTTGTACAGTGAGGGATGCCAAGAGACATTTGTCACTTCGCCCGCCTGGGTGTGGCCCCTTCCTGGTCCATGAGGATGGGTCCCTGTTAAAGAGGCATCAGTTTGCTGTAGTGATGCATAAGGCAGCATGTGGCCTGCTGACTAGTAAGTTTGTACCTCATTCCTTCCGTATTGGGGCAACTATTACCGCTGCGCATTGGGGCCTGTCCCTTGACAGGATTAAGGATCCGGGCCACTGGAAATCTGATGCATACAGGGGTTATGTTTGGATGCAGTGCTGAGGTGCAGTTATTAATGTGGTTTTGTTCATTCCTAGGTCTGCCTGCCCTGCATGTCTGGATAGTCGGGCACAGCATTGTCCACTGGACCAGTAAGAGGGCTGCGGAGTCTCGATTTGGACGCAGGTTCGGATTTCCCAACCACGTGCACATCTCATGGGTGTCCAGTGGCTGTGGCCAAAAAGGTTCATACCTTCTGAGATGCATCCCTTTACAGGCTTGATGGGGTTCATCTGTCTGTGATTCGGAATGATTTATGGCTGACTGCCATGTCAGCAGGGTTAAGGGATTGGTTACAGGTGTGACAGGTGTGTACATGTGTGATTGGTTGGCGGCGAGTGCGGGTGCTCGTGTGGCGGATAAGCTCTGGTTCAGGTGATAGGGATGGGAGAACGCTCTTGCCATCCCTATGTGAAGGGTATTAAGTTAAAGGAATCCAGAGACTTGATGGTTTGGTCAACCCCTGAGAGGGGGTTGTGCCCGTGCCTGAGTCCAGGGGGACATTTGGGTGGCGGAGTTAGCCCATGTCTGGCTTTCCGCTCATCTGGGTGTTCACCCTTGGCTAACCTATTCTGGAACCCTGGGTCAGCGCTACCTGCACGGCAGGGAACTAGTCGAACCAGAGCCTATGCAACCATTCACTTTCTGTAATCAATAATGTTGTGGCTTAAATTCTGCCAAAAACCAAAACCAAAATTTGAGTCTTGTGTGAATTTATTTAGGGGCGAGGTTTCTGGGTCTGAACACGCAAATTGGGTCCTCCCTTAAAGAGGGCACGTATTGCGGTGAGACCTGGAAAACCAACACCGTGTGTTGTGGGTGGGTACGATTGGTCAGGCACAACACCCGATTGGTAGGTCCCCCGAAGCTGGGTGCAATCTGGCCAATGGGAGGCAGTCCAAATGGTTCGAGGGACCTATTTATGCCCATGCACATGACCCAGAGCTTCCTCTTTCAGTGTGTGCATTTGGAACACCCGCCCACCTCTCCCTACTTTTAGGGCTTTGCGCTTGACCTTGCTATGCCATCGTGTGTCATCTGTCATTGGGACAGGGGCACAGCAGGAATTTTCCCCACTTGGCTGATTGGCGGTTGCCATTTGGGTTTCACCTGCCATATAGCAAATCGTCACAACTTGTAAGGTTGTGGATAGGCACTGATTCAGGTGATAGGGATGGGAGAACGCTCTTGCCATCCCTATGTGAAAGGTATTCCATGAAAGGAATCCAGGGACTCGATGGTTTGGTCAACCCCTGAGAGGGGGTTGTGCCCATGCCTGAGTCCAGGGGGACATTTGGGTGGCCGAGTTAGCCTGTTCCTGGCTTTCTGCTTATCCAGGTGTTCACCCTTGGCTGACCTATGCTGGAATCCTGGGTCAGCGCTACCTGCATGGCAGGGAGCTAGTCAAACCAGAGCCTATGCAACCAGTCACTTTCTGTGATCAATAAAGTTGTGGCTTAAATTCTGCTAAAAACCAAAACCAAAATTTGAGTCTTGTGTGAATTTATTAAGGGGGGAGGTTTCTGGGTCTGAACACGAAATTAAGTTTGAAAGGAAAGCCCCAGTGCTGCTTTCCCAGCATTTTGTAAGAGACTGTTGCCATATCAGTGTCTGAGGCCTCAGAAACAGAGCCTTCAATTTGCTCCTTTAAATCATAATAGGCAAACTTACTTTAGTGCTGTTAAATTAAATATATATGTAAATGATCATTTGCCAAGGAAATCCAACAGTCACATTTGATTTCAAAATAGGAAACTTCCCCAAAATGAGGGGATTGTTAAAAAGGAAGTTGAAATACAAAGTCAAAAGGGTCAGATAAATTTACCTGCATAGCAATGTTACCGAATACCAGTTGCTGGAAACTATGGGAGGGGAGAGTGCTGTGGTGCTTATGCTCTGCTTACTGGTTTCCCACAGGAATCTGGTTAACCAGTGTGAGAACAGGATACTGGACTAAACGGGCCATTGACCTGATCCAGCAGATTATTATTCTGCTACAGTGGTACCTCAGGTTACAGACACTTCAGGTTACAGACTCCGCTAACCCAGAAATAGTACCTTGGGTTAAAAACTTTGCTTCAGGATAAGAACAGAAATCGCATGGTGGTGGCGCGGCGGCAGCAGGAGGCCTCATTAGCTAAAGTGGTACTTCAGGTTAAGAAAAGTTTCAGGTTAAGAACGAACCTCCAGAACGAATTAAGTTCTTAACCCAAGGTACCACTGTGTTATGTAGGTTACGCTGAGTGTTGACGACTGGCCAAAGGTATAAAAAATAATGATGAGCTGAGTGAAATTCACTTTGGGGCAGTTGGTTGGCCAGTGTGAGAACAGGATGGTGGATAGGTGGGCCAATGTCTTGATGCAGCAGGGCAAATTTTTATTAGTTTTAAATGTAAAATTGTGCATTTTCCTTTTGCATATCAAGTGTGTTTTTTGTGTGTGTTTGTTTTGCTGAGAATTGTGAAGTTGCACATGCTCAGGATGTGTTTGTGCGTGTGTAGTCCATGAAATCTTCTGCCTAATAAATTCGTAAGTTTTTTATTTAAAATACCACAGGATATATTTTGTGGTCCTTTTTTTGGGATGGTGGGGATATTTTGGAAACTGAACCAGTGCCCCCAGCCATCTTGCTTTTGAGACTGTTACATATCAGTTGCAAGAAGAGGTCAACAACTGCGATTTGAAATAACAGCTAGAATTGGAGATATCATTCCCACCTTACCTTAATGGGCTAGTGGAATAAGATATGGCAGAAAAAGTTAAAGAGAGCAACAGACAACTTAGAGGTGTTAAACTAAAATATCATTCTCAGTTACTTGGTCTCCATTTGCTGAATTTGTTTTGAGACTGCAGGGAGCAGCCCTTCCCTCAGAACTCCATCACCCATTATGGACAGATATTATAAATGAACTGTTTTGCTCCTTAGCTTAAAATCTATACATTATCTTCGTTGGCTTTCTGTACAGTGGTACCTCAGGTTAAGAACTTAATTTGTTCTGGAGATCCGTTTTTAACCTGAAACTGTTCTTAACCTGAGGTACCACTTTAGCTAATTGGGCCTCCCACTGCCGCTGTGCCACCGCTGCGCGATTTCTGTTCTCATCCTGAAGCAAAGTTCTTAACCCGAGGTACTATTTCTGGGTTAGCAGAGTATGTAACCTGAAGCATATGTAACTGAGGTACCACTGTATTGCCATCTGTATGTTTTCTTCATGATTGCTTGAATTCTGTCTTTTTCCTGTGAATTCACAAATAACACTGAGACTAAATTCACAGTTATGTCTTGTGTGTTTCACTTGTTATTATGTCTCTTTTGTTTACTTTAATAAAACAAGGAAGCAAAATGAAAAGAGCCGTGACTAGACATGAACCAAACACAGATAAGCCTCTGGAAGCACAGCTTATATCCCCAGTTGTTTACCCTAATGCTTCAAGCTGTGACAGCTCAAGGATGCAGGGGGCTTACTTCTGAATAGACGTGTATAATGGCAGTATAAGAGAATCAGATCTTTTTCACAAATGTTACAGTTTTATGGGATCTGGTGGTCACCAGTATTGCTGGCTTAGCTGACTTCATATGAAGGAGTGGGAAGCTTCAGCCAAGTTTGATAGCAGAGGGAAAGTCACAAAAAGCAACTTGCTTTCTATACTACTTTATTTTTGAAATCTATTTTCTATGTATTTTCATGCATTTTTATCCCATCATGAAACTCAAGCTGGTGTTTATGAGGGTTGTGGGAATATGTAGGGAAATATGTTGCCTTCCATGTCTTCAGACATGGGCCCACTAAGATTTCCTGATCCAGTGATGCCAATTCCATGCATGCCATAGGCCAAGAGTCAATAACCTTTTTCAGCCAGTCCACTGTCCCTCAGACCATGTGGTGGGCCGGACTATTTTTTTTTTTTGGGGGGGGGCGGAAATGAACGAATTTCTATGCCCCACAAATAACTCAGAGATGCATTTTAAATAAAATCACACATTCTACTCGTATAAAAACACCAGGCAGGCCCCACAAATAACCCAGAGATGCATTTTCAATAAAAGGACACATTCTACTCATGTAAAAACACACTGATTCCAGGACCGTCTGTGGGCCACATTTAGAAGGTGATTGGGCCACATCCAGCCCCAGGGCCTTAGGCTGCCTATCCCTGCAGCATAGGCAGTTCACTCAAGGCAGTTCTAAGGTCACTTACTCAGAAGGAAGCACCATTGACCAAACTGTAACTTAGCCTGTCAAAAAGGAAAAAAAAATTTCCTTCCAGTAGCACCTTAAAGACCAACTAAGTTAGTTCTTGGTATGAGCTTTCGTGTGCATGCACACTTCTTCAGATACACTGAAACAGAAGTTGCCAGATCCTTCTATATAGTGAGAAGGTGGGGAGGGGTATTACTCAGAAGGGTGGTGGGAATGGGTGATTGGCAGATAGCTGAAGAAGTGTGCATGCACACGAAAGCTCATACCAAGAACTAACTTAGTTGGTCTTTAAGGTGCTACTGGAAGGAAAAAATTTTTTTGTTTTGACTATGGCAGACCAACACAGCTACCTATCTGTAACTGTCAAAAAGGAGTAAGATCCCTTCAACCCAGAAGGACTTTCAAAAGCTAGATACGTAAGGTTGCTATTTGGGCAGGGCTGCAGCTCAGTAAAAGAGCATTTGCTTTACATGCAGAACGTCCCACATTCAATCCTGGGCATCTCCAGGATTAAATCTCCAGGATTAAAATAAAAAACCCTGTTGGAGAGCTGCTGCCAATCAATGCAGACAATCCTGAGTTAGATGGAAGCATGATCTGACAGTTTCCTATTTTCCTATTTTAGGAACACTTACTTAGGAGGATCCTGCCAACCTAGCAGTTCGAAAGCACGTCAAAGTGCAAGTAGATAAATAGGTACCGCTCCAGCGGGAAGGTAAACGGCGTTTCCGTGCGCCACTCTGGTTCGCCAGAAGCGGCTTAGTCATGCTGGCCACATGACCCGGAAGCTGTACGCCGGCTCCCTCGGCCTATAGAGTGAGATGAGCGCCACAACCCCAAACGACTGAACCTAACGGTCAGGGGTCCCTTTACCTTTACCTTTACTTAGGAGGAGGAGCACTCTACTGAACTTGGCAGGGCTTACTACTCAGGACATAGCCTAGTAGCAGGGGTCAGCAAACTTTTTCAGCAGGGGGCCGGTCCACTGTCCCTCAGACCTTGTGGGGGGCTGGACTACATTTTTTGGGGGGGGAAGGAATGAATTCCTATGCCCCACAAATAACCCAGAGATGCATTTTAAATAAAAGGGCACATTCTACTCCTGTAAAAACATGCTGATTTCCGGACTGTCCGAGGGCCAGATTTAGAAGGTGATTGGGCTGGATACAGCCCCCAGACCTTAGTTTGCCTATCCATGGCCTAGAGCCATGTATTACAAAGGAGTAGATCCCACTACTTGCAGGGCTGTGGAACCCTCAGATGGCATCCCCCATCCCTGTCCATTGCCCATCTGGAGCAGGAGGCATTTTGGCCTATTCCTGAGCAGGGAGAAGAAAATGGTATGAGACTCCTTGTTGATGGATGAGCAAGAATCAGGGCCAAGCCAGCTGAGTCCGGTTGCCCTTTCTAGCCACAACAAGAAAATGTTTCTGGAATGATATAAACCAGGCTTTCTCAACCTCGGCCCTCCAGATGTTTTGAGACTACAATTCCCAGCATCCCTGACCACTGGTTGTGCTAACTAGGGATCATGGGAGTTGTAGGCCAAAAACATCTGGAGGGCCAAAGTTGAGGAAGCCTGAACAGTGCCAGACTATTTTGCACCCTAGGCAAGGCTAACTACTTGAAACCCGCTCTGCTGGCCGAAACTGCTAACTTTAATTTTCAAAAACAGATGTCTTGTAGAAAGAATGAAAAGCACAAACTTAAAACTGCTGAATTTGTTTTAAATTGCAATAATAAGTAATACAACAATATTTGCTTATTTTCTAAAATTATAAAGAAAATGTTTTAGCACACAAATCATTTTGAATAATCTTGTGAATTGTGATATTAAATTGCAAGTCTCTTAAAAGTTTCAATTTCAGGCACATCAAAATCTCACTTTGCATGTCTTTTTTTTGCAAATTTTGTCACCAATTCCTTTAACTCAAGTGCTGAGATTTGGGCATGTTCAATCGATGTAGTTTCAAAACCAACTAGAATCTTTTGCAACATTGTTGAGCATATGTAAAGTTTTTGTAAGTTGGAGATTTGATAAACTGTATTCACCACATGCTGCTGTCACTGAGAAGTATCCTTAATGCAACAGCAACATTAGGTACATTATCCAGGAGTTTTTGTTGTAGCATGAAGAGAAATATTCCATGTGGGAGCATAGACTTTGGAAGCCTTTGTGTTATTGTTGTAAGCACAAAATCTTGCAGGCTTTAAGTACTGTATTTTTCGCTCCATAAGACACACTTTTTCCCTCCTAAAAAGTAAGGGGAAATGTGTGTGCGTCTTATGGAGCGAATACAGGGGGGAGGCAGGCAGGAAAAGCCCCCAAGAGCCGCACACAAGCTCCGCGCGGCTCTTGCGGGCTTTTCCCCAGGAGGGAGAAGGGACTGACGCGGCCAGTCAGTCCCTTCTCCCTCCTCGCAGAAAAGCCCGCAGGAGCCGCACGCTCCTTAAAGGGTGCGTGGCTCCTGTGAACTTTTGTGAGAGGTGGGGGTATTGCCATAGCCATGTGCAGCCCCTCCAGCCAGGAGAGGCTGCGCGCAGCTATGGCTTCTTTAGCTGCGCGCAGCCTCTCCCAGCTGGAGAGGTTGTGTGCAGCTAAAGAGGAAGCCAAGACAGCAAGCGGGATCCATCCCGCTCTTTAGCCGCGGGCAACCTCTCCAGCAGGAGAGGCTGCGTGCGGCTATGGCAGAAGGCAAGACAGCGAGCGGGATGGATTCCGCTCGCTGTCTTGGCTTCTTTGCTCTTTGGGGCTGGGGGGGGGGGCGGGACCCGGGCTTCCCCCAGCAGCCCCAGAAGCTCTGGGAGAAGCGGACAGGCTGTGTGCATAAGATTTTTTTTCTTGATTTCCCCCTCTAAAAACTAGGTGCGCCTTTTGGTCCAGTGTGCCTTATGGAGCGAAAAATACGGTACATCTTCAGTATATTTTTTTGTTGATACAGTGGTACCTTGGGTTAAGAACTTAATTCATTCCGGAGGTCCGTTCTTAACCTGAAACTGTTCTTAACCTGAAGCAGCACTTTAGCTAATGGGGGCTTCCTGCTGCCGCCGCGCCTCTGCCACGCGACTTCTGTTCTCATCCTGAAGCAAAGTTCTTAACCTGAGGTACTAATTCTGGGTTAGCGGAGTCTGTAACCTGAAGCATCTGTAACCTGAAGCGTCTGTAACCCGAGGTACCACTGTACTGTATATATCATACAGGAGGTGAAACAGAGAATAATATTGTTGTAGCTGTTGGAATCACAGATGGTATGGCATAGTAGAAACCTACTTAGAATTTCTGCTTTGGATCTTGGGCCTCATGCACAAACTGCCATTTCTTTCTCCTTTTTCTAATTTGTTCTGTCTTGAAGTTTGGTAGTGTTTCTAGCTCTTTTGCAATTTCAGTAATACAATGGAACCTTGGTTCTCAAATGGCTTAGTTGCCGAAGAAATCGGCTCCCGATCACTGCAAACCTGGAAGTACGTGTTTCAGTTTGCGAATATTTTTTGGAAGCCGAATGTCTGATGCGGCTTCCTCTTGAGTGCAGGAAGCTCCTGCAGCCAATCGGAAGCCACGCCTTGGTTTTCGAACGGTTTTGGGAGTCAATTTGAGAACCAAGGTACCACTGTACCTATCAAAACTTGTTTAAAATCCTCCACACAGTAATTATGGTTCACTTGCAATTGGCTTGCATCTGAATTTAAATCATTTTCCTTATTCTGTAGTAGCTTTCTTGTAAGATCAACTTCAAAATGGGATGTTGTACCATGCAACAAGAGATGCGGCAAACTTGAACTTAACAAATTGCATCAGCGAGCACCTTAGCTTCAGTTTGGGAAATATTCCCAGCTAAACCTTTAAGGCTTGTGTCATCAAATATCTTTATTAAAGCACCGGGATCTGCTACTAAAATGGTTTCAAAGCATCAATATAAAATATAAACGGTAAAACATCAGAAATTTATAAGATACAACAAAAAACTAATCTGTATAAAACTGTGGCCCTCAAAGATGATTACTGCGCCTTTCTGAGGTTTGTAGGTTTCGTTTTTGCTTAACTGGCACAATGAGAGCAGTGGCCCTGAATCAAGGAGAGTTGGGAGGGCTTAACTGGATTACATCCGGCTGCTTCTTTGGAAGACTAGTTAGAAGCAGAGAGTGTGGGCCGATACAAGGACGTGTCCTCAGACGGAGCTCACATTTGCCGGCTTTTGCGTCATGATGCGGGGTCTGATTTGCGCCCTCGTTCTGCAGGTAGCTTTAGGGGGAGTGGCCTTGGGGACCGAAAAGGTACCGAGGAGCGACACCTTTCAGAGCCTGGAGCAACTCCTGGCAGAGGAGGATTTATTCTCTCCAGACATCATCTGGCTGGACGACGAACTTTCCCCCTCTGATAACCCGCTGATGGCGTACCTTGACAACGACGAAGTTGGAGGGATAGACTGGTCCGGACCCGTGAACCGAGGTAAAGCATCTACTCTTGGTTTTAGGGTGGCCGGGTGGGCTATTAATGGGAGTAAAGGAACACGGGAAGCGGCTTTTTTAAGTTCCTTGGTCCATCTAACTCAGTATCGTATGCTGGCAGGGTTTTAGACAAGCGGGGTGGTTCTCCTCCGGGTGCCATGTGGAGATGGCAGAGACTGATCCTGGGTTCTTCTTTATGCAAAGTCGTCTCCTATTTCCATTCACAGTGATTGTCTGTGGAGCGTTGTGGAGTCCGTCAGTTTACTGGGGGCTTTGGGGCATAGCTGTCAACTTTTTCCTTTTCTTGCGAAGAATCCTATTCGGAATAAGGGAATATCCCTTAAAAGGGGGGAAAACGTTGACAGCTATGCTTTGGGGGCATTCTGTGACTTTACGGAGTACCGCAGTAAGGGCGGCAGTTGCGTGAGCAGTCGGGAGTTAAGAACTAAGTAAACTGGTTGCGGGACTTGGAAATAGGTCGCATTTGTTGCGGGAGGGTAGTTCATGGAGGCGCATCCCCGCAAAGAACCCGCTTTGCGCTAACAGCGTTGCTTATCGGTCAAACTATCTCCTGAGTTTCCTTGCTTGTGCATGAAGTTACGCATTATCTATCGAAATGATTTTATGTACCACCATCCTTTAGCGCAATTCTTGGACTGTTGTTGAACAAGACCGAGTAAGATGACACCAAAAAAAGACATAAAACGGCACAATCATTAACACAAGTGGTAACTAATAGCTAAGTAGTAATTTCTAATCTCTGTCGCAGTAGCAACTAACGCATTTGTCTAATCGATTCCTCCTTTCTCCAGACGCCTGGGGGGGGGGGAGTGTGTATTAACCAGCTGCCTAAAACTATAAAGAGATGCGTTGGCCGGACTTGCTTTAGTTACTAATGTGGGTAGTCATCCCTAAGACCGCATATACACGCCATGCGTTTGAAGTACAGTGGTACCTCAGGTTAAGAATTTGATTCGTTCCGGAGGTCCGTTTTCAACCTGAAACTGTTCTTAACCTGGAGCACCACTTTAGCTAATGGGGCCTCCCGCTGCCGCCGCCGCACCATTTCTGTTCTCATCCTGAAGCAAAGTTCTTAACCTGAGCTACTATTTCTGGGTTAGCGGAGTCTGTAACCTGAAGCGTCTGTAACTGTACACTACTTCCCGCAAAGAATTTTGAGAATTTTAGTTTACCCCCAATGTGCAACAATTCCCTGCACCCTTAGCAAATTACAGCTTCCTGTCACCTATAAGTATAGGAAAACGGGTTTAGAGTGTCAGTGTGGTATAATGCTTCCTAGGGTATACGTGGCAAGTGGGTGATGTAAGCCTATTACAGTGTCAAAAAAAAAAAGGTGTCCCTGGAAAGGTTAGGAGAGAAGGGAATTGTGCAGCTTGCTAATAGGTCAAGAAATGAGGATTTAAGCAGAGAAAAAATGTTTTTGGAGGGGAGGAAAAAGGCCTGGACTTTTAGCTGTGATTGTGATTGTGACAATGTGCCACTCCCTTTCTCTTCCTAGTTGACTGGGACCTGAATATTTTCATCATCATGCTCGTTGCTGCTGAAATTTTTTGTTTGGGGCTCTGCTTGTACTACCCCAAATCGCGACGTTTCTTGAGGTCCTGCTGCGTGCGATGCCATCAGTGGTGGTGTCAGTACCTTTGCGTTCCTTCGGTGACCCGTGTCCTCGATATTCCTCTGCCTTGCTACGTCTGCAAACGCAGAGCTTCACCACCCTCTGCAGCTGCAGTTATTCCGATCATCGTGGTTACCCCCCCTTCCTCAGATGCTGCAAGTGATGGACCTCCACTGGAAGAAGCGGGTCACTTGTCTCCAGTGACCATTGAAGACAGAGCTCGCCGTCCTTCTCGCCGCATCATAGACAACTTAGGAGACAACATAGTCTAGACAATTGTGCCATCTTCTAATAGAGAGGTTTTGTGCACCTACCAAAGCAGAACTACCTGCTTAGTTCTCTTTCAAGATCAGGGAAGGGATTAAGCTTTATGAGATTCATACTTTTAGCTGTGTCTTTTGACTAGGCCCCTTCTAAATGTGGTGATTTTTCATCCCAATACTTTTGCTTAACATTCTTAAAGACAGGATACTGATATGTTGTGGGGACAGTTTTGTGCTAATTGTTTACTGTCAGTGGGTTGACACATGAAATCCCAATAGTTCTCTTGAACTTGTGAATTGTTTGACCACTTCTTGCATATTGAGGGAAAACAGGAATGTATGCTGCCTTTGTAAAGTTTTTGTACGGTGCAAGAAATTCTTTTTAGATTACACCTGTCATGGACACTTTCAAAATGAATGTTTGCAGGCATACGTAGTGAAGCATTAATAAAATTGGTAAATTTCTGATGCAGATATCTTGAGATTATTTGTTCACCTTCTGATTTCATTGTAGCTGGTACATACTCCCTGTTATGCAGCCTTTGAACTACCTGGGCTTGCAGTGTATCTGGTTAGGTTATAAATACTTCATTTCTCAACACAATGAACATAATCCACATTGCATCTTGTAAAGGAAAAATACACGGCATAACAATATCCATTTGATGCTTTTGTGAAGTTCTGAACATTGGTACAGCCCCATCCTGTGTTGGTCTGCTAATAGCTAAGAACTACTATTCAGTTTTAAGTGTGCATATTTATTATTTTATTACATTTATTAATTTCTATTACATTTATTTGATGCTTAATACAGACATGGCTCAGAGTGACAATTACAAAAGCATACATAGTGCAAAATACATAAAAATTGAGCATTTTTTTGTCATAGCAGGGGTCACCAAACTTTTGGAGTTTATGGACACACCTTGCAGGCTAGAGAAATTGCTATAGGTAATGCAAATGTGCTGAAACTCTCCGCTCCACACCTTTAACTTCCACCCAGTTGCTCCCCACAGCACAATTAGGCTTGAAAACAGCCTCCTATTGACTAAAAAAATCTTCTTTTTTCAGCAGTGGGAGAAGGGGATTGGGACCCTATAGGTGCCAGAGATGTCTCTTCCTCCTCAGTTGGTTAAGAACACACAATATCAAAATATCAATATATTTTACTTGGGGTCTTATGATATTCTCACAAATCTGAAAACTTACTAAGGATTCAAAACAGTAGCATATTTCACAGGAGGCACTGGATATTACATTACATACATACAGACATACAGACATAATTATTTTTTGCCAGTTGAAAATGAGTCTTTCTGTTTGTCCTGTTATCCCTTAAATTTTGAGTTCAGGGACTTCTGCTTCAAGAGGCTAGATGTTCAGACAGAGCATCACACACAAATATGTGTTTTTTAAACATCTATGTTTTGCATACATATGAATTGATTTCTTACAACTTAACATTTTTATTTCTTTAGCATCGTAGCACTGAAGGGTAAATCTTTTGAAGGAACCCTGCCTACCATCTAGTTCAGCAGCAGGGGGCTGCTTTTAGGTTAGTTCAGGTATGGGAAGCCATACTTGTCCAGAGAGATGCTACACGGGTCAAGGTATTTTTTTGAACATGGGGAAGTTCACATTTATTTTATTTTTAAAAATATTTTTTATTAAAGATTTTCTTTTATAAGTCTATAGAAAACAGGAACTGCAAAGCTCTGGGCATGCAAAGCATTGCAGTCGAGCACCACAGTATTTTATGTTTATTTGTTACATTTCTATCCCACTTTTCCTCCAAATACTTCAATGTGGTGACATACATGGTTCCCTGCTTCCCATTTTTTCCTCACAACAACCCTGCAATGTAGATTAGGCTTAGAGGCAGTGACTGGCCCAAGATCACCCAGTGAGCTTTGTGACAGAATGGGGATTTGTACCCTGGACTCCCAGATCCTAGTCCAGCACTCTAACCACTATGCAACACTGGGCCTTTAAAAACACTTATCTATTTCTGCATGGTTTTGAACCGGTGACCTTTAGTGTGCTAGGCAAACATAATAACCACCACATTATGGAAGGCCATGTACATGCAATATTGCCTCTCCCCACAACCTGGACTCTGAGGTCTTTATCAGAGGAACTGCAGAGGATGGCCACATAAGAATGGGCCTTTGCAGTGGTGGCTCCCATTCATGGAATGCTCTCCCTAGGGAGATGCACCTGGCACCATTCTTGTCAGCCTTTAGGTGCCAGGCTAAAACCTTGTATGTTTAGCCAGGCACCTCCTAAAGGTAAAGGGACCCCTGACCATTAGGTCCAGTCGTGGCCGACTCTGGAGTTGCGGTGCTCATCTCGCTTTATTGGCCAAGGGAGCTGGCGTACAGCTTCTGGGTCATGTGGCCAGCATGACTAAGCCACTTCTGGCGAACCAGAGCAGCGCACGGAAACGCCGTTTACCTTCCCACTGGAGCGGTACCTATTTATCTACTTGCACTTTGACATGCTTTCGAATTGCTAGGTTGGCAGGAGCAGGGACCGAGCAACGGGTGCTCACCCCGTCACGGGGATTTGAACCGCCGACCTTCTGATCGGCAAGTCCGAGGCTCTTTGGTTTGACCCACAGCACCACCCGTGTCCCCAGGCACCTCCTACAGTAGTGCTAACCTTTTAGTATGGTGGGTAAGACTTGTCCATATTAAAATGCTGCTGGATGAGCATTTTATGCATTTTGGATTGTTCATTTTTTTACATTTTTTCTAGTTTTAAAGTGCTTTTATTTTGTGTTGTCAAGTTGATTTGAGTATTTTAATTGTATAAAGGGGCCAACAACAACAACATCACCAACAAGAACACCACAGAGACAGTGCACTGGGAAGAGCAGCTTTGGTTTGCTTTAATGATTGTGGTGGCATAATATTTATTTTCATTTATTGCATTTATATCTCACCATTAATCTGAGGAGACCAAAGTGGCATACATGGTTCTCTCTGCCTTTTATCCTCACAACACCCCTGCCAGGTAGGTTGGGCTGAGAGACTGTGGCTGACTTAAATGCCACCCCGAGCCAATCCATCAGTGTTCTGCTTGGGGATGGAGCAAAGCTTGGAGGTTTTTTTGTTCTTTTGTTTAGAACAGGAATGATTACAACAGCTGCCAGGATGCTGGGGTAATTAGTGATGCTTCCATACACTGGCAAACAAATCAGGTGAAAACATGGGCATAGCCAAGGGGGGAGGGCAGGGGACAGCTGTCCCTCCTACATCAATAAAAACCAACACAAATACTTAACTAACTGGGGTTCTGCTCCCCCCACCAACAAAAATCCAGGCTACATCCATGGGTGATAACAAGGCTTACAGGTACATTGAAATTAATGGACCTCAATTAGTTATGCCCACTAACAGCAATGGCCCGTTTATTTCAACATGATTTATTTCTGAGTAGACCTAGTTAGGACTGCACTGTAAATAAATATCTGAGTTGGGGGCTGATACCTCATTCTGTAGAGGAAGAGACCGTTTTTCTATCTCACATATTATTTGGGTTTCTCTACCCTTTTGCAGATGCAGAGAAACACTGCTCAAGTAAGCACAACTTCCGAGCACATGGATTTTATTTTATTATTTCAACTTATAGCTGGGGCTAACAAAGCCTGACATAGAGTGTGGACAATGGGTCTGTTAATAACCTCTTTTTGGGACTTTACTGGCCAGGATAGAGAAGATGGAAGCTAGGACCATAATTTTTTTTATAAAAAAAATATATCTAGTTTTTTTGTTTGTTCCTCAGCAGCAGAATGGGAGTTGGTAAATGACTTTCTGATCCAGTTCCACATTTGTATGGTGTTTCTGTGAACTCCCACCCACCAGCCCCTAGTTCTGAAGGCCCTCAAGGTACCAGTCGCATGCCCCCTGCCTTAGAAAACCCGCCTGCTCTGTAGGTCAGCACTCTAAGTTCTAGAACTTCCAAGGACTCAGAGCTCGTCTTGTTATCTTGTTTTCATGAGATCCTGAACAACCTTGGAGCCAGCCTTGGAGGCTCAATCTAGCCAAGGATGTCATAAGACCTCATCTTCTAATATACAGATTGGGTATCCCTCTACAGTACAATGCTGCGATATATAGCTGTAGCTTGCTGTTAGGATCAAGGAAATGGACAAGCCCTGTAATAATGCTTTGAATATGTATTAGATCAGGGGTCAGCAAACTTTTTAAGCATGGGGCCAGGCCACTGTCCGTCAGACCTTGTGGGGGGGCGGGCGGTGGACTATATTTTGAAAAAGAATAAATGATGCAAGAGCACCACGAGCCCCTGTGGCTGCTTACCTGTGTCTTGCAAGTGGAAGGGGCTAGCAACAGCAGCGGCGGAGGGACGATGAGCAGCCTGCGAAAGGGCTCTGGAGAGGGGCTGCTTAAAATGGCGGTCACTCGGGTGCTGCTGCTGCTGGCACCAACAAAGCCCAGCCCCCTTCCTCCTCTAGGCAGGGCGGGGAGAAGCCAGGAGGAGGGAGGGAGGAGGCTGTGGTGCCGCTGCCACGTGAGGGAGACGGAGGGAGAGGGAAAGAATGCGTGTGCTGGCGATCCATGCGGTGATTCCAGGACCGTCTGTAGGCCGGATCCAGAAGGCAATTGGGCCTGATCTGGCCTGTGGGCCTTAGTTTGCCTACCCATGTATTAGATGAACCAGGGAAGAGTGTTCCCTGCTTTCTCAAGGTTTCCTTAATCTAGCTGTGAACAATACATTGTGTCATAGTCTGGAGTGTTCACAACACTTGCTTGCCACCAACTGATGCAGTAGTTCAGGGGACCATGTAAGTGGGAAAGCACATCATTCTCCTTGCTGTTCCCTTTTCTTAAAGAGCAGCATTTGCTTTTAAAACAAATTGAAGGATAATATCAATATATTCCAAGCTGGGCTGGATCCTCATGTGCTGCTGATGTAGCGGGACTGCATGGCAGTATGTTAAATGTTTTGCTTTCCATAATAAATCCACCATTAAGACAACCCTCTGGAGACAGTGACAGCTTGAAGGGGCAGCTCCCTACCTTGGTAAGTTGACTGAGGTTGGGGAACTGCCATAGCTCAAGGGTAGAACATCTGCTTTGCATGCAGAGGGTCCCAGGTTCAATCCCTGGCACCTCCAGGTAGGGCTGGGAGAGACTTCCTGTCTGAAACCCTGGAGACGCACTGCCAGCACTGAATTAGATGAGTCAATGGCCTGACTAATGATAAGGCAGCTTCCTATGTCCTTTTTGTTGATGTTGGAAGATTCAGGACAGGTGAAAAAAGTACTTAAAAAAAACTTTTATTTATGTAATTTTAATAACTTTTATACATACATCATCCGGTATCCAACACTTTTCTCTTTTCCTAAGGCTTCCTAGTCCATCTCTCCATGGCATTTTTGGAAAATCTTGATCTGCTGAGTATCCTGAGATTCCACCCATTATTATCTCAAGTCTTCCTTTTTATTTGATGTTATAGGTTGCTCATATGTTAACTCCTACTTGTAGGTTAAATTGTATATTGTACCCTCTCAGATAACCCCCCAAACACCTCCACTCTTCTCTTCTCTTTTACTCATACTTATTCCTACTTTTGTGGTCATAGTTATTAGTTCTATGTATTCTATCAATTTGTTCTGCCAAATTTCCTTCATGGATACCTCTTCTCTTTCCCCACCCCCACCCCACTTTTTAGCATATACTACTCTAGCTGCAGCTACAAAAATATGCTGAGTGCCTTTCTTGGAATGTTATCACTTATTATCCCTAATAGAAACTAAACATTGGGAAACACTTTCTGAGAGTTGTTCAACAGTGGAATGGACTACTGTGGAAGATGTACTCTCCTTCACTGGAAGTTTTAAACAGGAAGAGTAGTAATCTGTCAAAGATACTTGAGCTGTAATTCCTGCAGTGCATGGGTTTGGACTAGATGACCAATGAATGTACCTTCCATCCCTAAAGTTTTACAGTTCTATTATTTTACCTGTGGTTAAAGTATTGTAGCTGCTGCCCAGTCCAACTAGTCTGTAATTAGGTAGGAGGGTTAGGGGACTGAGAGGGCTTGGAGTATTGCAGGTGGTGCTCATTTTTGCATCTGTGTGCCCTATGACTTAACTGTTGCATGTATGTAGAGCTGTGTATATGATGAATATGAGAGAAAGGTGGACAACCTGTCTAGATCTCTGTGCTGAGAAACCTGTACTCAATATCACCAGGGATGGGAGAAGCAATAGCTAATAAGGTCCAGGTGGTATCAAATGCAGTGCCGCACATCTGGATTTGATGCAGATGGGTGATGAGGACCAAAGAAGATCATAGCAGATACCATCCAAAGGTGTTGTCAGTTTTTTGTGTGAATGGGCCATTAATGAGCACACGAAGGTTTTACAAATCATATCATAAGAAAGAATCTATATACAGTTTTTTATAATTATAAAAATTTGCTAGAAATAAAGATGCTGTGGTGGCTCTCCCCACTTGAAGCAATTTTGATGGAAAAAAAGAATATGAGAGGTGATTAGGCAACGTATAGAGATTTATTAACAGGGAAAGATTTTGACTATCAATTAAAGATGTTTGAAGAGTTAGACCAACATGGAACCAATGGCTTAAAATATCAACTTAATAAATTTTGTAAAATGGATAAAAAGAATGGTTTTTCAAATCAAGCTTCACAACTTGAAAGGGACCTATTAGAAAATAATGCCAAAGTAATTTCCAAAATGTATAAATTATTATTGGAAAATGAAAATGAAAGACAAGCAGGTGAAATCTGTGATGATACACGGGGCAAGAGCTATAGGCTACTATATAGAAATGGCTGTGTGGGAAAAACTGTGGAACGTAGATATGAAATTCACAACATGCTATACATTGAAAGAAAACTATCTGAAAATGATGTACAGATGGTATTTAACACCTAGCGAGTTAGCAGAAAGTTAGCAAAAATGTATACCGGTAAATCAAAATCAAATATATGCTGGAAATGTAAGGAGAAAGGAGGGCTTGTAAGAAGGGGAAAACTTTCTGGGAAATGATTTATAATAAACTGAAGTTTATGTTTAAAATAGCTTTTACTAAAAAACTAGAAGCTTATCTTTTAGGGATAATTGGTACAAAAAGACCAAAAAACAAAAAGCAAAACCTGTTTATGTACTCCATAACTGCAGCCAGGATGATTTATGCTCCCAAATGGAAAGAAGATTTTGCACCAACCAAGGAGGAGTGGCAGACTAAATTAATAGACTATGCCAAAATGGCAAAACTTACAGGAGCAACAAGGAACCAAGATGGAGAAAAAACTTTATAAAAGATTGGGGAAATGTCAAAATATCTCTGAAAATTTTAAAAATTAAATTTATATTTTTTAAAATACAGTAATAATAATGATACAGCAGCCCAAATAAGCATAGCAACTGAGTTATACTTTCATGTTCTCCTAATGAAGGCAACCTAAGATATGGCAACTGCCACATTAAAAAAAGGCTGCATTGTGTCCCAGTTACTTTCAGCTCGTTTGGCTTAATTCAAGATCCTGGTTTTAATTATAAAAGTTCTGAATGGTATGTGCTCCAGACACACTGCTACTATCTAATCCAATAATTGGCTACACCTGATGAGATTTCTTCTCCTGTATCAGCTTCAGAGGAGTAGACATTCTGCCTCCTCCCCCCCCCTTTTTTTTTGCACCTGTGCTTTAGTGGGGAAGGACTGTTCTTAATATATGAGCTGGCTTTCTCTAATTTAGCTTTGTCACACGATAAGGCATTTGTTGTGCACCCAACCAATACATTCTTATAAAAAAGCAAACCTAAGAACATTAAAAGGGGGTTTACACCCACATAAGATAACAGTCTTGGCACACTTAACTGTGAGAAAGCCTCATTTGCTTTTGTCACCAGCTGCTTCCTCCGGGAGGTAAAATTGTGTGTATCCTCAAATAATCGGGGGGAGGGAGAAAGTATGGAGTCAGGATTCATAGAACCTGGAGTTTTAAAAATGGAACAAGTTACAGAATCAGGATCGCTTTTAGATGTAACCTCTGTTTCAGTTATAGGTGGATCCTTGTTTAATTCTCCTTGTCTGCACAGCACAATGTTGTTATGAAACTTCTCTACAACATTCCTTTAGAGTGGCTTGTCAAATTCACAGCAGTTCCACTCCTTTTTAATTCAACCAAAAGTTCAGGCAGAAGAGTGGCTTCTTTCAGAACATAACATTTTGTACAATGATAAGAAGGAACACCAAACATTCCGTTCAGTGGAGCCAAGAGATCCGTTTGTGTTTGGTTTCTCCCAGAAACCATAGCATCAAGATCAGGCCTTAATAAAATAAGGTTTAAAAATGAATTTAGAAATTATAGTAATTGTTAAATGGATTTGTCAGAAATTTAAGGTGTGTGCAAGGCTGACACTCTGCATTACATGGCTCTTGTTCCAGTCCAATTTTATGTATGCTTCCTCAGAAGTAAGCTATGCTATGGTTAATGGGGTTTATTTACATGCAAGCCTTCAGTCTTGGGATACTTTTCTAGCAGTAAGCCTCCCAAAAATAAGTTGTTCCCATGTAAACATGCTTAGGTCAGGCTGTGTATGACAGTGTGGTGTAGTGGTTAGGACTTGGGAGACCAGAGTACAAATTCCAACTCCACCATGAAGCTCACTGGGTGACTTTGGGCCAGTCACTGCCTCTCAGCCTAACCTACCTCAGCGAGGATTAAATGAGGAGCGGGAGGACCATGTACATCACTTCGATTCATAAAAGGAGCCTGCTTTATTGGAGGTATGGCTGATCCGCTTCTGCAGGGCTTCTTCCTAAATGCTCTATGTAAGTCCCATTGAACTGAGACTTCTGAGGAAACATGCCTCAGAGGGCCGCAGTACCAGTGTAGTGTAGCCATTAAGAGCGGTAGACTCCCTATCTGGGCAACAGGGTTCGCGTTTCCGCTCCTCCACATGCAGCTGCTGGATGACCTTGAACTATTCACACTTCCTTGAAGTCTCTCAGCCCCACTCAGTTCACAGAGTGTTTGTTGTGAGGGAGGAAGGGAAAGGAAAATGTTGGCTGCTTTGATGCTCCTTCCGGTAGTGATAAAGCGGGGCATCAAATCCAATCTCCTCCTCTTCTTCTAACCAATTCTAAGTTAGTGGCAGACATTTTGCTAGCTCAGAGGAGTTTGGTCCCGAGCAAAGGTAAGCCCAGACATAGGATTGTAATCAGCCCTTGAGTAACAATCACCAAGTGGCCATTTGGAGCGAGTCATTCTGCTCTGTTGCCTGGTGAAGCAGGTGGGGGTGGTTGGAGAGGTCGTTCTTTATGGGCAGCTGGGATGGGGGCTTGCTCAGGTGAGGCGAGTTGCGCTTCCCAGCCTCATTAGTGAAGGCGCAGGTTTATTGAGAGGGCTTGATCTTTTATAGCATGTTTGGTTCCTAGCAAAACTTCCGACGGGGTAGCGGGTATGGGTCAATGGGTCAGACGTTCTGGGGGGTACGGGAAAGAAGGCATTTTGTAATAAGCTAACACCCGTTCAGGGTGGGTCTGCCAAATGAGGAGGGATCTGTTGCGCTGCCTGGTCCTGTTGTTGATCGTAGTCGGTGTCTCTGATAAAGGCGGGGAATTGGAATACAAAATCCTGATAGGCGAGATCCAGTACATACTGAAAAACATCGAGTTTGTACTGGAGATCGACGACCAGGACGAGATCCAGCCTTGTGGAGGGTTTCACCGCCTGCCCTCTCCTCGGTCGTCGGAAGAAGCTCGTATAAGCGGGCCCATGTGGGTCAGGACTGCTGATGACCGTTTAAAAGTAATACGTTCATAGAAGTGTTCTTCCGCCTAGGGCATCATCTGAGCATGGGTCGCCTTCTGCTGTGTCTCCTAATCCTGCTGTCGGTTGTTGGGACCGCGTCTGGGCCGACGAAAAGCGAGTGGTGCCGCCTCTGGGATGAGGGCGCGAAGTGGCCTGGCCATTTCTTCTTGTGCCCACAGAAGAACGGCAACCCAGCCGACGGGTTCTGCTGCGGCACTTGCACCGACTCTTACTGCTGCTCGTCTGAAGAGGACCGGCTGAACCAGACGCTGTGCCCAGAGAGAGACCTAACTGTCCGCGGAAAAAATCGCAGTAAGATGTGTTAAATCTAGTGAGGTCTGGAGGGTTTCTGGAAGAAAGTTAAGCCTGTAATAGAATTAATGCTCGCGCGCACCCCCCCCTCTAATGGGTCACCTAAATACGCTTTGTGTTTTTTCCACTCTTTTATACATTACGACATTTGTTTACAGGCAGGGCTCTTCCTGCAACTTTCTCTGGGCCATGATTCCCAAGGGGTATGACCCTGCACAGGATCCTGAGCACATCTCGGGAGTAGAAGGTGGTCCAGTAGAGGGAATGTGGTGCTGCCCCACCAATCTCAACCTGCAACTTACCTGGTCCTCTCTTGCCAGCTGCCCTCTTACTCATGGGTGTCGTTAGGAATAGATTTTTGTTAGGGGGAACTGGCCTTTTGTTGGGGGGGGGGGAGAGAACCTCAGTTAGCTATCTATTTTTATTAGTTTTTATTGTTGAGGGGGCAGTTGCCTTTCTCTGCCCACCCTGGCTATGCCTGTGCTCTTACTAACAACCATTGGGGTTTTAGCAGCATCAGCTGTCTCTCATTGCCTGTACACTCACCTACTGCTGGTCTCCTTGGCTTCTGCCCTACCACTGCTAATGGGCACTGGCCACAATTGCCTCTTGGGATTAAATCCAGGGCTTGCTACTACAGAGCTGTTCATTAAGGCTCTCAAGGCAATGTATGTCTTCCCACTCACCCAACAACCCCTTGAGGCAGGCTAGGTTGAGAGATGGTGGCTGGTCCAAACTCACCTGTGAGTTTCATCATTGGCTCAGGATTTGAACCTGGGACTCTTCACTCTGCCTTCTTAATTACTGCATTATGCTGATTCTTTTATGCCTGGTTCAGTTCTAGAGTTTCCTATTCATGCAAGCTCTCCATCCTAAAGAAACTCCCAAAGCTGGTCTTCATCTGTGTCAGATGGCCTCATTTTTTAATTACATGAGAATGAGATCCCACGGTGACTGTGTGGAAGAAATTGGTCACTTTTAACTTTCACAGTTTATTGTGGCCTCTCTACATTTTTAAGCAGCTAAAACTAGGAATTACAGCTGCAACAGCCGCAAAGGTCATTGCCATCCATAAGGTCTGGTGGTCCAGGTTTTCTGGGCAAGTGCACATAACCAAGAAATTGCCCTTTAAGATTGCTGTCTGAAAGCAATGTATATCTGGTTATCTATTGCACCCCCTCCTACTAACTTGGGATAGTCTTGTCCAGATCCTCTACCCACAGTTAGAGTTAATAGTTTGGGACTCCATCACAGAAATGTTCCATTTAGTAATTCAGACCCTATGAAGCTACAGTTTGTGGAGGCCAGATATTAGACAGTCTAGATCAGTTTCCTCTATCTTGACTGTACTATTTGCCTGTCTCAGTTCTACTATTTGGGTTAGAAAGTGTTTGGAACTAGTAACCTGAGACGTTCAGCCTACTGAGCATGTCCTAAATGACTTGGCAACACCCCTGTCTAAATTCTTGGTCCACCCCACTCCAGTTCTTGGATGGCCTCTGTGCTTGACCTGATGTGCCTCTAATGCTCCTCAACTATGAGGATGGGGAAAAGAAATAAATAGTGATGAAGGTAGGATTATTATTATTATTATTATTGTGTGGTGCATATTAATACATGGGGGTGCGGTAAGTGGTTCTATGGTATGTCACTGATGTGTCTTCTAAACTGCCCAGAGAAACTGGTGATGGATAGAGAGAATCATAAATGCATCCCTTGTTGTTAGAGTTGGAGAGCAGTATACTGGGCTACATTAAACGTGGGTGAATATATGTGGGACTTTCATATGCAGACTTGCCCTCCTAATAGGAGGCATTTTGGGTTTTGACAGCATAAGACAAAGCAATAAGAGGGAGGCATGGAGTATGTAAAGGTACCTGTGGTGACTAACTTGTATCCCTCCTTTTTTTTCCAGCCCGCAAGACGTTTCTTCATATTATCTTGATAGCGGCTACCGCTGGTTCCATCTTTGTCTGTTTTGCCTGGGTCACTTATGTTCTCTGTGATGTGATGAAACGACGCAATTCAGGGAGCCATAGCTGTAATATGGAGCTGAACGAAGTTACCCTTCCTTCAGATTCTGAAGCCACTGATGAAACAGAGCTACAATCTGCAGTTGCTGAGGACCCTCAAGAGATCTGCGACTCGCCCTCTGCCTCGTGCGAACAACCTGCTCTGGATTTCAGTAATCCAGACTGCAGCACTGGGGAAGACAGGGAGCTGCCCTTGTCTCCGGCAAATCCATGTGCTGTTCCCCAAGTTGCAGTGGATGAAATCATGGAAGCAGAATCTTCTGTTTAGCCAGTGATGTTTAGTTGTGCTTTTACTAGACCAACTGCTCCGCAGACTAGGGGTAGGCATTGTGTTTGTCATCTAGATGTTGTTGAACTACAACTTTCATTAGGCCAAGCCAGCATGGTTAATGGCCACATATTATGAAAGTCCAACAACAGAAGGGTACCACATTGCCTACCCTGCTTTAGACATGCAGTGAACATCTGCCCAAAGTTTGCCCTTTGTTCTGAACTCCAGACCCAAAAGAGGGCCTGAGCAAGTGGTTTGATGCAGAGGATATAAACAAATGGCAGCATGGCCAGTTCTAGAACACTGTGTGCAGAGCCTTGCTACCTCTACAAACATGTCCTGACAACCTGTCACCATTGCAGTGTCTGCACCTCTTCTGGAAAGGCAGTGAGACTCTGCAGCTGTATTGTAAGTTTACACCTTCCCTTAATAAAGCACTTGAACTGACCATTCCAACAATTTTGTTATCCTTCTTTGGTATCCCTGCATCATACCACTTGCACAGTCCCTCCTTGGCCATTCCCCTGTTTGTGAAATACGCTGGTGTTTATCACAATAAGGCCAACAATGAGGGGTGCAATACATCCCTTTGCCTCAAGCAAAGTGGGGAGAACCCATTAATCTTTCTGGCCATACTTACCTGGCAGGGGAGATACCATGATCACAAAGCCACCGAGTCTTTGCATGACGGATAGAGCTTGTTTGATGTCTTCAGTGCAGTAAAGATGTCACTAAATGGACAAAGCTTGGTGGTTGTCCCCGAAGCCAACTTTGCTCCTTTACTGCCAATGTTTGCAAAATATTCTTGAGCTGCCATTTGAAATACTTGGGTGGGTGACTCAGGGTAGTGGGAGGTACTTAGGGTTTTATCAACTATGAATAATTGGCTTTTTCTCTTTTTCCTCACTTGTGGGATAACTTCTTTTCCAATTCTTTCTGATTTATTGACCTCTACCTGCTGAGATGGGCAAAGAGTATGTCTGAAGTTTGTTGAGGTTATGTTGTATAAAACCCTCAAACTTGTATATTCTTTAAAAATGCTTTTCACAGTTATACTGCATGTTTGTTTTATTTTTGTAATGCTTTTAAAGCATTTGATAAATCTTTCTTGGACCATAAAACATTTTTTCTTAGGATATGAAGTTTCCTTTTTTTTGCTTTAATTATCTTGTGCAGTCAGTCTGCAAAAGACCATTTGAGGCTGGTGGTTGCCAGCTATTTTCCTTTTATGATGCATGCTTAATAAAGAGATACCATAGCATTCAAAACTGTTCCTTCATGTGTGTTTTTTAATTGTTCCTGTGTTTAACCTTTTTGGCCATCTTTCCATCAATGCAATTGTCCAAATTTGCTTGACATCTTTCCTCAGGGCCTGCAAGACAGGGCTGTTCCACCAGGCCTTTGGCCAGGGCACAGCCTGACCCCCTCCTTTGGTAATCCTCACAGAACTCTAGCCCAATGGTTGCCATTAATTTGATTTGAACTGATTTTATAATGAAATGTTAGAATGCTGTATTATTGTATTTTTTGCTCTATAAGATGCACCAGACCATAAGACGCACCTAGTTTTTGGAGGAGGAAAACAAGAAAAAAATATTCTGAATCCCAGAAAATCATCATTGAACAGCTATTGTTAGGACACACAGGTTCAATGATGCTTTTCTGTATGTAAGGCAACCGGTGTGTAAAGGGGAATAGCTTGTTCCTCTTGTGAAACAACATGAATGACACATAGCTTGTACACTGTAGCATTGTGAGACTCCCAACTGCTAGTGACTGGCTTGTTCCCAAGAAATGCCAACAGGTAGATCTTACATGAGGGTCCTAGTGAACTGTTTGAACAGAGACATCCCAATGTGCCTCGTAATAATCCTCATCCGTGAGGATGATGGAAAAGGAAATAGAATGTTGGTATTAGTGTGGTGCATATTAATGCACTGAGGGTGTGATAAGAAATTATTTACTGATATGCTTTGCAAATTGCCCAGTTGAATAGTGTGGCTCTCCTAAATAAATAACCCATCTTGTTCTAGTTGGATAATTTAGGGTGTGTGCAGGGACTTGCCACTCTTTGCTACCACATCCTTATTCCAGTCCAAATTTATAAAGGTTTACTCAAAAATAAGATCCACTACAGTCAGATGACTTTATTTACGTGGGTGCAGGCAATGCAGATGTACCAGGCCTCAAGCCAGCAGGGACTGCAGACTCTCCACTTTTATTAGCAGCAGCAGAAGCCAGTGGCGTAGCGTGGGGGGTGCAGGGGGGGCCAGCCGCACCGGGCGCAACATCTGGGGTTAGGGCAAATCCACGGGTTAGAGGGCGCAAATCCACGGGTTAGGGGGTGCAAATCCACGGGTTGGGGGGCGCAAATTACTTGCCTTGCCCCGGGTGCTGACAACCCATGCTACGCCACTGGCAGCAACAACCGCAGCAGCAGCAGCAACAACAACAACAGGAAGAAGAAGTGGTCCATGGACCCCAGGGAGTATGTGCCACCACTCACATAACAAAAATTACCATAGAGGTATTTTCAAAAGTAGGGCATCCATCTCAACACATTTACAATGGTGTCAGGCCTACAGGTAAACTGTGCAAAGTCAGAAGCTATGTGTTTCAACACCCCTCTCCACACGCAAAAAGAACTAGCTAACGTCACCAAGATAAAACTTTGCCACACCAAGTTCAGATACCTAGGGGTACAAATAACCAGAAACCTCAATAAATTATACCTCCACAACTACAACCCCCTGTGGCGGCAATTAACAAAGACCTAAAGAGATGGAATAACATGAATTTCACTCTCTCAGACAAAATAGCCATGATCAAAATGATCACCCTCCCAAAACTAACCTACCTATTCCAAAACCTCCCAATCTGGATCACCCCAACCCAACTCCGAAAATGGCAGAAAAACTACACTTATTCATCTTCTCACACAAAAAACCAGGAATAAGCTTCACATATCTGCACCTCCCCTCCTCAGAGGGAAGATGGGGAATCCCCAACATAGAAACATAATACATTGCCAACCAAATACGCCACATAAGCCCATACATACTAGGAGATGAGACAAAACAATGGGTACATCTGGAGAGAGACACAATTGAAAATACCTGCACCACAGCATACCCATTCCTTCCAGACAAACTAAGGAAAATTCCCACAACACTTACCAGGTACACACTGACCACGTTTAAAGCATGGAAAACAGAAATAGACAAACTGTCCCCAACCCCATCCCCACTAATTCCCCTGATACACCACCCACTATTCCATCACACAACACAAAACCTCCAGATAAAAACATGGCAAACCAAAGGCCTATATCGCCTAACAGACTTCTATAAAAATAACAAACCCTTGTCAACACAAGAAAAACAAGACAAACTAGAGGACACCCAAGTGCCCTGGTTAACACATCACCAATTACATGCCCTCTTAAACAACACAGTAGTAAAATCAGCAGCAACTAGGCCCCTGACAACCTTCGAAAACCTCCTCCTAACAATAAAGGGACACGGCAAAGGGATGGTATCTGCAATATACAAAATACTACTCCAAAACCCCATGAACCCCCTAGACATAATCAAAAAACAATGGGACGACGACATAGGCTAAGCGATTAATCCCACTCAGTAGACCAGAATGTGGTCTAAACCCCCTTAAATCCATATCAACGAGAAGGAGAGAACTCACTCTGAAACTCATCTACAGATGGTACCTAACACCAAGGAAATTAGCACTAATATGCCTAGGAACCTCACCAAAATGCTGGAGAGGGTGCACCTCCACAGGCACATACATACACATGTGGTGGGAATGCCCCAAAATCCAACTATTTTGGACAACAGCCATACAAGAAATATGTAAAATAACTAAGCAAGTATTAGAAATCACCCCAGAACTGGCCCTACTAAACATATTCCAAGACAATAATGCCCACTCACATCACAAAGAACTCATAACCCACCTACTCTCAGCAACCAGAAACATCATAGCCAGACACTGGAGAGACCTGTCAGGAGTAAGCATGGACCAATGGTACCAAATAGTATGGGAAACAGCCCTACTAGAAAAATTAACCAATAAACTGAAACTGACACGGGGACAAATAGAAGAAGACGCCCCTTTATGGCTCCCCTTTATCACATACACAGCCCAACAAGACAATGACAAGAATCCACCAACAGCATACGAATCAATATGGCTAACCTGATTCAAAAACACCCACCCACCCCACTCACACATGAATACGAAGTTCACCACAGCCAATCACAAACAAGCAACCGCACCCTAGGCCAACCCCAATTTCTCTCCCCACCAAAGGAACACAAGCGAATAGCAAAGAGAACCCACACAAACAATGCTGACACAAAACACCACGAATACATTAAGCAAATTAGAAACATCACCTCCCGACCCCACCCCCACTCGCCTTTCCCACCTCCACCTCTTCCCCCCCCCTTTTCTTCCTAATGTAACCCTAATGTCTCAACAAATGAAACTGACCCATGGAAAATGTAACTTGAAAAAAGAGAGATTGCACATACCTTTGTAAACCAAGGAAACTTTAATTAAAAAATAAAAATAAAGAAATAATAATAATAATAATAGGGCATCCATGACTTGGCTTTTGGAAAACAGGAGGTCTGCAGTTCTTAATTAATTGGGAATCACGGTTCTAAGCAATTTCAGCTTGGCTGCTCCTGCCTTTTAGTGTTTTTGCCCAAGCAGTGAAGTCAGAGCTGAGACTGAGAAGTTAGTTATTTGGACATCAGGAACCCAAAGGATCCTAAAGAACTGCTGTTCCACCCTCCCCTGATTAGTGGTTTCTGTCTCCTTATAATCTTTGTTTCCAATCAGGACCTCTGGTACTCCCTTAAGTCACTTGCTATCAATTCTACTACATGGTGAAAGCTTGGGTAGTGTTAAAGAACCTCCCTGGCTTCATTATTATCAAATAAGAGAGGCCTATAATTTGGACAAAAAAATTGGCTTCCAGGTGGAAAAATCAAAATTGGAAACAGAACTGTTAGATCCCAAAACTAAGATACTTTCAAGAATGTATAACTCGCTGTTAAAATGGAATACGCAGGATGAAACGGTTAAATCTGCTATGATTAAATGGGCACAAGATGTTGGACACAACATTATGTTTGCTGACTGGGAACAGTTGTGGACCACCGGTATGAAATTTACGGCATGTAATGCCTTAAGAGAGAATATTATGAAAATGATGTACAGGTGGTACATGACACCAGTCAAGCTTGCAAAAATTTATCATTTGCCCGATAATAAATGTTGGAAATGTAAAGAAAATGAAGGTACATTCTTTCACCTTTGGTGGACGTGCCCAAAGATTAAGGCTTTCTGGGAGATGATCTATAATGAAATGAAAAAGGTATTTAAATATACCTTTCTGAAGAAACCAGAGGCCTTTCTCCTGGGCATAGTCGGCCAATTGGTGCCAAAGAAGGATAGAACTTTCTTTATGTATGCAACAACAGCAGCAAGAATACTTATTGCAAAGTATTGAAAGACACAAGAGCTACCCACCCTGGAAGAGTGGCAGATGAAGGTGACGGATTATATGGAATTGGCGGAAATGACTGGCAGAATCCGAGACCTGGGAGAAGAGTTGGTGGAAGAAGACTGGAAGAAATTTAAAGACTATCTTCAGAAATACTGTAAAATTAATGAATGTTAAAATGATGTTGGATTGAAAATAAGTGGCATTAGCAACAAAGTTAATAAGAATATGCAAAAATGAATTGATAATGGATGAAAATATAGAGTTATAATATGTTAAGATACAGAGTTAAGATAAATGAAAGAGGGTAAGGATTTGCTGATTTGATTATTTAAATGGGAATATAAAAAGGGGAGGTGTGAGGAGGCCAAGGAAATAAGCTAATGAGTTCAAAGTTACAAAAAAAGGATTTGTTTTTAATTCTTTTTTTAGCTATTTGTCTTTTGTATTTTGTATTTTTATGCATCTTTATTCATCTTTTTTCTTTTTCATGTACTTCTCTATGTTCTTTTTTTTGTATCCTTTTCTTATTATATGACCTTTTTCATTTTGTAAACTTATGTTTTTGTGAAACTTCAATAAATATCTTTTTTAAAAAAATAAAGAACCTCCCTGTAAGAAATACAAAAAAAGAAAAAGAGCAAACTGTGGGCATTTTGCAAATAGGCATGTCTTCTATAGAGCAGGGATTCATGAAGAATATAACTTGCAGTGCAGTGGTAGTCTACTCAGAAGTAAGTCTCTTTGTGTTAAATGGGGCCTACTTCCAGGTATCTGGGTACAGGATTGTAGCCTAGGCTTTCTTGTAACAAAGAGATTCATGGTGGGAGGGTTCCCTTGCACACATCAACCAGGGAATAATCACTTTAATGCAATTGGGATTTTTGCATCTAAACACACACTAATCAAGACAGATTAAGATTGCCTTGAGGCATACTGTATTTTTTGGGGGGGGGGGGGATATCTCCCTTTACAAAGATAGATCATTTTGGTTAAAGGAAGCAAAAATTAAAACCAGCAAGAAACTAAAAACACATCGGCATTCTTGTCTGAACAAAAATGTTTGTATCAGGTGCCAAAAAGGTACAGTGAAGGCTCCTGCCCAATGTCAATAGGCAGGGAGTTCCAAAGTGTAGGTGCTGCCACAGGAAAATATCAGATCTTTACAAATGCAGAACTGGCACCTGTAACTGTGCCAGTTCTGCAGATTAAAGTGGTCAAGAGGGCATATATGAAGTAAGGTAGACTGGTCCTGAGTTATTAAGGCCTTTGTACAGCAATAGTAACACGTTGAACCTGGCCTGGTAGCAAACCCAAAACCAGTGCAGATCTCTGAGCACAGGTGTTATTTGCTGACAATATCTCACCCCATCAGAAAATGTGTTTCAGAAGTCTCCATATCAAATACAAGGGAAGCCCCACATAAAGAGAATTACAGTACTTAATTCAGTATTGAAGTAACTAATGTATGAACTACTGTGGCAAAGCTTTTCTGATCCACATATATAATGGCAAGTTGTTGAACCAACTGCATTGGTAAAAGGTGCTTCTAGTCACTGACGCTACCAGAGTCTCCATTGACAATGGTGTATCTAGAAGCATGCCAAACTGCAAGCAGTGGCGTAGCGTGGGGGGTGCAGGGGGGGCGGGCCGCACCGGGTGCAACATCTGGGGTTAGGGCAAATCCATGGGTTAGGGGGCGCAAATCCACGGGTTAGGGGGCGCAAATCCACAGGTTAGGGGGTGCAAATTACTTGCCTTGCCCCGAGTGCTGACAACCCACGCTACACCACTGACTGCAAGCCTCTTTATTCAGGGGCAATGCAACCCTATCCAGGGTAGGCAGTTGACCAAGTTCCCATCCATGGGAGCAGCTCATCCACAGTGCCTCCATGTTGCCAGGGTTCAGGCTCAGCTTGTTTTTCCTTATATTTCCCACCCTTGCACTCAGGCCAGGGACTGCATGGCCTCTCCTGATTCAGATGTTATAGAGAAATAGAGCTGAGTGTCACCAGCATACTGATGGCACCTTGACACAAAACTCCTAATGACTGCTCCCAGTGGCTTCATATGGATATTCAATAACATTGGAGATAATATTGTGCCCTGCAGTACCATGTAACGTAAGTGCCAAGGGGTCAAAAAACAATCAAAAATGCTACTCTCTGGACACAGCCCCAAAGATAAGAGCGGAACCACTGTAGTTCAGTGCCTTCAATTTCCATTCCACAGAGCTGGTCCAGGAGGATACCATGGTCAATGGTAAGCAAAAAGCCCGAGAGAGATAAAAAAGCAGCGACAAGGTCACTCTCCCCCTTTATATCTCTTTCTATGTCTTCACAACAGCTACAGGTGAAACTTGAAAAATTAGAATATTGTGGAAAAGTTCATTTATTTCAGTAATTCAACTTAAAAGGTGAAACTAATATATGAGATAGACTCATGACATGCGAAGTGAGATATGTCAAGCCTTTATTTGTTATAATTGTGATATTATGGTGTACAGCTGATGAAAACCCCAAATTAACAATCTCGGAAAATTAGAATATTAAATGAAATCAGCAAAACAAGGATTGCAAATAGAGCAATACTGGACCTCTGAGAAGCATGCATATGTACTCAGTATTTGGTTTGGGCCCCTTTTGCATCAATTACTGCCTCAATGCGGCATGGCATGGATGCGATCAGCCTGTGGCACTGCTGAGGTGTTATGGAAGACCAGGATCCTTCTATAGCAGCCTTTAGCTCTTCTGCATTGTTCGGTCTCATGTCTCTCATTTTTCTCTTGTAATGCCCCATAGATTCTCTATGGGGTTCAGGTCAGTCAAGTTTGCAGGCCAATCAAGCACAGTAATCCCATGGGCATTGAACCAGGTTTAGTACTTTTGGCAGTGTGGGCAGGTGCCAAGTCCTGCTGGAAAATGAAGTCAGCATCCCCATAAAGCTTGTCTGCAGAAGGAAGCATGAAGTGCTCCAAAATATCCTGGTAGACGGCTGCGTTGACTCTGGACTTAATGAAGCACAGTGGACCAACACCAGCTGATGGCATGGCTCCCCAAATCAACACTTCACACTGGAACTTCAAGCATCTGGCATTGTGTGCCTCCCCATTCTTCCTAATGAAATGCAAAAGCTGCTCTCATCAGAAAAGAGGACTTGGGACCACTGAGCAACAAACCAATTCTTTGTTTTCTTTAGCCCAGGCAAGATGCTTCTGACGTTGTTTCTTGTTCAGGAGCGGCTTGACAAGAGGAATACAACATTTGAAGCCCATCTCCATGTTCCGTCTGTGTATGGTGGCTCTTGATGCACTAACTCCAGCCTCAGTCCACTCCTTGTGAAAGTCCCCAACACATCTGAATGGTCTTTTCCTGACAATCCTCTCCAGGCTGTGGTCATCCCTGCTGTTTGTGCACCTTTTTCTTCCACACTTTCCCCTTCCGCATAACTTTCCATTAATGTGCTTCAATACAGCACTTTGGGAACATCCAGCTTCTTCTGCAATTACCGTATGAGGCTTTCCCTCCTTATGGAGGGTCTCAGTGATGGCTTTCTGCACAACTGTCAGGTCAGCAGCCTTCCCCATGATTGTGCTTCCTACTGAACCCATTGCAGGTGTTACGGATTGAATAGCTACTGCACCTTTTCACAATATTCTAATTTTCTGAGATTGTTAATTTGGGGTTTTCATCAGCTGTACCCCATAATCATCACAATTATAACAAATAAAGGCTTGACATATCTCGCTTTGTATGTCATGAGTCTATCTCTTATATTAGTTTCACCTTTTAAGTTGAATTACTGAAATAAATAAAGTTTTCCACGATATTCTAATTTTCTGAGTTTCACCTGTATATGAAGTAGGAAAGGCTGAGATTTGGTGGTGGGACCAGGGCAGGAAGTGAACAAAAACAATGATGAATTAAGTGAGTTTAAAATGTGAAACTGTGCACGCTCAGAGTATTAAAAAATAAGATTCAAATTTGGCAAACTAATTTTTGTTTGTTTCCTGTAAAACACCAGGAGTGAAATGGAGCAATCAAAGCATAGAGGGTAGTCAGACGGCTGCTTTCCTGGCTTTTGCTACAATCCTAACTACACTTACCTGGGAGTAAGCCCCATTGAGTTCAATAGAACTAACTTCTGAGTAGACATGTTCAGAAATGCACTCTCAGTGTGGGGTTTTTTTAAATGTCTAGTGTTTCGTCACCTCTCTTAAATGGGTTTTTGTTGTGAATGAAAGAGCTCAAGATGGTGTACATGGCTTTCCTCACTTGCCATATTGTTCTCAAAACAAGCCTGTGAGGTAGGCTAGGCTAAGAGACAGTGATCCAAGTGTTCCAAGTGAGTGTTGTAGCTGAGTAGGATTTGAGTTCTTTGCACGGTTTGGGACTGGTACTGGAGGAGAGGAGGGCTCCTATGCCTTTAAAGCTGTATAGCAGACAAACTAAGGGTTTTCTAGTCTGCAACTACACTTATGAAGAAAGCTTCACCTGCTGATATTTTGTTTGACATCTTATTACTTGTGTGTGCCCCCTAATTCATTTTGGGTGCTCCAGCCCACCTACAAAAACGGCTACAAATTTGCGTGCCATATAAACTGTTTGCAAACTTTATGCAAATTTGTGACGTTTTTGGATGCCCAGTTGCACTTACCAATCAAGGCATAGTATACAGGGCACAGAGAAGCCTATTGGCCCCTGATACCTACATACAAGCCCCCAGTCTTAGAAAACTTTTCTAGCACTAAGCCTTACTGAATGAGTTACCCCACTGTAAACATTCAGAGATACTACAGGATACTGGGGAGAAATGCGTTTTTTCCCTAGTGGCATGGAGAAGGCTTTTCTTTCCGTTGTGTTCCTGCTGCTGATTTATGGAGGGGCGCCTGAAGAAAAGGAGAGCCAGCTGTCCACCGCCTCCATGGGTGCGACGGAGCCTCCGGCGACAGTTTCGGAGGGGACGGAGGGGCGTGGCACATCCGACCCCAACTTTTCTGACAGCACCGCAGAAGTCGGACTAAATCAGACGGAGAGCCCCACCGATGGAGAGTTGCAGCCGAACACAACGTACCTTCCGCTTGAAAAGAAACGTAAGCTGTCTCCACCCCCTGGCCTAGTAGTTGCGAAGAGGACTTTCTGGAACCCCGAAAGCCACTTTACTTTCTCTTCGACCTTTCTGTGGAAACCCTGACTCCTCTTTTCCCCTATGCGATTGCCTTTCCTCCTCTCAACATCCAACACCTGTTTACAATAGTTTCACTTCAGGCAACTTTCCTTTTAACCCAGGGTCTCCAGGTGGTGGAATCCAGAAGATGCCTTGCACTACAATTCCCATCAGCCCCACCAAGCATGGCTGTGGTCCCAGAAGCCCCACGTCACACAGCTCTTTTGTAGTCCTAAGCATCGGCTGGGGGACAGCAGGCTGCCAAAAGGAATATAGCTAACTAGTGGTTTTGATATTATACCACAGGATCCTGGGTAGTGCTCCGGACTGATCCCAGGGTTGCCTCCCTTCCCTTCTGCTCTCTTGTCTGGTGCATGGCCTAAGCTTGCCATGGAGCTTCAGGACTACTTGCAGAATTTGATTTTGGTTCCCTTCAATCTGCCCTCCTTGTTCTGCCACCATCTTTCAAGATCCTCTGCCTGCAGAGTTAATAGCTGGGAGCCAGGATACTGAAAGTTTTCTCTCAGTAATTTAGACTGCGTGAAACCAAAGTTTGTATAGGTTCAACATGTGGTCAGCTTTCCCCATTCCTGTCTATTTTGGACTGTGGGGGTGTCCCTTTCTCAGCCCTTCTACTTGAGTTAGAGGGAGTGGAACTTGTAAGGAGAGTCAAGCATCCTCTTAACCACTAGACTGCACCCCCATATTAAATTATTGGTTTCTCGGTACCAGAATGGGAGTTGGTATGACTTTCTGGTCCACCTCCCATTCTTGGATGACCTGTGTATTACAGCTTCTGAGATTTTTCTTTATCTTACGGATACATTTTGTAAACTGCCCAGAGAGCTTGAGTGATGAATAAAATGAGACTCCTAAATAATCTCTCCTTGTTTTGCTTGGAGAGCAGTGAGATACTGCATGGCTGCCTTAACCTGGCATTATAAGGTATCGGTTGGAACTTTGACACTGTAAGATGAACTATTGAAGGACAGGTGTGTGGGAAAACCTGCAATCAAAATTACAATTATGATTGCTAAATAAGCATATGAAGGGGGTTAAGGCTGACATAGTTTCTTTATTCCTCGAGAAGACAGACAGGAATAGGACAAAGGATCTTAATATTTTCTTCTTCCTACTTCTGTCTCTCTCTTCTTTCAAGCCAGTGATTGCTTGGGCTTTTCTTAGAGTCCAGACTCCATTTTTGAAACTAGTTTTGTATTTTGTAACTAAAAAGTATTTGTACATGAATACTGCTTTGATACATTTGCTGTCTCCATTGAAATATAAGTAAACCTTTTTTTTTTTATTACTAAAATATGTGACTCATCAATGGGGACAAAGAAGAGAAAGGTTAGCAGGATAAGAAGTGTGCTTTTACTCTGCTAAAAATGCTCCGCAGCCTGTTTACTCTGTTTCTCCTGCACACATGGGACAGGAGGTTTAAATTTTAGTTTACAGGTTTAAACCTCAATCCATCTCCATGAAGGGGTGGGTCTTGAAGATCCTGGATCTGTAGGGGTGCCTGCAAAAAGTCATGACTGACAAGGTATCTTCTATTTTTCCTCCTCAGGTCGACAATACTACCCGTGGGTGCTCCTTCTTCTGCTTTGCTTTTCACCATATGTTGTTGCTTTAGTCTCTGTTACTGCCCGTTGCTTCTTTTCAAGGCAATGCAGAGCCCGTTGGCAATGTGGAGGAAGTGATGTGGAGATGATAGGTATGCGGCTATTAAACAGTTCTGACTCTGAAATTCCATCTCCTGAGACTTCTGACGACTAGGCAATCACCTTTAACCCATCAGCTCTTGCAGCTCGTGCTCCCGATTCCAGCTTGGAGCCAACTTGGAAGCTGAACCTGCTTTGTAGCCAGTGATGTTCTAGGATCTTCTTCTCTAATGGACAGACTGGGCAGGCCTCTGAAGCGCAATACTGTTTTCAATAATAATTAAGGGTGATATGTCTTGCACAATGCATTATTGATTATGCTTCTGGTTATGAATAAACTAGATTCACTACTGCACGGACAAGCAGTGCTCTCCTTGTCCAAAGTATTTCCTTCACCTTTAGTGAAAAATGTGCTGGTATGTCATAATATGCATGGAATGGGATATTCACTACACTCTCTTGCCCCAATTAATACATCAGGGGAAACAGTAGTGAGGAAAGCACAGTGATCTCCTTATTGCTCTCTAAGGGTAGAACTTGTGCATGAACAAAGTGGGAGCATCGCAGGAATACATTTATACATATGCTGGATCTTCACATGCTATGCACCTACCTGGACTTTATGGCAGTATGTTAAATGTTTTGCCCTCAATAAGAAGTCCACCATTGGGACAACTCCCATGAGCAAATGATAGCCTCAAGGGGCTTTTCTGCCTCTGATTTGGAATATTGACTAGATGGCATATAAGAAAACCCATGTGGTGTCCAAAATGTTGGTGGAACGGAGAGAAGGAACCATGTCAAAGGCACTGCAAAGCCACTAAGCCTTTCCTTGATGCTGTCAACAAGTCTGATACTGACAGCTCCCTAAAGAAATCACTGGCTAGGCAAAGCATGGAGGCTGTCTCTGAAAGCAGCTCTGAGAACATTGCCAGTGAAGAAGGGACAAAGCATTGTTGAGCTCCCATGTGAAACCCTTGGGTGGCTGACTCCTGCAGGTATGTGGGAATGTTCAGGGAGGCAGAAGAGGATAGATTGTTTAATTATATCCTTTCCAACTTGTGTTAACAAGTTCTGTAATTTAACAGAGTAACATTCCCCTTTTAAACTTACACAGCGGATAGGTTTGCCAGGCTTGCTTAAGCCTCTAAAATAAATTTCGTGGTATTTCCCCTTTATTCCCTCCTAAAAGGAATAGACATGACACAGCCTTGTATAAAAGGTATAAAATAGTTTATTCACACATTCTGTTCACAGATGGATCCCAGAAGGCAGACTTAAGTTACAAAATATATACACTTGGAATCTATCCCATAAGGAGATAGTTCCTTTGTCCTCTCTTGGCTGCCAAGAGAGCATCTCAGGCTGATGCTTCTTCAACGAAAGCAAAATGGAGAAGAGGAGGTGTGGTGGCCAGCCCTGTGCTTTTGTTACCTGCACAGGTAAGGTCACGCCCACCTCTAGTCACATGTAGAGGAAGTTTGTCCCAGCCCAGGAGGAAACAGGAAGTTTATCTACTGGCTGGACAAACATTCTTGTCATGTCTAAACATGTCCACTCTAGGAATGTTGAATTTGACCGCTCTGTGTTTCACACCCCACATTTAGGCTATCTCATCTATGAATATTTTGGTATCACACATTTTCTGATTTGTGATTTGACCTCTACCTGTTGACAGGGGTCTACAGCACGGCATTAGCTGATATTGCATACTACCCTGAATTCTTTGCAAACTTCAATAGACCTCTCTCTAATCTGACATGCCAAGGTGTGAGCGTCTTGCACCTCATTGATGCTCCTATTTGGCAGGTGGGGGGAATTTTTGGCCCTCCTGATGTTACTGAACAACTCCCATCATGCCTGACTGCTTGTTATGCTTGCTGGGACTGATCAAGTTTGTAGGCAGCAACACCTGGAGGGTCCAAGTATAGAAGTTTATGCATGGTATAAAGAAAGTTGGTTGAGAACAATTTTTCTCCCTCTGTCATAACATTATAATTCATGGACATCCAATAAAGCTGAATGTTGGAAGATTCAGGACAGATTCTTAAAAAAAAACAAAAAAACCTTCACAGAATGTATAGTTAAACTATGGAACTCTATCCCACAAAAGGCAGTGATGGTCACCAATTTGGATGGCTTTAAAAGAAGATTAGACAAATTGATGGAGCAGAGGGCTGCTGATGGCTGCTAACCATGATGGCTGGGCTCAGATGCCACAGTTAGAAGCAGCAATGCTTCTGAATACCGGTTGCTGGAAACCGCGGGAGCGGATAGCACTCTTGTGTTCGAATCCTGATTTCTGGTTTCCCACAGGCATCTGGTTGGCCACTGTGAGTACAGGATGCTAGACTAGATGAGCCATTGGCCTGATCCAGCAGGCTCTTCATATGTTCTTATATCCCCACACCTGGTCTGAGGCAAAGCGGGGAGAGAAGACCTTAGCTGCTTCCCTTCCAGGTGTTCTGAGATGGAGCAGATCAGGTGTAAGGCAGGGATGAGGAACCTATGATGCTTCTGCTCCAAACCTCTTTGAATCTCCAACTCACACCATAACTGAACATTACCTATTCTGCTTCAAACAGAATGGAGTTGTAGTCCAAGACATGGAAAGCCACAGTCTTTCACTGTTCTTTGGGGTTCCTGCACTTTCCTTTACTTTTTATTAAAACTGGATTTATTTTTAGCACATGCATATTTGGAGATGCTTTGCAGGGTCCCCATTTTTGTTTGTGTCTAGGATTGGATTGAAATGGGAACTTTCAGAACTCCTGATCTACCATTCTCCCTTCCAGCCTTTCTCAACCTTGGGTCCCCAGCTGTTTTTGCCCTACAACTACCATCATCCCTGACCACTGGTCCTGTGAGCTAGGGATCATGGGAATTGTAGGCCAAAAACATCTGGGGACAGAGCAGGCCAGTGTCATATCCTCCAGAGAGAAAGAAGCACTTTCTCATTGATTCTGGAGTGGCCCTCTTAGCACAAAAGAGTGGCTGCTGAGACCACATAACACTGGTCCTGAAAGACCTACATTGGCTCCCAGTATGTTTCCGAGCACAGTTCAAAGTGTTGGTGCTGACCATTAAAGCCCTAAACAGCCTCGGCCCAGTATACCTGAAGGAGCATCTCCACCCCCATTGTTCTGCCTGCACACTGAGGTCTAGCTCTGAGGGCCTTCTGGCAGTTCCCTCATTGCAAGAAGTGAAGTTACAGGGAACCAGGCAGAGGGCCTTCTTGGTAGTGGTGCCTGCCCTGTGGAATGCCCTCCCATCAGATGTCAAAGAAATAAACAACTATCTGACTTTTCGAAGACATATGAAGGCAGCACTTTGAATTGTGCTCGGAAACGTACTGGGAGCCAGTGTAGGTCTTTCAAGACCAGTGTTATATGGTCTCGGTGGCAGCTCCCAGTCACCAGTCTAGCTGCCGCATTCTGGATTAGTTGTACTTTCCGGGTCACCTTCAAAGGTAGCCCCACATAGTGCGCATTGCAGTAGTCCAAGCGAGAGATAATTAGAGCATGCACCACTCCGGCGAGACAGTCCGTGGGCAGGTAGGGTCTCAGCCTGAGTACCAGATGGAGCTGATAAACAGCTGCCCTGGACACAGAACTGACCTGCGCCTCCATGGACAGCTGTGAGTCCAGAATAATTCCCAGGCTGCGTACTTTGTCCTTCAGGGGCACAGTTACCCCATTCAGGACCAGGGAGTCCTCCACACCCACCCGCCTCCTGTCCTCCAAAAACAATACTTCTGTCTTGTCAGGATTCAACCTCAACCTGTTTGCCACCATCCATCCTCCAACCGCCTCGAGACACTCACACAGGACCTTCACCGCCTTCACTGGTTCTGATTTGAAAGAGAGGTAGAGCTGGGTATCACCTGCATATTGATGGACACCCAGTCAAAACCCCCTGATGATTTCTCCCAGTGGCTGCATATAGGTGTTGAAAAGCATGGGGGAGAGGACAGAACCCTGAGGCACCCCGCTACGTAAAAAGCATGTGCGGTGTCGCACACATGCGCTGTGCATAGTGACACTGTGCAGGCGCTGTACATAGTGGTTTACCACCGGCACCACGCAAGCATCATATGGACAGTGGTGGGATGCCCCCATCGCCACTGCAGCCGCGAGCAGAGGACCCCACCACTGTCCATGCAGCGCCAGCAGCAAACCGCTACGTACAATGCATGTGCGCTGTCACGCACATGCGCTGTGAATAGTGACACAGTGCAGGCGCTGTACATAGTGGTTTACTATCCAAGCGCTGTACTGATGTTGGTGGGATGCCTCCATCGCCGCTACAGCCGTGAGCAGAGGACCCCACCACTGTCCATGCGGTGCTTACAGCAAACCACAATTACAACGCATGTGCGGTGTCACACACATGCGCTGTGCATAGTGAGACCATGCATGTGCTGTACATAGCTGTTTACCGCCGGCACCGCCCAAGCACCGTATGGATAGTGGTGGGATGCCTCCATTGTCGCTGCAGCCACAAGCAGAGGACCCCACCACTGTCCATGCGGCGCCGACAGCAAAAAGTTACGTATAATGCATGTGCGGTGTCGCACACATGCACTGTGCATAGTGACGCGGTGAAGGCGCTCTATATAGTGGTTTGCCAAAGGCGCCGTCTGAGCACCGTATGGACAGTGGTGGGATGCCTCCATCGCCGCTGCAGCCGCGAGCAGAGGACCCCACCACCGTCCATGCGGTGCCAGCAGCAAACCACTACGTACAACGCATTTGCGGTGTCGCACACATGCGCTGTGCATAGTGACACAATGCAGGCGCTGTACATAGCGGTTTACCATTCAAGCGCCGTACGGATGTTGGTGGGATGCCTCCATCGCCGCTACAGCCGTGAGCAGAGGACCCCACCACTGTCCAAGCGGTGCTGACAGCAAACCACAATTACAACACATGTGCGGTGTCACACACATGCGCTGTGCATAGTGAGACCATGCGTGTGCTGTACATAGCTGTTTACCACCGGCACTGCCCAAGCACCGTACGGATAGTGGTGGGATGACTCCATTGTCGCTGCAGCCGCAAGCAGAGGACCCCAAAACCGTCCATGCGGTGCTGACAGCAAAAAGTTACGCATAATGCATGTGCGGTGTCGCACACATGCACTGTGCATAGTGACACCGTGCAGGCGCTGTATATAGCAGTTTGCCAAACGCACAGCCCGGACACCGTACGGACGGTGGTGGGACGCCTCCATTGCTGCTACAGCCGTGATCAGAGGACCCCACAACTGTCCATGCGGAGCCAGCAGCAAACCGCAAGTACAACGCCTTTGCGATGTCGCACACATGCGCTGTGCATAGTGACACTGTGCATGTTCTGTACATAGTGGTTTACCTTCCAAGCGCTGTACGGACAATGGTGGGACCCCACCACTGTCCATGCGGTGCTGACAGCAAAAAGTTACGCATAACGCATGTGCGGTGTCGCACACATGCACTGTGCATAGTGACACTGTGCAGGCGCTGTACATAGCAGTTTGCCAAAGGCACAGCCCGAACACAGTACAGACAGTGGTGGGACGCCTCCATTGCTACTACAGCCGTGAGCAGAGGACCCCACAACTGTCCATGCGGAGCCAGCAGCAAATCGCAAGTACAACGCCTTTGCGATGTCGCACACATGCGCTGTGCATAGTGACACTGTGCATGTTCTGTACATAGTGGTTAACCTTCCAAGTGCCGTACGGACAATGGTGGGATGCCTCCATCACTGCTACAGCCGCGAGCAGAGGACCCCACCACTGTCCATGTGCATAGTGACACGGTGCAGGCACTGTATATAGCGGTTTGCCGAAGGCGCCGTCTGAGCACCGTACGGACAGTGGTGGGATGCCTCCATCGCCGCTGCAGCCACGAGCAGAGGACCCCACCACTGTCCATGCGGCGCCAGCAGCAAACCACTACGTACAACGCATGTGCGGTGTCGCACACATGCACTGTGCGTAGTGACACCGTGCAGGTGCTGTACATAGTGGTTTACTATCCAAGCACCGTACGGATTGTGGTGGGACGCCTCCATAGCCACTACAACCGTGAGCAGAGGACCCCACCACCGTCCATGCGGCGTTGGCAGCAAACTGCTATGTACAATGCATGTGCAGTGTTGCACACATGCGCTCTGCATAGTGACACAGCGCTGGAGCTGTACATAGCGATTTACCATCCAAGCGCCGTAGGGTGGTGGTGGGACGTCTCCATCCCTGCTACAGCCGCGAGCAGAGGACCCCACCACCGTCCATGTGGCGCTGACAGCAATATGTTATGTACAACACATGTGCGGTGTCGCACACATGCACTGTGCATAGTGACACCGTGCAGGCGCTGTAAATAGCAGTTTGCCAAACGCACAGCCCGAACACCGTACGGACGGTGGTGGGACGCCTCCATTGCTGCTACAGCCGTGAGCAGAGGACCCCACAACTGTCCATGCGGAGCCAGCAGCAAATCGCAAGTACAACGCCTTTGCGATGTCGCACACATGCGCTGTGCATAGTGACACTGTGCATGTTCTGTACATAGTGGTTTACCTTCCAAGCGCCGTACAGACAATGGTGGGATGCCTCCATCGCTGCTACAGCCGCGAGCAGAGGACCCCACCACAGTCCATGTGCATAGTGACACGGTGCAGGCACTGTATATAGCGGTTTGCCGAAGGCGCCGTCTGAGCACCGTACAGACAGTGGTGGGATGCCTCCATCGCCGCTGCAGCTGCGAGCAGAGGACCCCACCACTGTCCATGCAGTGCCAGCAGCAAACCACTATGTACAACGCATGTGCGGTGTCACACACATGCGCGGTGCGTAGTGACACCATGCAGGCGCTGTACATAGTGGTTTACTATCCAAGCACCGTACGGATTGTGGTGGGACGCCTCCATAGCCACTACAACCGTGAGCAGAGGACCCCACCACCGTCCATGCGGCGTTGGCAGCAAACTGCTATGTACAATGCATGTGCAGTGTTGCAAACATGCGCTCTGCATAGTGACACCGCGCAGGCGCTGTACATAGCGATTTAAGATCCAAGCGCCGTAGGGATGGTGGTGGGACGTCTCCATCCCTGCTACAGCTGCGAGTAGAGGACCCCACCACCGTCCATGCGGTGCTGACAGCAAAAAGTTACGCATAACGCATGTGCGGTGTCGCACACATGCACTGTGCATAGTGACACTGTGCAGGCGCTGTACATAGCAGTTTGCCAAAGGCACAGCCCGAACACAGTACAGACAGTGGTGGGACGCCTCCATTGCTACTACAGCCGTGAGCAGAGGACCCCACAACTGTCCATGCGGAGCCAGCAGCAAATCGCAAGTACAACGCCTTTGCGATGTCGCACACATGCGCTGTGCATAGTGACACTGTGCATGTTCTGTACATAGTGGTTAACCTTCCAAGTGCCGTACGGACAATGGTGGGATGCCTCCATCACTGCTACAGCCGCGAGCAGAGGACCCCACCACTGTCCATGTGCATAGTGACACGGTGCAGGCACTGTATATAGCGGTTTGCCGAAGGCGCCGTCTGAGCACCGTACGGACAGTGGTGGGATGCCTCCATCGCCGCTGCAGCCACGAGCAGAGGACCCCACCACTGTCCATGCGGCGCCAGCAGCAAACCACTACGTACAACGCATGTGCGGTGTCGCACACATGCACTGTGCGTAGTGACACCGTGCAGGTGCTGTACATAGTGGTTTACTATCCAAGCACCGTACGGATTGTGGTGGGACGCCTCCATAGCCACTACAACCGTGAGCAGAGGACCCCACCACTGTCCATGCGGCGTTGGCAGCAAACTGCTATGTACAATGCATGTGCAGTGTTGCACACATGCGCTCTGCATAGTGACACAGCGCTGGAGCTGTACATAGCGATTTACCATCCAAGCGCCGTAGGGTGGTGGTGGGACGTCTCCATCCCTGCTACAGCCGCGAGCAGAGGACCCCACCACCGTCCATGTGGCGCTGACAGCAATATGTTATGTACAACACATGTGCGGTGTCGCACACATGCACTGTGCATAGTGACACCGTGCAGGCGCTGTAAATAGCAGTTTGCCAAACGCACAGCCCGAACACCGTACGGACGGTGGTGGGACGCCTCCATTGCTGCTACAGCCGTGAGCAGAGGACCCCACAACTGTCCATGCGGAGCCAGCAGCAAATCGCAAGTACAACGCCTTTGCGATGTCGCACACATGCGCTGTGCATAGTGACACTGTGCATGTTCTGTACATAGTGGTTTACCTTCCAAGCGCCGTACAGACAATGGTGGGATGCCTCCATCACTGCTACAGCCGCGAGCAGAGGACCCCACCACTGTCCATGTGCATAGTGACACGGTGCAGGCACTGTATATAGCGGTTTGCCGAAGGCGCCGTCTGAGCACCGTACAGACAGTGGTGGGATGCCTCCATCGCCGCTGCAGCTGCGAGCAGAGGACCCCACCACTGTCCATGCAGTGCCAGCAGCAAACCACTACGTACAACGCATGTGCGGTGTCACACACATGCGCGGTGCGTAGTGACACCATGCAGGCGCTGTACATAGTGGTTTACTATCCAAGCACCGTACGGATTGTGGTGGGACGCCTCCATAGCCACTACAACCGTGAGCAGAGGACCCCACCACCGTCCATGCGGCGTTGGCAGCAAACTGCTATGTACAATGCATGTGCAGTGTTGCAAACATGCGCTCTGCATAGTGACACCGCGCAGGCGCTGTACATAGCGATTTACCATCCAAGCGCCGTAGGGATGGTGGTGGGACGTCTCCATCCCTGCTACAGTCCCGCGAGTAGAGGACCCCACCACCGTCCATGTGGCGCTGACCGCAATATGTTACGTACAACACATGTGCGGTGTCGCACACATGCACTGTGCATAGTGACACGGTGCATTCGCTGTACATAGTGGTTTGCCAAATGCACAGCCCGAACACCGTACGGACGGTGGTGGGACGCCTCCATTGCAGCTACAGTGGTGAGCAGAGGACCCCACAACTGTCCATGCGGTGCCAGCAGCAAACTGCAAGTACAACGCCTTTGCGATGTCGCACACATGCGCTGTGCATATTGACACTGTGCATGTGCTGTACACAGTGGTTTACCTTCCAAGCGCCCTACGGACAATGGTGGGATGCCTCCATCGCTGCTACAGCCGCGAGCAGAGGACCCCACCAACGTCCATGTGCATAGTGACACGGTGCAGGTGCTGTACATAGCGGTTTACCATTCAAGAGCCATACGGATGATGGTGGGATGCCTCCATCGCCACTACAGCCGCGAGCAGAGGACCCCACCACTGTCCATGCGGTGCTGACAGCAAAAAGTTACGCATAACGCATGTGCGGTGTCGCACACATGCACTGTGCATAGTGACACTGTGCAGGCGCTGTACATAGCAGTTTGCCAAAGGCACAGCCCGAACACAGTACAGACAGTGGTGGGATGCCTCCATTGCTACTACAGCCGTGAGCAGAGGACCCCACAACTGTCCATGCAGAGCCAGCAGCAAACCGCAAGTACAACGCCTTTGCGATGTCGCACACATGCGCTGTGCATAGTGACACTGTGCATGTTCTGTACATAGTGGTTAACCTTCCAAGCGCCGTACGGACAATGGTGGGATGCCTCCATCACTGCTACAGCCGCGAGCAGAGGACCCCACCACTGTCCATGTGCATAGTGACACGGTGCAGGCACTGTATATAGCGGTTTGCCGAAGGCGCCGTCTGAGCACCGTACGGACAGTGGTGGGATGCCTCCATCGCCGCTGCAGCCGCGAGCAGAGGACCCCACCACTGTCCATGCGGCGCCAGCAGCAAACCACTACGTACAACGCATGTGCGGTGTCGCACACATGCACTGTGCGTAGTGACACCGTGCAGGTGCTGTACATAGTGGTTTACTATCCAAGCACCGTACGGATTGTGGTGGGACGCCTCCATAGCCACTACAACCGTGAGCAGAGGACCCCACCACCGTCCATGCGGCGTTGGCAGCAAACTGCTATGTACAATGCATGTGCAGTGTTGCACACATGCGCTCTGCATAGTGACACAGCGCTGGAGCTGTACATAGCGATTTACCATCCAAGCGCCGTAGGGTGGTGGTGGGACGTCTCCATCCCTGCTACAGCCGCGAGCAGAGGACCCCACCACCGTCCATGTGGCGCTGACAGCAATATGTTATGTACAACACATGTGCGGTGTCGCACACATGCACTGTGCATAGTGACACCGTGCAGGCGCTGTAAATAGCAGTTTGCCAAACGCACAGCCCGAACACCGTACGGACGGTGGTGGGACGCCTCCATTGCTGCTACAGCCGTGAGCAGAGGACCCCACAACTGTCCATGCGGAGCCAGCAGCAAATCGCAAGTACAACGCCTTTGCGATGTCGCACACATGCGCTGTGCATAGTGACACTGTGCATGTTCTGTACATAGTGGTTTACCTTCCAAGCGCCGTACAGACAATGGTGGGATGCCTCCATCGCTGCTACAGCCGCGAGCAGAGGACCCCACCACAGTCCATGTGCATAGTGACACGGTGCAGGCACTGTATATAGCGGTTTGCCGAAGGCGCCGTCTGAGCACCGTACAGACAGTGGTGGGATGCCTCCATCGCCGCTGCAGCTGCGAGCAGAGGACCCCACCACTGTCCATGCAGTGCCAGCAGCAAACCACTACGTACAACGCATGTGCGGTGTCACACACATGCGCGGTGCGTAGTGACACCATGCAGGCGCTGTACATAGTGGTTTACTATCCAAGCACCGTACGGATTGTGGTGGGACGCCTCCATAGCCACTACAACCGTGAGCAGAGGACCCCACCACCGTCCATGCGGCGTTGGCAGCAAACTGCTATGTACAATGCATGTGCAGTGTTGCAAACATGCGCTCTGCATAGTGACACCGCGCAGGCGCTGTACATAGCGATTTAAGATCCAAGCGCCGTAGGGATGGTGGTGGGACGTCTCCATCCCTGCTACAGCTGCGAGTAGAGGACCCCACCACCGTCCATGCGGTGCTGACAGCAAAAAGTTACGCATAACGCATGTGCGGTGTCGCACACATGCACTGTGCATAGTGACACTGTGCAGGCGCTGTACATAGCAGTTTGCCAAAGGCACAGCCCGAACACAGTACAGACAGTGGTGGGACGCCTCCATTGCTACTACAGCCGTGAGCAGAGGACCCCACAACTGTCCATGCGGAGCCAGCAGCAAATCGCAAGTACAACGCCTTTGCGATGTCGCACACATGCGCTGTGCATAGTGACACTGTGCATGTTCTGTACATAGTGGTTAACCTTCCAAGTGCCGTACGGACAATGGTGGGATGCCTCCATCACTGCTACAGCCGCGAGCAGAGGACCCCACCACTGTCCATGTGCATAGTGACACGGTGCAGGCACTGTATATAGCGGTTTGCCGAAGGCGCCGTCTGAGCACCGTACGGACAGTGGTGGGATGCCTCCATCGCCGCTGCAGCCACGAGCAGAGGACCCCACCACTGTCCATGCGGCGCCAGCAGCAAACCACTACGTACAACGCATGTGCGGTGTCGCACACATGCACTGTGCGTAGTGACACCGTGCAGGTGCTGTACATAGTGGTTTACTATCCAAGCACCGTACGGATTGTGGTGGGACGCCTCCATAGCCACTACAACCGTGAGCAGAGGACCCCACCACTGTCCATGCGGCGTTGGCAGCAAACTGCTATGTACAATGCATGTGCAGTGTTGCACACATGCGCTCTGCATAGTGACACAGCGCTGGAGCTGTACATAGCGATTTACCATCCAAGCGCCGTAGGGTGGTGGTGGGACGTCTCCATCCCTGCTACAGCCGCGAGCAGAGGACCCCACCACCGTCCATGTGGCGCTGACAGCAATATGTTATGTACAACACATGTGCGGTGTCGCACACATGCACTGTGCATAGTGACACCGTGCAGGCGCTGTAAATAGCAGTTTGCCAAACGCACAGCCCGAACACCGTACGGACGGTGGTGGGACGCCTCCATTGCTGCTACAGCCGTGAGCAGAGGACCCCACAACTGTCCATGCGGAGCCAGCAGCAAATCGCAAGTACAACGCCTTTGCGATGTCGCACACATGCGCTGTGCATAGTGACACTGTGCATGTTCTGTACATAGTGGTTTACCTTCCAAGCGCCGTACAGACAATGGTGGGATGCCTCCATCGCTGCTACAGCCGCGAGCAGAGGACCCCACCACAGTCCATGTGCATAGTGACACGGTGCAGGCACTGTATATAGCGGTTTGCCGAAGGCGCCGTCTGAGCACCGTACAGACAGTGGTGGGATGCCTCCATCGCCGCTGCAGCTGCGAGCAGAGGACCCCACCACTGTCCATGCAGTGCCAGCAGCAAACCACTACGTACAACGCATGTGCGGTGTCACACACATGCGCGGTGCGTAGTGACACCATGCAGGCGCTGTACATAGTGGTTTACTATCCAAGCACCGTACGGATTGTGGTGGGACGCCTCCATAGCCACTACAACCGTGAGCAGAGGACCCCACCACCGTCCATGCGGCGTTGGCAGCAAACTGCTATGTACAATGCATGTGCAGTGTTGCAAACATGCGCTCTGCATAGTGACACCGCGCAGGCGCTGTACATAGCGATTTACCATCCAAGCGCCGTAGGGATGGTGGTGGGACGTCTCCATCCCTGCTACAGTCCCGCGAGTAGAGGACCCCACCACCGTCCATGTGGCGCTGACCGCAATATGTTACGTACAACACATGTGCGGTGTCGCACACATGCACTGTGCATAGTGACACGGTGCATTCGCTGTACATAGTGGTTTGCCAAATGCACAGCCCGAACACCGTACGGACGGTGGTGGGACGCCTCCATTGCAGCTACAGCGGTGAGCAGAGGACCCCACAACTGTCCATGCGGTGCCAGCAGCAAACTGCAAGTACAACGCCTTTGCGATGTCGCACACATGCGCTGTGCATATTGACACTGTGCATGTGCTGTACACAGTGGTTTACCTTCCAAGCGCCCTACGGACAATGGTGGGATGCCTCCATCGCTGCTACAGCCGCGAGCAGAGGACCCCACCAACGTCCATGTGCATAGTGACACGGTGCAGGTGCTGTACATAGCGGTTTACCATTCAAGAGCCATACGGATGATGGTGGGATGCCTCCATCGCCACTACAGCCGCGAGCAGAGGACCCCACCACTGTCCATGCGGTGCTGACAGCAAAAAGTTACGCATAACGCATGTGCGGTGTCGCACACATGCACTGTGCATAGTGACACTGTGCAGGCGCTGTACATAGCAGTTTGCCAAAGGCACAGCCCGAACACAGTACAGACAGTGGTGGGATGCCTCCATTGCTACTACAGCCGTGAGCAGAGGACCCCACAACTGTCCATGCAGAGCCAGCAGCAAACCGCAAGTACAACGCCTTTGCGATGTCGCACACATGCGCTGTGCATAGTGACACTGTGCATGTTCTGTACATAGTGGTTAACCTTCCAAGCGCCGTACGGACAATGGTGGGATGCCTCCATCACTGCTACAGCCGCGAGCAGAGGACCCCACCACTGTCCATGTGCATAGTGACACGGTGCAGGCACTGTATATAGCGGTTTGCCGAAGGCGCCGTCTGAGCACCGTACGGACAGTGGTGGGATGCCTCCATCGCCGCTGCTGCCGCGAGCAGAGGACCCCACCACTGTCCATGCGGCGCCAGCAGCAAACCACTATGTACAACGCATGTGCGGTGTCGCACACATGCACTGTGCGTAGTGACACCGTGCAGGTGCTGTACATAGTGGTTTACTATCCAAGCACCGTACGGATTGTGGTGGGACGCCTCCATAGCCACTACAACCGTGAGCAGAGGACCCCACCACCGTCCATGTGGCGTTCGCAGGAAACTGCTATGAAAATGCATGTGCAGTGTTGCACACATGCGCTCTGCATAGTGACACAGCGCAGGAGCTGTACATAGCGATTTATCATCCAAGCGCCGTAGGGTGGTGGTGGGACGTCTCCATCCCTGCTACAGCCGCGAGCAGAGGACCCCACAGCTGTCCATGCGGCGCCAGCAGCAAACTGCAAGTACAACGCCTTTGCGATGTCGCACACATGCGCTGTGCATATTGACACTGTGCATGCGCTGTACATAGTGGTTTACTTTCCAAGCGCCGTACGGACAATGGTGGGATGCCTCCATCGCTGCTACAGCCGTGAGCAGAGGACCCCACCACCGTCCATGTGCATAGTGACACGGTGCAGGTGCTGTACATAGCGGTTTACCATTCAAGAGCCATACGAATGTTGGTGGGATGCCTCCATCGCCGCTACAGCCGCGAGCAGAGGCTCCCACCACTGTCCATGCGGTCCCAGCAGCAAACCACTACGTACAACGCATTTGCGGTGTCGCACACATGCGCTCTGCATAGTGACACCGCGCAGGCGCTGTACATAGCGATTTACCATCCAAGCGCTGTAGGGATGGTGGTGGGACGTCTCCATCCCTGCTACAGTCCCGCGAGTAGAGGACACCACCACCATCCATGTGGCGCTGACAGCAATATGTTACGTACAACACATGTGCGGTGTCGCGCACATACTCTACGCATAGTGACAAGGTGCATTCGCTGTACATAGTGGTTTGCCAAAGGCACAGCCCAAACACCGTACGGACGGTGGTGGGACGCCTCCATTGCGGCTACAGCCGTGAGCAGAGGACCCCACAACTGTCCATGCAGAGCCAGCAGCAAACCGCAAGTACAACGCCTTTGCGATGTCGCACACATGCGCTGTGCATAGTGACACTGTGCATGTTCTGTACATAGTGGTTAACCTTCCAAGCGCCGTACGGACAATGGTGGGATGCCTCCATCACTGCTACAGCCGCGAGCAGAGGACCCCACCACTGTCCATGTGCATAGTGACACGGTGCAGGCACTGTATATAGCGGTTTGCCGAAGGCGCCGTCTGAGCACCGTACGGACAGTGGTGGGATGCCTCCATCGCCGCTGCTGCCGCGAGCAGAGGACCCCACCACTGTCCATGCGGCGCCAGCAGCAAACCACTACGTACAACGCATGTGCGGTGTCGCACACATGCACTGTGCGTAGTGACACCGTGCAGGTGCTGTACATAGTGGTTTACTATCCAAGCACCGTACGGATTGTGGTGGGACGCCTCCATAGCCACTACAACCGTGAGCAGAGGACCCCACCACCGTCCATGTGGCGTTGGCAGGAAACTGCTATGAAAATGCATATGCAGTGTTGCACACATGCGCTCTGCATAGTGACACAGCGCAGGAGCTGTACATAGCGATTTACCATCCAAGCGCCGTAGGGTGGTGGTGGGACGTCTCCATCCCTGCTACAGCCGCGAGCAGAGGACCCCACCACCGTCCATGTGGCGCTGACAGCAATATGTTATGTACAACACATGTGCAGTGTCGCACACATGCACTGTGCATAGTGACACGGTGCATTACCTGTACATAGTGGTTTGCCAAAGGCACAGCCCGAACACCGTACGGACGGTGGTGGGAAGCCTCCATTGCGGCTACAGCCGTGAGCAGAGGACCCCACAGCTGTCCATGCGGCGCCAGCAGCAAACTGCAAGTACAACGCCTTTGCGATGTTGAACACATGCGCTGTGCATATTGACACTGTGCATGCTCTGTACATAGTGGTTTACTTTCCAAGCGCCGTACGGACAATGGTGGGATGCCTCCATCGCTGCTACAGCCGTGAGCAGAGGACCCCACCACCGTCCATGTGCATAGTGACACGGTGCAGGTGCTGTACATAGCGGTTTACCATTCAAGAGCCATACGGATGTTGGTGGGATGCCTCCATCGCCGCTAAAGCCGCGAGCAGAGGCTCCCACCACTGTCCATGCGGTCCCAGCAGCAAACCACTACGTACAACGCCTTTGCGATGTCGCACACATGCGCTGTGCATAGTGACACTGTGCATGTGCTGTACACAGTGGTTTACCTTCCAAGCGCCGTACGGACAATGGTGGGATGCCTCCATCGCTGCTACAGCCGCGAGCAGAGGACCCCACCACAGTCCATGCAGCGCCAGCAGCAAACCACTACGTACAACGCATGTGCGGTGTCGCACACATGCGCGGTGCGTAGTGACACCGTGCAGGCGCTGTACATAGTGGTTTACTATCCAAGCACCGTACGGATTGTGGTGGGATGCCTCCATAGCCACTACAACCGTGAGCAGAGGACCCCACCACCGTCCATGCGGCGTTGGCAGCAAACTGCTATGTACAATGCATGTGCGGTGTTGCACACATGCGCTCTGCATAGTGACACCGCCCAGGCGCTGTACATAGCGATTTACCATCCAAGCGCCGTAGGGATGGTGGTGGGACGTCTCCATCCCTGCTACAGTCCCGCGAGTAGAGGACACCACCACCATCCATGTGGCGCTGACAGCAATATGTTACGTACAACACATGTGCGGTGTCGCGCACATACTCTACGCATAGTGACAAGGTGCATTCGCTGTACATAGTGGTTTGCCAAAGGCACAGCCCAAACACCGTACGGACGGTGGTGGGACGCCTCCATTGCGGCTACAGCCGTGAGCAGAGGACCCCACAACTGTCCATGCAGAGCCAGCAGCAAACTGCAAGTACAACGCCTTTGCGATGTCGCACACATGCGCTGTGCATAGAGACACTGTGCATGTGCTGTACATAGTGGTTTACCTTCCAAGCGCCGTAGGGACAATGGTGGGATGCCTCCATCGCTGCTACAGCCGCGAGCAGAGGACCCCACCACCGTCCATGTGCATAGTGACACGGTGCAGGTGCTGTACATAGCGGTTTACCATTCAAGAGCCATACGGATGTTAGTGGGATGCCTCCATCGCCGCTACAGCCGTGAGCAGAGGACCCCACCACTGTCCATGCGGTGCTGACAGCAAACCACAATTACAACACATGGGCGGTGTCACACACATGCGCTGTGCATAGTGAGACCATGCGTGTGCTGTACATAGCTGTTTACCACGGGCACTGCCCAAGCACCGTACGGATAGTGGTGGGATGCCTCCATTGTCGCTGCACCCGTGAGCAGAGGACCCCAAAACCGTCCATGCGGTGCTGACAGCAAAAAGATACGCATAACGCATGTGCGGTGTCGCACACATGCACTGTGCATAGTGACACCGTGCAGGCGCTGTATATAGCAGTTTGCCAAAGGCACAACCCGAACACCGTACGGACAATGGTGGGATGCCTCCATCGCTGCTACAGCCGCGAGCAGAGTACCCCACCACAGTCCATGTGCATAGTGACACGGTGCAGGCGCAGTATATAGCGGTTTGCCGAAGGCGCCGTCTGAGCACCGTGCGGACAGTGGTGGGATGCCTCCATCGCCGCTGCAGCTGCGAGCAGAGGACCCCACCACTCTCCATGCAGTGCCAGCAGCAAACCACTACGTACAACGCATGTACGGTGTCGCACACATGGGCGGTGCGTAGTGACACCGTGCAGGCGTTGTACATAGTGGTTTACTATCCAAGCACCGTACGGATTGTGGTGGGACGCCTCCACAGCCACTACAACCGTGAGCAGAGGACCCCACCACCGTCCATGCGGCGTTGGCAGCAAACTGCTATGTACAATGCATGTGCAGTGTTGCAAACATGCGCTCTGCATAGTGACACCGCGCAGGCGCTGTACATAGCGATTTACCATCCAAGCGCCGTAGGGATGGTGGTGGGACGTCTCCATCCCTGCTACAGCTGCGAGTAGAGGACCCCATCACCGTCCATGTGGCACTGACATCAATATGTTACGTACAACACATGTGCGGTGTCGCACACATGCACTGTGCATAGTGACACGGTGCATTCGCTGTACATAGTGGTTTGCCAAAGGCACAGCCAAAGCGCCGTACGGACGGTGGTGGGACGCCTCCATTGCAGCTACAGCGGTGAGCAGAGGACCCCACAACTGTCCATGCGGTGCCAGCAGCAAACTGCAAGTACAACGCCTTTGCGATGTCGAACACATGCGCTGTGCATATTGACACTATGCATGCGCTGTACATAGTGGTTTACCTTCCAAGCGCCCTACGGACAATGGTGGGATGCCTCCATCGCCGCTACAGCCGTGAGCAGAGGACCCCACCACTGTCCATGCGGTGCTGACAGCAAACCACAATTACAACACATGTGCGGTGTCGCACACATGCGCTGTGCATAGTGAGACCATGCATGTGCTGTACATAGCTGTTTACCACCGGCACCGCCCAAGCACCGTACGGATAGTGGTGGGATGCCTCCGTTGTCGCTGCAGCCGCAAGCAGAGGACCCCAAAACCGTCCATGCGGTGCTGACAGCAAAAAGTTACGCATAACGCATGTGCGGTGTCACACACATGCACTGTGCATAGTGACACTGTGCAGGCGCTGTACATAGCAGTTTGCGAAAGGCACAGCCCAAACACCGTACGGACGGTGGTGGGACGCCTCCATTGCTGCTACAGCCGTGAGCAGAGGACCCCACAACTGTCCATGCGGAGCCAGCAGCAAACCGCAAGTACAACGCCTTTGCGATGTCGCACACATGCGCTGTGCATAGTCACACTGTGCATGTGCTGTACACAGTGGTTTACCTTCCAAGCGCCGTACGGACAATGGTGGGATGCCTCCATCGCTGCTACAGCCGCGAGCAGAGGACCCCACCACAGTCCATGCAGCGCCAGCAGCAAACCACTACGTACAACGCATGTGCGGTGTCGCACACATGCGCGGTGCGTAGTGACACCGTGCAGGCGCTGTACATAGTGGTTTACTATCCAAGCACCGTACGGATTGTGGTGGGACGCCTCCATAGCCACTACAACCGTGAGCAGAGGACCCCACCACCGTCCATGCGGCGTTGGCAGCAAACTGCTATGTACAATGCATGTGCGGTGTTGCACACATGCGCTCTGCATAGTGACACCCCTCAGTCACTGTACATAGCGATTTACCATCCAAACGCCGTAGGGATGGTTGTGGGACGTCTCCATCCCTGCTACAGCTGCGAGTAGAGGACCCCAGCACCGTCCATGTGGCGCTGACAGCAATATGTTACGTATAACACATGTGCGGTGTCGCACACATGCACTGTGCATAGTGACAAGGTGCATTCGCTGTACATAGTGGTTTGCCAAAGGCACAGCCCGAACACCGTATGGACGGTGGTGGGACGCCTCCATTGCGGCTACACCCTTGAGCAGAGGACCCCACAGCTGTCCATGCGGCGCCAGCAGCAAACTACAAGTACAACGCCTTTGCGATGTCGCACACATGCGCTGTGCATATTGACACTGTGCATGCGCTGTACATAGTGGTTTACTTTCCAAGCGCCGTACGGACAATGGTGGGATGCCTCCATCGCTGCTACAGCCGTGAGCAGAGGACCCCACCACAGTCCATGTGCATAGTGACACGGTGCAGGTGCTGTACATAGCGGTTTACCATTCAAGAGCCATACGAATGTTGGTGGGATGCCTCCATCGCCACTACAGCCGTGAGCAGAGGCTCCCACCACTGTCCATGCGGTGCCAGCAGCAAACCACTACGTACAACGCATTTGCGGTGTCGCACACATGCGCTCTGAATAGTGACACCGCGCAGGCGCTGTACATAGCGATTTACCATCCAAGCGCCGTAGGGATCGTGGTGGGACGTCTCCATCCCTGCTACAGTCCCGCGAGTAGAGGACACCACCACCATCCATGTGGCGCTGACAGCAATATGTTACGTACAACACATGTGTGGTGTCGCGCACATACTTTACGCATAGTGACAAGGTGCATTTGCTGTACATAGTGGTTTGCCAAAGGCACAGCCCGAACACCGGACGGACGGTGGTGGGACGCCTCCATTGCGGCTACAGCCGTGAGCAGAGGACCCCACAACTGTCCATGCGGCGCCAGCAGCAAACCGCAAGTACAACGCCTTTGCGATGTCGTACACATGCGCTGTGCATACTGACACTGTGCATGCGCTGTACATAGTGGTTTACCTTCCAAGCGCCGTACGGAGAGTTGTGGGATGCCTCCATTGCGGCTACAGTGGTGAGCAGAGGACCCCACAACTGTCCATGCGGAGCCAGCAGCAAACTGCAAGTACAACGCCTTTCCGATGTCGAACACATGCGCTGTGCATATTGACACTGTGCATGCGCTGTACATAGTGGTTTACCTTCCAAGCGCCGTACGGACAATGGTGGGATGCCTCCATCGCTGCTACAGCCGCGAGCAGAGTACCCCACCACCGTCCATGTGCATAGTGACACGGTCCAGGCGCTGTATATAGCGGTTTGCCGAAGGCGCCATCTGAGCACCCTACGGACAGTGGTGGGATGCCTCCATCGCCGCTGCAGCTGCGAGCAGAGGACCCCACCACTGTCCATGCAGCGCCAGCAGCAAACCACTACGTAGAACGCATGTGCGGTGTCGCCAACATGCGCGGTGCGTAGTGACACCGTGCAGGCGCTGTACATAGTGGTTTACAATCCAAGCACCGTACGGATTGTGGTGGGACGCCTCCATAGCCACTACAACCGTGAGCAGAGGACCCCACCACCGTCCATGCGGCGTTGGCAGCAAACTGCTATGTACAATGCATGTGCAGTGTTGCACACATGCGCTCTGCATAGTGACACCGCGCAGGCGCTGTACATAGCGATTTACCATACAAGCGCCGTAGGGATGGTGGTGGGACGTCTCCATCCCTGCTACGGCTGCGAGTAGAGGACCCCACCACCGTCCATGTGGCGCTGACAGCAATATGTTACGTACAACACATGTGCGGTGTCGCACACATGCACTGTGCATAGTGACACGGTGTATTTGCTGTACATAGTGGTTTGCCAAAGGCACAGCCCGAACACCGTACGGACGGTGGTGGGACGCCTCCATTGCGGCTACAGCCGTGAGCAGAGGAACCCACAACTGTCCATGCAGAGCCAGCAGCAAACCGCAAGTACAACGCCTTTGCGATGTCGCACACATGCGCTGTGCATAGTGACACTGTGCATGTGCTGTACATAGTGGTTTACCTTCCAAGCGCCGTACGGACAATGGTGGGATGCCTCCATCGCTGCTACAGCCGTGAGCAGAGGACCCCACCACAGTCCATGTGCATAGTGACACTGTGCATGTGCTGTACATAGCGGTTTACCATTCAAGAGCCATACGGATGATGGTGGGATGCCTCCATCGCCGCTACAGCCGCGAGCAGTGGCTCCCACCACTGTCCATGCGGTGCTGACAGCAAACCACAATTACAACACATTTGCGGTGTCACACACATGCGCTGTGCATAGTGAGACCATGCATGTGCTGTACATAGCTGTTTACCACCGGCACCGCCCAAGCACGGTACGGATAGTGGTGGGATGACTCCATTGTCGCTGCAGCCGCAAGCAGAGGACCCCAAAACCGTCCATGCGGTGCTGACAGCAAAAAGTTACGCATAACGCATGTGCGGTGTCGCAAACATGCATTGTGCATAGTGACACCGTGCAGGCACTGTACATAGCAGTTTGCCAAAGGCACAGCCCGAACACCGTACAGACAGTGGTGGGACGCCTCCATTGCTACTACAGCCGTGAGCAGAGGACCCCACAACTGTCCATGCAGAGCCAGCAGCAAACCGCAAGTACAACGCCTTTGCGATGTCGCACACATGCGCTGTGCATAGTGACACTGTGCATGTGCTGTACATAGTGGTTTACCTTCCAAGCGCCGTACGGACAATGGTGGGATGCCTCCATCACTGCTACAGCCGTGAGCAGAGGACCCCACCACGGTCCATGTGCATAGTGACACGGTGCAGGCGCTGTATATAGCAGTTTGCCGAAGGCGCCGTCTGAGCACCGTACGGACAGTGGTGGGATGCCTCCATCGCCGCTGCAGCTGCGAGCAGAGGACCCCACCACTGTCCATGCAGCGCCAGCAGCAAACCACTACGTACAACGCATGTGCGGTGTTGCACACATGCGCTCTGCATAGTGACACCGCGCAGGCGCTGTACATAGCGATTTACCATCCAAGCGCCGTAGGAATGGTGGTGGGACGTCTCCATCCCTGCTACAGCTGCGAGTAGAGGACCCCACCACCGTCCATGTGGCGTTGACAGCAATATGTTACGTACAACACATGTGCGGTGTCGCACACATGCACTGTGCATAGTGACACGGTGCATTAGCTGTACATAGTGGTTTGCCAAAGGCACAGCCTGAACACCGTACGGACGGTGGTGGGACGCCTCCATTGCGGCTACAGCCGTGAGCAGAGGACCCCACAACTGTCCATGCGGTACCAGCAGCAAACCGGAAGTACAACGCCTTTGCGATATCGCACACATGCGCTGTGCATATTGACACTGTGCATGCGCTGTACATAGTGGTTTGCCTTCCAAGCTCCGTACTGACAATGGTGGGATGCCTCCATCGCTGCTACAGCCGCGAGCAGAGGACCCCACCACCGTCCATGTGCATAGTGACATGGTGCAGGCGCTGTATAGCGGTTTGCCGAAGGCGCCGTCTGAGCACCGTACGGACAGTGGTGGGATGCCTCCATTGCGGCTACAGCCGTGAGCAGAGGACCCCACAACTGTCCATGCAGTGCCAGCAGCAAACCGCAAGTATAACGCATGTGCGGTGTCACACACATGCGCTGTGGATACTGATACCGTGCATGCGTTGTACATAGCTGTTTACCGCGGCAGTGCCCAAGCGCCGTACGGACAGTGGTGGGATGCCCCCATCACCGCTACAGCAATGAGCAGAGGACCCCACCACCGTCCATGGGGCGCCGGTAGCAAAGCGCTACGTAAAACGCATCTGCGGTGTCACACACATGCACTGTGCATAGTGACACGGTGAAGGCGCTGTACATAGCGGTTTGCCAAAGGCGCCGTCTGAGCACCGTACGGACAGTGGTGGGATGCCTCCATCGCCACTGCAGCCGCGAGCAGAGGACCCCACCACCGTCCATGTGGCGCCAGCAGCAAACCGCTACATACAATGCATGTGCGGTGTCACACACATGCGCTGTGCATAGTGACACTGTGTAGGCACTGTACATAGTGGTTTACCTTCCAAGCGCCGTACGGAGAGTTGTGGGATGCCTCCATTGCAGCTACAGCCGTGAGCAGAGGACCCCACAACTGTCCATGCAGTGCCAGCAGCAAACCGCAAGTACAACGCCTTTGCGATGTCGTACACGTGCGCTGTGCATAGTGACACTGTGCATGTGCTGTACATAGTGGTTTACCTTCCAAGCACCGTACGGACAATAGTGGGATGCCTCCATCACTGCTACAGCCGCGAGCAGAGGACCCCACCACCGTCCATGTGCATAGTGACACGGTGCAGGCACTGTATATAGCGGTTTGCCGAAGGCGCCGTCTGAGCACCGTACGGACAGTGGTGGGATGCCTCCATCGCCGCTGCAGCCACGAGCAGAGGACCCCACCACTGTCCATGCGGCGCCAGCAGCAAACCACTACGTACAACTCATGTGCGGTGTCGCACGCATGTGCTGTGCGTAGTGACACCGTGCAGGTGCTGTACATAGTGGTTTACTATCCAAGCACCGTACGGATTGTGGTGGGACGCCTCCATAGCCACTACAACCGTGAGCAGAGGACCTCACCACCGTCCATGCGGCGTTGGCAGCAAACTGCTATGAAAATGCATGTGCAGTGTTGCACACATGCGCTCTGCATAGTGACACCGCGCAGGCGCTGTACTTAGCGATTCACCATCCAAGCGCCGTAGGGATGGTGGTGGGATGTCTCCATCCCTGCTACAGCCGCGAGTAGAGGACCGCACCACCGTCCATGTGGCGCTGACAGCAATATGTTACGTACAACACATGTGCGGTGTCACACACATGCACTGTGCATAGTGACACGGTGCATTCGCTGTACATAGTGTAGGCACTGTACATAGTGGTTTGCCAAAGGCACAGCCCGAACACCGTACGGACGGTGGTGGGACGCCTCCATTGCGGCTACAGCCGTGAGCAGAGGACCCCACAACTGTCCATGCGGTACCAGCAGCAAACCGGAAGTACAACGCCTTTGCGATATCGCACACATGCGCTGTGCATATTGACACTGTGCATGCGCTGTACATAGTGGTTTACCTTCCAAGCGCCGTACGGACAATGGTGGGATGCCTCCATCGCTGCTACAGCCGCGAGCAGAGTACCCCACCACCGTCCATGTGCATAGTGACACGGTCCAGGCGCTGTATATAGCGGTTTGCCGAAGGCGCCATCTGAGCGCCCTACGGACAGTGGTGGGATGCCTCCATCGCCGCTGCAGCTGCGAGCAGAGGACCCCACCACTGTCCATGCAGCGCCAGCAGCAAACCACTACGTAGAACGCATGTGCGGTGTCGCCAACATGCGCGGTGCGTAGTGACACCGTGCAGGCGCTGTACATAGCGGTTTACAATCCAAGCACCGTACGGATTGTGGTGGGACGCCTCCATAGCCACTACAACCGTGAGCAGAGGACCCCACCACCGTCCATGCGGCGTTGGCAGCAAACTGCTATGTACAATGCATGTGCAGTGTTGCACACATGCGCTCTGCATAGTGACACCGCGCAGGCGCTGTACATAGCGATTTACCATACAAGCGCCGTAGGGATGGTGGTGGGACGTCTCCATCCCTGCTACGGCTGCGAGTAGAGGACCCCACCACCGTCCATGTGGCGCTGACAGCAATATGTTACGTACAACACATGTGCGGTGTCGCACACATGCACTGTGCATAGTGACACGGTGTATTTGCTGTACATAGTGGTTTGCCAAAGGCACAGCCCGAACACCGTACGGACGGTGGTGGGACGCCTCCATTGCGGCTACAGCCGTGAGCAGAGGACCCCACAACTGTCCATGCAGAGCCAGCAGCAAACCGCAAGTACAACGCCTTTGCGATGTCGCACACATGCGCTGTGCATAGTGACACTGTGCATGTGCTGTACATAGTGGTTTACCTTCCAAGCGCCGTACGGACAATGGTGGGATGCCTCCATCGCTGCTACAGCCGTGAGCAGAGGACCCCACCACAGTCCATGTGCATAGTGACACTGTGCATGTGCTGTACATAGCGGTTTACCATTCAAGAGCCATACGGATGATGGTGGGATGCCTCCATCGCCGCTACAGCCGCGAGCAGTGGCTCCCACCACTGTCCATGCGGTGCTGACAGCAAACCACAATTACAACACATTTGCGGTGTCACACACATGCGCTGTGCATAGTGAGACCATGCATGTGCTGTACATAGCTGTTTACCACCGGCACCGCCCAAGCACGGTACGGATAGTGGTGGGATGACTCCATTGTCGCTGCAGCCGCAAGCAGAGGACCCCAAAACCGTCCATGCGGTGCTGACAGCAAAAAGTTACGCATAACGCATGTGCGGTGTCGCAAACATGCATTGTGCATAGTGACACCGTGCAGGCGCTGTACATAGCAGTTTGCCAAAGGCACAGCCCGAACACCGTACAGACAGTGGTGGGACGCCTCCATTGCTACTACAGCCGTGAGCAGAGTACCCCACAACTGTCCATGCAGAGCCAGCAGCAAACCGCAAGTACAACGCCTTTGCGATGTCGCACACATGCGCTGTGCATAGTGACACTGTGCATGTGCTGTACATAGTGGTTTACCTTCCAAGCGCCGTACGGACAATGGTGGGATGCCTCCATCACTGCTACAGCCGTGAGCAGAGGACCCCACCACGGTCCATGTGCATAGTGACACGGTGCAGGCGCTGTATATAGCAGTTTGCCGAAGGCGCCGTCTGAGCACCGTACGGACAGTGGTGGGATGCCTCCATCGCCGCTGCAGCTGCGAGCAGAGGACCCCACCACTGTCCATGCAGCGCCAGCAGCAAACCACTACGTACAACGCATGTGCGGTGTTGCACACATGCGCTCTGCATAGTGACACCGCGCAGGCGCTGTACATAGCGATTTACCATCCAAGCGCCGTAGGAATGGTGGTGGGACGTCTCCATCCCTGCTACAGCTGCGAGTAGAGGACCCCACCACCGTCCATGTGGCGTTGACAGCAATATGTTACGTACAACACATGTGCGGTGTCGCACACATGCACTGTGCATAGTGACACGGTGCATTAGCTGTACATAGTGGTTTGCCAAAGGCACAGCCTGAACACCGTACGGACGGTGGTGGGACGCCTCCATTGCGGCTACAGCCGTGAGCAGAGGACCCCACAACTGTCCATGCGGTACCAGCAGCAAACCGGAAGTACAACGCCTTTGCGATATCGCACACATGCGCTGTGCATATTGACACTGTGCATGCGCTGTACATAGTGGTTTGCCTTCCAAGCTCCGTACTGACAATGGTGGGATGCCTCCATCGCTGCTACAGCCGCGAGCAGAGGACCCCACCACCGTCCATGTGCATAGTGACATGGTGCAGGCGCTGTATAGCGGTTTGCCGAAGGCGCCGTCTGAGCACCGTACGGACAGTGGTGGGATGCCTCCATTGCGGCTACAGCCGTGAGCAGAGGACCCCACAACTGTCCATGCAGTGCCAGCAGCAAACCGCAAGTATAACGCATGTGCGGTGTCACACACATGCGCTGTGGATACTGATACCGTGCATGCGTTGTACATAGCTGTTTACCGCGGCAGTGCCCAAGCGCCGTACGGACAGTGGTGGGATGCCCCCATCACCGCTACAGCAATGAGCAGAGGACCCCACCACCGTCCATGGGGCGCCGGTAGCAAAGCGCTACGTAAAACGCATCTGCGGTGTCACACACATGCACTGTGCATAGTGACACGGTGAAGGCGCTGTACATAGCGGTTTGCCAAAGGCGCCGTCTGAGCACCGTACGGACAGTGGTGGGATGCCTCCATCGCCACTGCAGCCGCGAGCAGAGGACCCCACCACCGTCCATGTGGCGCCAGCAGCAAACCGCTACATACAATGCATGTGCGGTGTCACACACATGCGCTGTGCATAGTGACACTGTGTAGGCACTGTACATAGTGGTTTACCTTCCAAGCGCCGTACGGAGAGTTGTGGGATGCCTCCATTGCAGCTACAGCCGTGAGCAGAGGACCCCACAACTGTCCATGCAGTGCCAGCAGCAAACCGCAAGTACAACGCCTTTGCGATGTCGTACACGTGCGCTGTGCATAGTGACACTGTGCATGTGCTGTACATAGTGGTTTACCTTCCAAGCACCGTACGGACAATAGTGGGATGCCTCCATCACTGCTACAGCCGCGAGCAGAGGACCCCACCACCGTCCATGTGCATAGTGACACGGTGCAGGCACTGTATATAGCGGTTTGCCGAAGGCGCCGTCTGAGCACCGTACGGACAGTGGTGGGATGCCTCCATCGCCGCTGCAGCCGCGAGCAGAGGACCCCACCACTGTCCATGCGGCGCCAGCAGCAAACCACTACGTACAACGCATGTGCGGTGTCGCACGCATGTGCTGTGCGTAGTGACACCGTGCAGGTGCTGTACATAGTGGTTTACTATCCAAGCACCGTACGGATTGTGGTGGGACGCCTCCATAGCCACTACAACCGTGAGCAGAGGACCTCACCACCGTCCATGCGGCGTTGGCAGCAAACTGCTATGAAAATGCATGTGCAGTGTTGCACACATGCGCTCTGCATAGTGACACCGCGCAGGCGCTGTACTTAGCGATTCACCATCCAAGCGCCGTAGGGATGGTGGTGGGATGTCTCCATCCCTGCTACAGCCGCGAGTAGAGGACCGCACCACCGTCCATGTGGCGCTGACAGCAATATGTTACGTACAACACATGTGCGGTGTCACACACATGCACTGTGCATAGTGACACGGTGCATTCGCTGTACATAGTGTAGGCACTGTACATAGTGGTTTGCCAAAGGCACAGCCCGAACACCGTACGGACGGTGGTGGGACGCCTCCATTGCTGCTACAGCCGTGAGCAGAGGACCCCACAACTGTCCATGCAGAGCCAGCAGCAAACCGCAAGTACAACGCCTTTGCGATGTCGCACACATGCGCTGTGCATAGTGACACTGTGCATGTGCTGTACATAGTGGTTTACCTTCCAAGCGCCGTACGGACAGTGGTGGGATGCCTCCATCGCCGCTGCAGCCGCGAGCAGAGGACCCCACCACTGTCCATGCAGCGCTAGCAGCAAACCGCTACGTACAACGCATGTGCGCCGTCGCACACATGCGCTGTGCATAGTGACACAATGCAGGCGCTGTACATAGCGGTTTACCATTCAAGCGCCGTACGGATGTTGGTGGGATGCCCCTATCGCTGCTACAGCCTCGAGCATAGGACCCCACCACTGTCCATGCAGTGCCGGCAGCAAACCGCAAGTATAACGCATGTGCGGTGTCACACACATGCGCTGTGGATACTGACACCGTGCATGCGTTGTACATAGCAGTTTACCGCGGCAGTGCCCAAGCGCCGTACGGACAGTGGTGGGATGCCTCCATTGCGGCTGCAGCCATGAGCAGAGGACCCCACCACTGTCCATGTGGCGCCGGCAGCAAAGCCCTATGTAAAACGCATGTGCGGTGTCACACACATGCACTGTGCTTAGTGACACAGTGATGGCGCTGCACATAGCGGTTTGCCAAAGGCGCCATCTGAGCACCGTACGGACAGTGGTGGGATGCCTCCATCGCCGCTACAGCCGCGAGCAGAGGACCCCACCACTGTCCATGAGGCGCCAGCAGCAAACCGCTATGTACAACGCATGTGCGGCGTTTCACACATGCACTGTGAATAGTGACACGGTGCAGGCGCTATACATAGCGGTTTACGATTCAAGCGCCATGCGGATGTTGGTGGGACGCCATACGGATGTTGGTGGGACGGCTCCATCACCGCTACAGCCGCGAGCAGAGGACCCCTCCACTGTCCATGCGGTGGCGGTGGCGGTGGCGGCTGTACCTAGCGGTTTACCATTCAAGCGCACATGCGCCATCAGCATGGGATAAAGCACCCCCTACCAGTCTCTGGAAACCATTTGAATCCACTAAGTGGCGGGGTGGACCATCCAAATCAGTCTCACCTCCCTGCAGAGGGGAAGGGTCGCGGAGAAGTCCAGTTGCACCCGGAAGTGATCTGACTATGGAACTTCTTTCATTTCACTTTTACTTAGTGTCAGATCACAAACAGCCATAGAGGTGGCTAAACACCCAGTCTAAGGCATGTCCGCAGCTATGGATTGGGCTAGACTTATTCAGGGACAGCCCCATGGAGGCCATGGAGTCCTGAGCGGCCCCTTGTAAGGTCGTGTCGGCATGGATGTTAAAATCCCCTAGGACAACCAAGCTACAACCTGAAGCAGCTTGGGCAGGGAAGCCTTGGTGCAGCGAGGAGGTCAGTACACCAAAAGGAATTCTGTACTGCTCCTATTGCCCAACTTCCAGAACATGCACTCGGAGAACTGGGTCTTCCCAATAGGATGCCTGGTTCAAACTAATGACTTCCTAAAAATCACTGCAACCCCCCCGCCCTCCCCGCCCACAAGGCCTGGGTTGCTGTGCATAAGAGAAACCTGGTGGACAAGCAGTGGCAAGGACAGGCCCATCTGCTTCATCCAACCAAGATTCTGTTACACATACCAGGTCAAGTCCTCCATCCATGATCAAGTCATGGATGGCAGTGGTCTTATGAATCATTGACCTGGCATTGCACAGCAGCATCTTCAGGTCGTGTGGGTATCCCTTGCTGATTCTAGTATCCGTCCGGTCAGGCCCAGGCCCAGAGGCAGGGATAGTCCTCAAACAACAATTAAACCTGCCTCCTTGGTAATGACATGGTCTGGTCTTAGCGTAACTCCTCTTCCTACCCGTGATCACTGAGATCGTCCCAGTGCATCCCCCCCCCCCCCCGTGGAACCTGCCCCAGCCATTTTGTTGGCTGGGACCCACTTCCAGACAGCCCCTTAAGAACAAAATAAAACCTTTTAAAAAACAACAATAAAACGATACAAACTAAAAACAGTAAAAATTACAAATACACCAAAATTAAACAAATTCCTGAACCTGATTAAACATCCATCCCATACACCCCCACAAAAAAATTTTAAAAGGAAAAAAGAAATTTTAAAACATTTTAAAAGCACTTATTATTATTATTATTATTATTATTATTATTATTATTATTATTATTTAATAGCCCATGGGAAATGCTACCTTCACAAAGACCTCATATATTGCTTCTTGGGGGTTTTGCGTACATAAATGCACACAAACAGAGGGAAGAGTAAATCTTTCTATGGTTAAAGTATTGCAGCAGCTGCCTTAATCTCAGCACTTCCTTGAGAGTAAGCTCTGCTTAGCTTTGTCACCTGTGGTTTTCCCAAAAGGTGAAATTGAGGAATTGATGGAGTTCTGTGGGTGGAGTAAATAATGGGACATGTTGCATAATTTTGACTATTGCCTAAATTTTATTTTAGTTTCAGCCATAGTTGGTTCAATTTCTGTCCTCCCTGTTTGCACAAAGTTGTTAAGAAACCTCCACAACAGTGCGTTTGTTTTGAGTTGATTCTCAGGTATGAAGGAGTTACAGTCCAATTGGTTTATTCAGAAGAATAGACTTCTGTGGAAACACAAAATTCTGTAATATGATAAAAATGAAGATGGGACGTAAGCAGTTTGGCTATACCAAGAGAGAAGGAACTTTTTTATTCCAGAAATGTAACAGCAAGGTCAGGGCATAAAAATGTATTTTCAAAACTCTATTTGCAAATGACAGTATGTGATAAATGGATTTGTTGGGGATGGGGTCGTTGCGTCCATACGGTCTAATATGGGCTTTGGACATTTTGGTTTCCCACTCGTTACAAACGCCTTAGTCCAAGTAAATGTTCAGTGGGGTTTAATTACATACAAGCCTTCGGTCTTAAGAGCTTTTGAAGCACTATGCCCACCAAATAACTTAATCCCATGTAAACCTGTGTAGGATCAAACAGAAAGTGTGTTTACTCAGAAGTAAGTCGCACGGAATTCTACGTATGATAGGACAGAAAGCTTTTCCCGGCAGGTAAGCCTTGCAACCTGGTTCTCTATTTGCTTCCTCGGAAGTAAGTATGACTCATTCAATGGAGCTTCCTAGCGTGTATTCTCTGCACACTTACTTGAGAGTAAGCCCCTTTAAACTGAGTGAGATTTACCATTGTAGAGCCATGCTTAGGGTCCAGTTGTGGCACAGCCTCAGAAAAGGCCTAATTCTGCAAAACTTGGATTAGGCAGAATTTGAGCTTGTCCAGTGGAACGAATTTCCAAGTAAACTCCAGCATTTGGCAGCGGTCGAGTTCTTATCATTAGCGGCCCACTAATCAGGGCCACCGGCGGTGCCGGAGCAATCTGGGAGGAGTCCTCGTTAATTGATGGTGGAGATCGAGGCTTACACAGCCGGGGCAAATTGCGCTTCCCGGACCTCTTAAGGGATATAAAAGGCTGGTTTGCGCGTCTTGCACCAAACGTGCGGTTGACCACTAAGGTAAGGCTACTTGTTGCTGTTGGACGGGGAGGGATCGGCGTACTCAGGTGCACTGTGGGGAAAAGACGTATCTAAAACTTGTTCTCTGTCTAGGATAACTCGCCGGCATGATGAAGGCTCTTTTTTGCGTTGTGTTGCTGTTGCTGATTCATGGAGGGGCCCCTGAAGAAAAGGAGAGCCAGTTGTCCACCGCCTCCATGGGTGCGACGGAGCCAACGGCGACAGTTTCGGAGGGGACGGAGGGGCGTGGGACAGCCGACTCCACCTTGTCGGGCAGCACCGTAGAAGTCGGATTCAATCAGACGGAGAACACTACCGAGCTACAGTCGAACACAACGCGCATTCCGCGTCCCGAGAGAGGTAAGCTGCCTCCACCCCCTAGTCTAGTAGTTGCGAAGAGGACTTTCTAGAACCCCGAAAGCCACTTTACTTTCTTTTCGACCTTTTTGTGGCAACCCTGACTCCCCTCTTCAGAAGAGGCTTTTTTCCCGTCCAAGGAAAAGGAGTCCTTCCTCTCCCCCCTCCCAGCATCTGTTTGCAATAGTCGCTCTCGGGCAACTTTCCTTTTAACCCAGCGTCTCCAGGTGGTGGAATCCAGAAGACGCCGTGCAGTACAATTCCCATCAGCCCCAACCACCATGGCTGTGGTCTCAGAAGCCCCACCGTCACACAGCTGTTGTAGTTCAAAGTATCCGCTAGGGGCAGCAGGCTGCTAAACGCTGCTTTAGATCCGTGCCTGGGATATAACTAACTAGTGGTTTTGCTATTCCATAAGATCCTGCCTGGTGCTCAGGTTTGAGGCCAGGGTTGCCTCCCTTTCCTTCTGCAGGACATTGCATTGCTCTTGCAAAAATCTTGTGTTGTAACTTGTTAAGAACTATTAAATACCTGAGTTGTTAAATACCTGCCCAGAGAGCTTGGCTAATGTATGAAGTGAGCCTCTTAAATAAATAATCCCACCTTGTTCTGCTTGGGCAGCAGTGTGTTACCATGTGGCTTCCTTAACAAGGTGTGAGCATTTTGCACATGCAACATTATTCTCCTAAAGCCAGGCAGCTGGGACTGTAAGATGAAGGACAGAGGGGAGTCTTGATTTATAGGGGTCCTGACTGAACAATTTTCTTTTTTTCTTTTTCTCTTCCCAGAACGAATCAACTACCGCTGGTACTACGTTGCACTGTGCTGTTTTTTTGTCTTTGCTTGTTCCTTTTCCCTCCCTTGTTGTCCATCGCTGCCTGAAGAGGAGATATCCTGCAGTCTGTCCGATGATAGTAGATCTGAATGTGGTTCAGAAGCTTCGATGGATGCTGTCGTTGATATGCCACACACCGAGACGTCTGAGGATTTAAGCCAATCAGCTTGAGACCACCAGCTTTCGCAGTTCATGCTGCTGAATTTACTTGAAGCAATGCTTAGAAGCTGAACCTCCTTTTCAGCCAGTTTAAAGTGCATGTTTAGTGCAGTCATTGCATGTGTTTTCAATTGATGTTCGTTATGCTCAATAAAAATTGAAAAAGGCATTTCAAAATGGACGTCTTTGAGTGGTTTGTTCAACATCTGGTGATCCCCAGCTCTCATTGCCACTTGGTATCTGGTCTACATTTTCAGCCCCATGTTTTCAGGATGCAATTGTAGGCCTTAGCAGGCTTAGAAGTCCATGTTACCAGTCAAATCTATGACTGGGAGGTCTCACTGATGGTCTTTTAGGCAGATGTGGGACATACTTTACTTTCCAGATGTTGCTGAACTACAGTTCCCATCAAGCATAAGAAGTCACCAGGAATTATGGGAACTGTAGTTCACCAACATCTGGAAAGTAAAACTTGAAGATTCCCCTCTGTTTGCTTCATTCTCAAAAGCTTTTAGTCTCTGTATTTTTAGTAGTTCCTTTTCTCCAAGAACTATGAATCTAGCCTGCCAGGTGTTGCATATCTTTCTAGTCCTCCTACTTGTAAAGAAATCAGGCAAACTGCAGACAGCTGACATACCCATGGGGCCCAAACAGGTGTCATGAGCCACTTCCTACAAATTAGAGAAGGAATAGTCCCTCAAGTTAATTAACTGGCGAGGCCATACAACAAGCAAGGGGGCACACAGGAACCAAGTGCTTGTTATTTTATTGCATCAGATGAAGCATGAAGCCTATGATTACTAATTTATGATTTTTCTTTAGTGAAATCTCAGTCGGACATCCCTTCTAACTTGCGCATTTTGTAATGCCAGAGATACTGTCACCATTACTGTCACCATAGGCTGGGGGGGGGGGCGGCTCACCCTAAACGGCTCCTGCTGGCAGTGGAGAGATCCCACTGCTGTCTATACGGCGCTCCGGCGGTACCAGTGGCAAACCGCTATTTACAGTGCATGTGCGGCGTCTCTACGCAAAGCACATGCATGCAACACCGCACATGCATTGTACCTGCGGTTTGCTGCCGGCGCTGCATGGACGGTGGTGGGGTCCTCTGCTCGTGGCTGTAGTGGTGATGGAGGCATCCCACCACTGTCTGTACGGCACTTGGAAGGTGAACCGCTATGTACAGCGCCTGCACCATGTCACTATCCACAGTGCATGTGTGCGACACCGCACATGCATTGTACTTGTGGTTTGCTGCTGGTGCCGCATGGACAGTGGTGGGGTCCTCTGCTCGCAGCTGTAGCAGCAATCGAGGCGTCCCACCACCATCCGTTCGGTGTTCGGGCGGTGCCTTAGGCAAACCGCTATGTACAGCGCCTGCATGGTGTCACTATGCGTAGAGTATGTGCGTGACACCGCACATGCGTTGTACTTGAGGTTTGCTGCCGGCACCGCATGGACTCGAGGCTGTAGAGGGGATGGAGACGTCCCACCACCATCCGTACGGCGCTTGGAAGGAAAACCACTATGTACAGCGCATGCACAGTGTCAATATGCACAGCGCATGTGTGTGACATAGCACATGCGTTGTACTTGCAGTTTGCTGCTGATGCCGCATGGACAGTTGTGGGGTCCTCTGCTTGCGGCTGTAGCAGCAATGGAGGAGTCCCACCACTGTCCGTACGGTGTTCGGGCGGTGCGTTTGGCAAACTGCTATGACAAGCCCCTGCACAGTGTCACTATGCACAATGTAGGTGTGCGACACCACACATGTGTTGTACGTAACGTTTTGCTGTCAGCGCCACATGGACGGTGGTGGGGTCCTCTGCTTGTGGCTGCAGCGGCAATGCAGGCATCCCACCACTGTCCATATGGTGCTTGGGTGGTGCCGGCAGTAAACTGCTATGTACAGCGCATAGACGGTGTTACTATGCATAGAGTATGTGTGTGACACTGCAAATGAGTTGTACTTGCGGTTTGCTGCCAGCGCCGCATGGACGGTGGTGGGGTCCTCACCTCGCTGCTGAAGTGGCGATGGAGGCATCCCACCACCGTCCATACGGCGCTTGGGCGGTGCTGGCGGTAAACCCTATGTACAGCGCCTGCACTGTGTCACTATGTACAGCGCATGTGTGCAACACTGCACATGCATTGTACTTGCGGTTTGATGCCGGCACCGCATGGACAGTGGTGGGGTCCTCACCTCGGGGCGGTAGCGGGGATGGAGACGTCCCACCACCATCCGTACGGTGCTTGGATGATAAATCGCTATGCACAGTGCCTTGGCGGTGTCACTCTGCACAGCGCATGTGTGCAACACCGCACATGCGTTGTACTTGAGGTTGGCTGCCGGCACCGCATGGCCAGTGGTGGGGTCCTCTACTCGAGGCTGTAGCGGGGATGGAGACATCCCACCACCATCCATACGGCGCTTGGAAGGTAAACTACTACGTACAGCGCATGCACAGTGTCAATATGCACAGCGCATGTGTGTGACAAAGCACATGCGTTGCACTTGCAGTTTGCTGCTGATGCTGCATGGAAAGTTGTGGGGTCCTCTGTTTGCGGCTGTTGCAGCAATGGAGGCGTCCCACCACTGTCCGTACGGTGTTCGGGCAGTGCCTTTGGAAACCGCTATGACAAGCGCCTGCACCGTGTCACTATGCACAGTGCAGGTGTGCGACACCGCACATGTGTTGTACGTAACGTTTTGCTGTCAGCGCCAGATGGACGGTGGTGGGATCCTCTGCTCGCAGCTGTAGCAGGGATGGAGGCATCCCACCATCAGCCATATGGTGCTTGGGTGGTGCCGGCGGTAAACTGCTATGTACAGCGCATGCACGGTGTCACTATGCATAGAGTATGTGTGTGACACCGCACATGCGTTGTACTTGAGGTTTGCTGCCGGAACCACATGGACAGTGGTGGGGTCCTCACCTCGCGGCTGTAGTGGGGATGGAGATATCCCACCACCATCCGTACGGCGCTTGGATGGTAAATCGCTATGCACAGTGCCTTGGCGGTGTCACTATGCACAGCGCATGTGTGCAACTCCGCACATGTATTGTACTTGCGGTTTGCTAATAGCACCGCATGGACAGTGGTGGGGTCCTCTGCTCGCGCCTTTAGCGGCAAAGGACACATCCCACCACCATCCGTACGGCGCTTGGAAGGTAAACCACTATGTACAGCACATGCACAGTGTGACTATGCACAGTGTATGTGTGCAACAGCGCACATGTGTTGTACTTGCAGTTTGCTGCCGGCACCACACAGACAGTGGTGGGGTCCTCTGCTCGCGGCTGTAGGGGCAAACGACACGACCCACCACCATCCGTACGGCACTTGGAAGGTAAACCACTATGTACAGCGCATGCACAGGGTCAAGATGCACAGCTCATGTGTGCGACATAGCACATGCGTTGTACTTGCAGTTTGCTGCTGATGCCGCATGGACAGTTGTGGGGTCCTCTGCTTGCAGCTGTAGCAGCAATGGAGGCGTCCCACCACCATCCGTAAGCTGTTCGGGCGGTGCGTTTGGCAAACCACTATGACCAGCCCCTGCACAGTGTCACTATGCACAGTGAAAGTGTGCGACACCGCACATGCATTGTACTTGTGGTTTGCTGCCGGTGCCACATGGACAGTGGTGGGGTCCTCTGCTCCCGGCTGTAGCGGCGATGGGGGCATCCCACCACTGTCCTTATGATGCTTGGGCCGTGCATGCACGGTGTCACTATGCACAGTGCATGTCTGCGACACGGCACATGTGTTGTACGGAACGTTTTGCTATCAGCGCCAGCTGTACGGTGGTGGGGTCCTCTGCTTGCGACTGCAGCGGCAATGCAGGCATCCCACCACTGTCCGTATGGTGCTTGGGTGGTGCCGGCAGTAAATTGCTATGTACAGCACATACACGGTGTTACTATGCATAGAGTATGTGTGTGATACGGCACATGCGTTGTACTTGCGGTTTGATGCCGGCACCGCATGGATAGTGGTGGGGTCCTCACCTCGTGGCATTAGCGGGGATGGAGATGTCCCACCACCATCCGTACGGCGCTTGGATGATAAATCGCTATGTACAGTGCCTTGCCGGTGTCACTCTGCACAGCGCATGTATGCGACATAGCACATGTGTTGTACTTGCAGTTTGCTGTCAGCGCCACATGGACGGTGGTGGGGTCCTCTGCTTGTGGCTGCAGCGGCAATGCAGGCATCCCACCACTGTCCGTATGGTGCTTGGCCGGTGCCGGCGGTAAACTGCTATGTACAGCACATGCACGGTGTTGCTATGCATAGAGTATGTGTGTGAAACGGCACTTGCGTTGTACTTGCGGTTTGCTGCCAGCGCTGCATGGACGGTGGAGGGGTCCTCTGCTCACGGCTGTAGTGGCGATGTAGGCATCCCACCACTGTCCGTATGGTGCATGGGCGGTGCTGGCGGTAAACCACTATGTACAGGGCCTGCACCGTGTCACTATGGACAGAGCATGTGTGCAACATCGCACATGCATTGTACTTGCGGTTTGCTGCCCGCACCGCGTGGACAGTGGTGGGGTCCTCTGCTCGCGGCTGTAGCGGCGATGGGGGCGTCCCACCACCATCCGTACGGCGCTTGGTCAGTGCCACTGATAAACCACTATGTACAGCGCATGCACGGTGTCACTATGCATAGCAGTTTGCTGTCAGCGCCGCATGGAGGGTGATGGGGACCTCTGCTTGCGACTGCAGTGGCAATGCAGGCATCCCACCACTGTCCGTATGGTGCTTGGGCGGTGCCAGCGGTAAACTGCTGTGTACACTATTTACAGCACATGCTCGTTGTCACTATGCATAGAGCATGTGTGTGACACCACACATGCATTGTACTTGCGGTTTGCTGCCAGCACCGCATGGACAGTGGTGGGGTCCTCTGCTCACAGCTGTAGCGGCGATGGAGGCGTCCCACCGCCATCTATACGGCGCTTGGATGGTAAATCGCTACGTACAGTGCCTGCACCGTGTCACCCTGCACAGCACATGTGTGCAACAGCGCACATGCGTTGTACATAGAAGTTTGCTGTCAGCGCCGCATGGACGGTGGTGGGGTCCTCTGCTCACGACTGCAGCGGCAATGCAGGAATCCCACAACCATCCGTACGGCGCTTGGATGATAAATCGCTATGTACAGTGACGTGCCGGTGTCACTCTGCACAGCGCATGTGTGCAACACCGCACATGCATTGTACTTGCGGTTTGCTGCCGGCACCGCATGGACAGTGGTGGGTTCCTCTGCTCACGGCTGTAGCGGCGAAGCACATGTCCCACCACCATCCATACGGCGCTTGGAAGGTAAACCACTATGTGCAGCGCATGCACAGTGTCAATATACACAGCACATGTATGCGACATAGCACATGTGTTGTACTTGCAGTTTGCTGTCAGCGCCACATGGACGGTGGTGGGGTCCTCTGCTTGCGGCTGAAGCGGCAATGCAGGCATCCCACCACTGTCCGTATGGCGCTTGGGCAGTGCCAGCGGTAAATCACTATGTACAGTGCATGCACCGTGTCACTATGCGTAGAGTATGTGCGTGATACTGCACATGCATTGTACTTGTGGTTTGCTGCCGGCGCTGCATGGACGGTGGTCGAGTCCTCTGCTTGCACCTGTAGCGGGGATGGAGACGTCCCACCACCATCCTTAAGGCGCTTGGATGGTAAATCACTATGTACAGTGCTTGTGCGGTGTCACTATGCACAGCACATGTGTGCAACACTGCACATGCGTTGTACATGCGGTTTGCTGCTGATGCCGCATGGACAGTTGTGGGGTCCTCAGCTTGCGGCTGTAGCAGCAATGGTGGCGTCCCACCACCGTACGGTGGTCGTGCAGTGCCTTTGGCAGACCGCTATGAACAGCGCCTGCACCGTGTCACTATGCACAATGCTTGTGTGAGACACTGCACATGTGTTGTCCGTAACGTTTTGCTGCCGGCGCCGCATGGACAGTGGTGGGGTCCTCTGCTCACGGCTGCAGAGGCAATGCAGGCATCCCACCACTGTCCGTAAGGTGCTTGGGCGGTGCTGGTGGTGAACTGCTTTGTACAGCGCATGCACGGTGTCACTATGCGTAGAGTATGTGCTTGACACCGCACATGCCTTGTACTTGAGGTTTGCTGCCAGCGCCACATGGACAGTGGTGGGGTCCTCTGCTCGCAGCTGTAGCGGTGTTGGAGACGTCCCACCACCATCCGTACGGTGCTTGGGCGGTGCTGGCGGTAAACCACTATGTACAGCCCCTGCACCGTGGCACTATGCACAACGCATGTGTGCAACACCGCACATGGATTGTACTTGCGGTTTGCTGCCGGCACCGCAAGGACAGTGATGGGATCCTCTGCTCACGGCTGTAGCGGCGATGGAGGCATCCCACCACCATCCATACGGCGCTTGGATGGTAAATTGCTATATACAGTGCCTGTGCGTTGACACTATGCACAGCGCATGTGGGCAACACCGCACATGCATTGTACTTGCGGTTTGCTGCCGGCGCCGCAAGGACGGTGGTGGGGTCCTCTGCTCACGGCTGCAGTGGCGATGGAGGCATCCGACCACTGTCCATAAGGCGCTTGGGCGGTGCTGGCGGTAAACCATTATGTACAGCACCCGCACCATGTCACTATACACAGCGCATGTGTGCAACACCGCACATGCATTGTACTTGCGGTTTGATGCCGGCACCGCATGGACAGTGGTGGGGTCCTCACCTCGTGGCGTTAGCGGGGATGGAGACGTCCCACCACCATCCGTACGGCGCTTGGATGATAAATCGCTATGTACACTGCCTTGCCGGTGTCACTCTGCACAGCGCATGTGTGCAACACCGCACATGCATTGTACTTGCGGTTTGCTGCCGGGGCCTCAGGGACGGTGGTGGGGTCCTGCTCACGGCTGTAGCGGCGATGGGGGCATCCCACCACTGTCCGTATGGTGCTTGGGCGGTGCCAGCGGTAAACTGCTACGTACAGCGCATGCACGGTGTCACTATGCACAGTGCACGTGTGCGACACCGTACATGTGTTGTATGTAACGTTTTGCTGTCAGCGCCAGCTGTACGGTGGTGGGGTCCTCTGCTTGCGGCTGCAGCAGCAATGCAGGCATCCCACTACTGTCTGTAAGGTGCTTGGGCGGTGCCGGCGGTAAACTGCTATGTACAGCGCATGCACGGTGTTACTATGCATAGAGTATGTGTGTGACACTGCACATGCGTTGTACTTGCGGTTTGCTGCCAGCGCTGCATGGACAGTGGTGGGGTCCTCTGCTCACAGCTGTAGCGGCAATGGAGGCGTCCCACCGCCATCTATACGGCGCTTGGATGGTAAATCGCTACGTACAGTGCCTGCACCATGTCACCCTGCACAGCACATGTGTGCAACACCGCACATGCGTTGTACATAGAACTTTGCTGTCAGCGCCGCATGGACGGTGGTGGGGTCCTCTGCTCGCGACTGCAGCGGCAATGCAGGCATCCCACCACCATCCGTATGGCACTTGGATGGTAAATCGCTATGTACAGTGCCTTGCCGGTGTCACTCTGCACAGCGCATGTGTGCAACACCGCACATGCATTGTACTTGCGGTTTAATGCCGGCACCGCATGGACAGTGGTGGGTTCCTCTGCTCACGGCTGTAGCGGCGAAGCACATGTCCCCCCACCATCCGTACGGCGCTTGGAAGGTAAACCACTATGTGCAGCGCATGCACAGTGTCAATATACACAGCGCATGTATGCGACATAGCACATGTGTTGTACTTGCAGTTTGCTGTCAGCGCCACATGGACGGTGGTGGGGTCCTCTGCTTGCGGCTGAAGCGGCAATGCAGGCATCCCACCACTGTGCGTATGGCGCTTGGGCAGTGCCAGCGGTAAATCACTATGTACAGTGCATGCACCGTGTCACTATGCGTAGAGTATGTGCGTGATACCGCACATGCATTGTACTTGTGGTTTGCTGCCGGCGCTGCATGGACGGTGGTGGAGTCCTCTGCTTGCACCTGTAGCGGAGATGGAGACGTCCCACCACCATCCTTAGGGCGCTTGGATGGTAAATCACTATGTACAGTGCTTGTGCGGTGTCACTATGCACAGCAAATGTGTGCAACACTGCACATGCGTTGTACATGCAGTTTGCTGCTGATGCCGCATGGACAGTTGTGGGGTCTTCTGCTTGCGGCTGTAGCAGCAATGGAGGCGTCCCACCACCGTCCGTACGGTGTTCGTGCAGTGCCTTTGGCAAACCGCTATGAACAGCGCCTGCACCGTGTCACTATGCACAATGCTTGTGTGAGACACTGCACATGTGTTGTCCGTAACGTTTTGCTGCCGGCGCCGCATGGACAGTGGTGGGGTCCTCTGCTCACGTCTGCAGAGGCAATGCAGGCATCCCACCACTGTTCGTAAGGTGCTTCGGCGGTGCTGGCGGTGAACTGCTATGTACAGTGCATGCACGGTGCCACTATGCGTAGAGTATGTGCTTGACAGCGCACATGCCTTGTACTTGAGGTTTGCTGCCAGCGCCGCATGGACAGTGGTGGGGTCCTCTGCTCGCGGCTGTAGCGGGGATGGAGACGTCCCACGACCATCCGTGCGGTGCTTGGGCGGTGCTGGCGGTAAACCACTATGTACAGCCCCTGCACTGTGGCACTATGCACAACGCATGTGTGCAACACCACACATGCATTGTACTTGCGGTTTGATGCCGGAACCGCATTGACAGTGGTGGGGTCCTCACCTCGTGGCGTTAGCGGGGATGGAGACGTCCCACCACCATCCGTACGGCGCTTGGATGATAAATCGCTATGTACAGTGCCTTGCCGGTGTCACTTTGCACAGCGCATGTGTGCAACACCGCACATCCATTGTACTTGCGGTTTGCTACCGGCACCGCATGGACAGTGATGGGTTCCTCTGCTCACGGCTGTAGTGGCGAAGCACATATCCTCCACCATCCGTACAGCGCTTGGAAGGTAAACCACTATGTGCAGCGCATGCACAGTGTCAATATGCACAGTGCATGTATGCGACATAGCACATGTGTTGTACTTGCAGTTTGCTGTCAGCGCCACATGGACGGTGGTGGGGTCCTCTGCTTGTGGCTGCAGCGGCAATGCAGGCATCCCACCACTGTCCGTATGGTGCTTGGTCGGTGCCGGCGGTAAACTGCTATGTACAGCGCATGCACGGTGTTGCTATGCATAGAGTATGTGTGTGAAACTGCACTTGCGTTGTACTTGCGGTTTGCTGCCGGCACCGCATGGACAGTGGTGGGTTCCTCTGCTCACGGCTGTAGCGGCGAAGCACATATCCCACCACCATCCGTACAGCGCTTGGAAGGTAAACCACTATGTGCAGCGCATGCACAGTGTCAATATGCACAGCGCATGTATGCTACATACCACATGTGTTGTACTTGCAGTTTGCTGTCAGCGCCACATGGACGGTGCTGGGGTCCTCTGCTTGCGGCTGCAGCGGCAATGCAGGCATCCCACCACTGTCCGTATGGTGCTTGGGCGGTGCCGGCGGTAAATTGTTATGTACAGCGCATGCACCATGGCACTATGCACAGTGCATGTGTGAAACACCGCACATGGATTGTACTTGCGGTTTGCTGCCGGCACCGCAAGGACAATGATGGGATCCTCTGCTCACGGCTGTAGCGGCGATGGAGGCATCCAACCACCATCCGTACGGCGCTTTGGATGGTAAATCACTATATACAGTGCCTGTGCGGTGACACTATGCACAGCGCATGTGGGCAACACCGCACATGCATTGTACTTGCGGTTTGCTGCCGGCGCCACAGGGACGGTGGTGGGGTCCTCTGCTCACGGCTGTAGCGGCGATGGGGGCATCCCACCACTGTCCGTATGGTGCTTGGGCAGTGCCAGCGGTAAACTGCTGTGTACAGTGCATGCACGGTGTCACTATGCACAGTGCACGCGTGCGACACCGTACATGTGTTGTATGTAACGTTTTGCTGTCAGCGCCAGCTGTACGGTGGTGGGGTCCTCTGCTTGCGGCTGCAGCAGCAATGCGGGCATCGCACTACTGTCCGTAAGGTGCTTGGGCGGTGCCGGCGGTAAACTGCTATGTACAGCGCATGCACGGTGTTACTATACATAGAGTATGTGTGTGACACTGCACATGCGTTGTACTTGCGGTTTGCTGCCAGCGCTGCATGGACAGTGGTGGGGTCCTCTGCTCACGGCTACAGCGGCAATGGAGGCATCCCACCACTGTCAATACGGCGCTTGGGCGGTGCTGGCGGTAAACCACTATGTACAGCCCCTGCACCGTGACACTATGCACAGCGCATGTGTGCGACACTGCACATGCATTGTACTTGCAGTTTGCTGCCCGCACCGCAAGGACAGTGATGGGATCCTCTGCTCGCGGCTGTAACGGCGATGGAGGCATCCCACCACCATCTGTATGGCGCTTGGATGGTAAATTGCTATATACAGCGCCTGCGTGGTGACACTATGCACAGCGCATGTGTGCAACACCGCACATGCATTGTAGTTGTGGTTTGCTGCCGGTGCCGCATGGAAAGTGGTGGGGTCCTCTGCTCCCGGCTGTAGCGGCGATGGGGGCATCCCACAACTGTCCACATGGTGCTTGGGTGGTGCCGGCAGTAAACTTCTATGTACAGCGCATACACAGTGTTACTATGCATACAGTATGTGTGTGACACCGCACATGCGTTGTACTTGCGGTTTGCTGCCAGCGCCGCATGGACAGTTGTGGGGTCCTCTGCTCACAGCTGTAGTGGCGATGGAGCCATCCCACCACTGTCCATAAGGCGCTTGGGCAGTGCTGGCGGTAAACCACTATGTACAGCACCCGCACCGTGTCAGTATACATAGCGCATGTGTGCAACACCACACATGCATTGTACTTGCGGTTTGATGCCGGCACCGCATGGACAGTGGTGGGGTCCTCACCTCGCAGCTGTAGTGGCGATGGAGGCGTCCCACCGCCATCCGTACGGCGCTTGGATGATAAATCGCTACGTACAGTGCCTGCACCGTGTCACCCTGCACAGCGCATGTGTGCAACAGCGCACATGCATTGTACATAGAAGTTTGCTGTCAGTGCCGCATGGACGGTGGTGGGGTCCTCTGCTCGCGACTGCAACGGCAATGCAGGCATCCCACCACTGTCCGTACGGTGCTTGGGCAGTGCCAGCGGTAAATCACTATGTACAGCGCATGCACCGTGTCACTATGCGTAGAGTATGTGCGTGATACCGCACATGCCTTGTACTTGTGGTTTGCTGCCAGCGCTGCATTGACGGTGGTGGAGTCCTCTGCTTGCACCTGTAGCGGGGATGGAGACGTCCCACCACCATCCTTAGGGCGCTTGGATGGTAAATCACTATGTACAGTGCTTGTGCGGTGTCACTATGCACAGCACATGTGTGCAACACTGCACATGCGTTGTACATGCGGTTTGCTGCTGATGCCGCATGGACAGTTGTGGGGTCCTCTGCTTGCGGCTGTAGCAGCAATGGAGGCGCCCCACCACCGTCCGTATGGTGTTCGTGCAGTGCCTTTGGCAAACCGCTATGTACAGCGTCTGCACCGTGTCACTATGCACAATGCTTGTGTGAGACACTGCACATGTGTTGTCCATAACGTTTTGCTGCCGGCGCTGCATGGACGGTGGTGGGGTCCTCTGCTTGCGACTGCAGCGGCAATACAGGCATCCCACCACTGTCCGTAAGGTGCTTGGGCGGTGCTGGCGGTGAACTGCTATGTACAGCGCATGCACGGTGTCACTATGCGTAGAGTATGTGCTTGACACCGCACATGCCTTGTACTTGAGGTTTGCTGCCAGCGCCGCATGGACGGTGGTGGGGTCCTCTGCTCGCGGCTGTAGCGGGGATGGAGACGTCCCACCACTGTCCATAAGGCGCTTTGGCGGTGCTGGCAGTAAACCACTATGTACAGAACCCGCACCGTGGCACTATACACAGCACATGTGTGCAACACCGCACATGCATTGTACTTACAGTTTGCTGCTGGCACCGCAGGGACAGTGGTGGGGTCCTCTGATCAAGGCTGTAGCGGTGATGGGGGCATCCCACCACTGTCCGTATGGTGCTTGGGCGGAGCCGGTGGGAAATGCTATGTACAGCGCATGCACGGTGTCACTATGCGTAGAGTATGTGTGTGATACCGCATATGCCTTGTACTTGTGGTTTGCTGCCGGCGCTGCATGGACGGTGGTGGAGTCCTCTGCTTGCACCTGTAGCGGAGATGGAGACGTCCCACCACCATCCTTAAGGCGCTTGGATGGTAAATCACTATGTACAGTGCTTGTGCGGTGTCACTATGCACAGCACATGTGTGCAACACTGCACATGCGTTGTACATGCGGTTTGCTGCTGATGCCGCATGGACAGTTGTGGGGTCCTCTGCTTGCGGCTGTAGCAGCAATGGAGGCATCCCACCACCGTCCGTACGGTGTTCGTGCAGAGCCTTTGGCAAACCGCTATGTACAGCTCCTGCACCGTGTCACTATGCACAATGCTTGTGTGAGACACTGCACATGTGTTGTCCGTAACGTTTTGCTGCCGGCGCTGCATGGACGGTGGTGGGGTCCTTTGCTTGCGACTGCAGCGGCAATGCAGGCATCCCACCACTGTCCGTAAGGTGCTTGGGCGGTGCTGGCGGTGAACGGCTATGTACAGCGCATGCACGGTGTCACTATGCGTAGAGTATGTGCTTGACACCGCACATGCGTTGTACTTGAGGTTTGCTGCCAGCGCCGCATGGACGGTGGTGGGGTCCTCTGCTCGCGGCTGTAGCGGGGATGGAGACGTCCCACCACCATCCGTACGGTGCTTGGGCGGTGCTGGTGGTAAACCACTATGTACAGCCCCTGCACCGTGGCACTATGCACAGTGCATGTGTGCGACACCGCACATGCATTGTACTTGCAGTTTGCTGCCCGCACCGCAAGGACAGTGATGGGATCCTCTGCTCGCGGCTGTAGCGGCAATGGAGGCATCCCACCACCATCTGTATGGCGCTTGGATGGTTAATTGCTATATACAGCGCCTGCGCGGTGACATTATGCACAGCGCATGTGTGCAACACCGCACATGCATTGTACTTGTGGTTTGCTGCCGGTGCCGCATGGACAATGGTGGGGTCCTCTGCTCCTGGCTGTAGCGGCGATGGGGGCATACCACAACTGTCCGTATGGTGCTTGGGTGGTGCCGGCAGTAAACTGCTATGTACAGCGCATACACAGTGTTACTATGCATAGAGTATGTGTGTGACACCGCACATGCATTGTACTTGCGGTTTGCTGCCAGCGCCGCATGGACAGTGGTGGTTTCCTCTGCTCGCAGCTGTAGTGGCGATGGAGGCATTCCACCGCCATCCGTACGGCGCTTGGATGGTAAATCGCTACGTACAGTGCCTGCACCGTGTCACCCTGCACAGCGCATGTGTGCAACAGTGCACATGCGTTGTACATAGAAGTTTGCTGTCAGTGCCTCATGGACGGTGGTGGGGTCCTCTGCTCGCGACTGCAGCGGCAATGCAGGCATCCCACCACTGTCCGTACGGCGCTTGGGCAGTGCCAGCGGTAAATCACTATGTACAGCGCATGCACCGTGTCACTATGAGTAGAGTATGTGCGTGATACCGCACATGCATTGTACTTGTGGTTTGCTGCCGGCGCAGCATGGACTGTGGTGGAGTCCTCTGCTTGCACCTGTAGCGGGGATGGAGATGTCCCACCACCATCCTTAGGGCGCTTGGATGGTAAATCACTATGTACAGTGCTTGTGCGATGTCACTATGCACAGCACATGTGTGCAACACTGCACATGCATTGTACATGTGGTTTGCTGCTGATGCCGCATGGACAGTTGTGGGGTCCTCTGCTTGCGGCTGTAGCAGCAATGGAGGCGTCCCACAATCGTACGTACGGTGTTCGTGCAGTGCCTTTGGCAAACAGCTATGTACAGCGCCTGCACCGTGTCACTATGCACAATGCTTGTGTGAGACACTGCACATGTGTTGTCCGTAACGTTTTGCTGTCAGCGCCAGCTGTACTGTGGTGGGGTCCTCTGCTCACGTCTGCAGAGGCAATGCAGGCATCCCACTACTATCTGTAAGGTGCATGGGCGGTGCCGGCGCTAAACTGCTATGTACAGCGCATGAACGGTGTCACTATGCATAGAGTATGTGTGTGACACTGCACATGCGTTGTACTTGCGGTTGGCTGCCAGCGCCGCATGGATGGTGGTGGGGTCCTCTGCTCACGGCTACAGCGGCAATGGAGGCATCCCACCACTGTCAATACGGCGCTTGGGCGGTGCTGGCGGTAAACCACTATGTACAGCCCCTGCACCGTGGCACTATGCACAGCGCATGTGTGCGACACCGCACATGCATTGTACTTGCAGTTTGCTGCCCGCACCGCAAGGACAGTGATGGGGTCCTCTACTCCCGGCTGTAGCGGCGATGGGGGCATCCCACAACTGTCCGTATGGTGCTTGGGTGGTGCCGGCAGTAAACTGCTATGTACAGCGCATACACGGTGTTACTATGCATAGAGTATGTGTGTGACACCGCACATGCGTTGTACTGGCGGTTTGCTGCCAGCGCCGCATGGACGTTGGTGGGGTCCTCTGCTCACAGCTGTAGTGGCGATGGAGCCATCCCACCACTGTCCATAAGGCGCTTGGGCAGTGCTGGCGGTAAACCACTATGTACAGCACCCGCACCGTGTCAGTATACATAGCGCATGTGTGCAACACCACACATGCATTGTACTTGCGGTTTGATGCCGGCACCGCATGGACAGTGGTGGGGTCCTCACCTCGTGGCGATAGCGGGAATGGAAACGTCTCACCACCATCCGTACGGCGCTTGGATGATAAATCGCTATGTACATTGCCTTGCCGGTGTCACTCTGCACAGCGCATGTGTGCAACACCGCACATGCATTGTACTTGCGGTTTTCTACCGGCACCGCATGGACAGTGGTGGGTTCCTCTGCTCACGGCTGTAGCGGCGAAGCACATATCCCACCACCATCCGTACAGCGCTTGGAAGGTAAACCACTATGTGCAGCGCATGCACAGTGTCAATATGCACAGTGCATGTATGCGACATAGCACATGTGTTCTACTTGCAGTTTGCTGTCAGCGCCACATGGACGGTGGTGTGGTCCTCTGCTTCTGGCTGCAGCGGCAATGCAGGCATCCCACCACTGTCCGTATGGTGCTTGGGCGGTGCCGGCGGTAAACTGCTATGTACAGCGTAGGCACGGTGTTGCTATGCATAGAGTATGTGTGTGAAACTGCACTTGCGTTGTACTTGCGGTTTTCTGCCAGCGCCGCATGGACGGTGGTGGGGTCCTCTGCTCACGGCTGTAGTGGCGATGTAGGCATCCCACCACTGTCCGTATGGCGCATGGGCGGTGCTGGCGGTAAACCACTATGTACAGTGCCTGCACCATGTCACTATGCACAGCGCATGTGTGCAATACCGCACATGTCTTGTACGTGACGTTTTGCTGTCAACGCCACATGGACGGTGCTGGGGTCCCCTGCTCGCGGCTGCAGCGGCAATGCAGGCATCCCTCCACTGTCCGTACGGCGCTTGGGCGGTGCTGGCGGTAAACCACTATGTACAGCCCCTGTACCATGGCACTATGCACAGCGCATGTGTGCAACACCGCACATGCATTGTACTTGCAGTTTGCTGCCCGCACCGCAAGGACAGTGATGGGATCCTCTGCTCACGGCTGTAGCTGCGATGGAGGCATCCCACTACCATCCGTACGGCGCTTGGATGGTAAATTGCTATATACATTGCCTTTGCGGCAATACATCCCACTACTGTCCGTAAGGTGCTTGGGCGGTGCCGGCGGTAAACTGCTATGTACAGTGCATGCACGGTGTTACTATGCATAGAGTATGTGTGTGACACTGCACATGGGTTGTACTTGCGGTTTGCTGCCAGCGCCGCATGGACGGTGGTGGGGTCCTATGCTCACGGCTACAGCGGCAATGGACGCATCCCACCACTGTCAATACGGCGCTTGGGCGGTGTTGGCGGTAAACCACTATGTACAGCACCCGCACCGTGTCACTATACACAGCGCATGTGTGCAACACACACATGCATTGTACTTGCGGTTTGATGCCGGCACCGCATGAACAGTGGTGGGTTCCTCTGCTCACGGCTGTAGCGGCGAAGCACATATCGCACCACCATCCGTACGGCGCTTGGAAGGTAAACCACTATGTGCAGTGCATGCACAGTGTCAATATGCACAGCGCATGTATGCGACATAGCACATGTGTTGTACTTGCAGTTTGCTGTCAGCGCCACATGGACGGTGGTGGGGTCCTCTGCTTGTGGCTGCAGCGGCAATGCAGGCATCCCACCACTGTCCGTATGGTGCTTGGGCGGTGCCAGCGGTAAATTGCTATGTACAGCGCATGCACGGTGTTGCTATGCATAGACTATGTGTGTGAAACTGCACTTGCGTTGTACTTGCGGTTTGTTGCCAGCGCCGCATGGACAGTGGTGGGGTCCTCTGCTCAAGGCTGTAGTGGCGATGTAGGCATTCCACCACTGTCCGTATGGCGCATGGGTGGTGCTGGCGGTAAACCACTATATACAGTGCCTGCACCGTGTCACTATGCACAGCGCATGTGTGCCACACCGCACATGTGTTGTACGTGATGTTTTGCTGTCAGCGCCACATGGACGGTGCTGGGGTCCTCTGCTCGCGGCTGCAGCAGCAGTGCACGCATCCCACTATTGTCCGTAAGGTGCTTGGGCGGTGCCGGCGGTAAACTACTATGTACAGCACATGCACGGTGTAACTATGCATAGAGTATGTGTGTGACACTGCACATGCGTTGTACTTGCGGTTTGCTGCCAGCGCCGCATGGACGGTGGTGGGGTCCTCTGCTCACGGCTACAGCGGCAATGGAGGCATCCCACCACTGTCCGTATGGCACATGGGCCTTGCTGGCGGTAAACCACTATGTACAGTGCCTGCACCGTGTCACTATGCACAGCGCATGTGTGCAACACCGCACATGTGTTGTACGTGACGTTTTGCTGTCAGCGCCACTTGGACGGTGCTGGGGTCCTCTGCTTGCGGCTGCAGCGGCAATGGAGGCATCCCACCACTGTTCGTGCGGCGCTTGGTCGGTGCCAGTGGTATACCACTATGTACAGCGCATGCACGGTGTCACTATGCATAGGGCATGTGTGTGACACCACACATGCATTGTACTTGTGGTTTGCTGCCGACACCGCATGGACAGTGGTGGGGTCCTCTGCTCGCAGCTGTAGTGGCGATGGAGGCGTCCCACCACCATCCGTACGGCGCTTGGATGGTAAATCGCTACGTACAGTGACTGCGCGGTGTCACGATACACAGCGCATTTATGCAACACCACACATGCATTGTACATAGCAGTCTGCTGTCAGCGCCGCATGGACGGTGGTGGGGTCCTCTGCTTGCGACTGCAGCGGCAGTGCAGGCATCCCACCACTGTCCGTAAGGTGCTTGGGCGGTGCTGGCGGTGAACTGCTATGTACAGCGCATGCACGGTGTCACTATGCGTAGAGTATGTGCTTGACACCGCACATGCCTTGTACTTGAGGTTTGCTGCCAGCGCCGCATGGACGGTGGTGGGGTCCTCTGCTCGCCGCTGTAGCGGGGATGGAGACGTCCCACCACTGTCCATAAGGCGCTTTGGCGGTGCTGGCAGTAAACCACTATGTACAGCACCCGCACCGTGGCACTATACACAGCACATGTGTGCAACACCGAACATGCATTGTACTTGCGGTTTGATGCCGGCACCGCATGGACAGTGGTGGGGTCCTCACCTCGTGGCGTTAGTGGGGATGGAGACGTCCCACCACCATCCGTACGGCGCTTGGATGATAAATCGCTATGTACAGTGCCTTGCCGGTGTCACTCTGCACAGCGCATGTGTGCAACACCACACATGCATTGTACTTGCGGTTTGCTGCCGGCACCGCATGGACAGTGGTGGGATCCTCTGCTCACGGCTGTAGCGGCGAAGCACATGTCCCACCACCATCCGTACGGCGCTTGGAAGGTAAACCACTATGTGCAGCGCATGCACAGTGTCAATATGCACAGCGCATGTATGCTACATACCACATGTGTTGTACTTGCAGTTTGCTGTCAGCGCCACATGGACGGTGGTGGGGTCCTCTGCTTGTGGCTGCAGCGGCAATGCAGGCATCCCACCACTGTCCGTATGGTGCTTGGGCGGTGCCGGCGGTAAACTGCTATGTACAGCGCATGCACAGTGTTGCTATGCATAGAGTATGTGTGTGAAACTGCACTTGCGTTGTACTTGCGGTTTGCTGCCAGCACCGCAAGGACGGTGGTGGGGTCCTCTGCTCACGGCTGTAGTGGCGATGTAGGCATCCCACCACTGTCCGTATGGCGCATGGGCGGTGCTGGCGGTAAACCACTATGTACAGTGCCTGCACCGTGTCACTATGCACAGCGCATGTGTGCAACACCGCACATGTGTTGTACGTGACGTTTTGCTGTCAGCGCCACATGTACGGTGCTGGGGTCCTCTGCTCGCGGCTGCAGCGGCAATGGGGGCATCCCACCACTGTTCGTGCGGCGCTTGGTCGGTGCCAGTGGTTAACCACTATGTACAGCGCATGCACGGTGTCACTATGCGTAGAGTATGTGCATGACACTGCACATGCATTGTACTTGCGGTTTGCTGCCGGCACCGCAGGGACAGTGATGAGATACTCTGCTCGTGGCTATAGCGGCGATGGAGGTTTCCCACCACCATCCGTACGGCGCTTGGATGGTAAATCGTTATATACAACGCCTGTGCGGTGACACTATGCACAGCGCATATGTGCAACACCGCACATGCATTGTACTTACAGTTTGCTGCTGGCACCACAGGGACGGTGGTGGGGTCCTCTGCTCGCGGCTGTAGCGGTGATGGGGGCATCCCACCACTGTCCGTATGGTGCTTGGGCGGAGCCGGTGGGAAATGCTATGTACAGCGCATGCACGGTGTCACTATGCGTAGAGTATGTGTGTGATACCGCACATGCCTTGTACTTGTGGTTTGCTGCCGGCGCTGCATGGACGGTGGTGGAGTCCTCTGCTTGCACCTGTAGCGGGGATGGAGACGTCCCACCACCATTCTTAAGGCGCTTGGATGGTAAATCTCTATGTACAGTGCTTGTGCGGTGTCACTATGCACAGCACATGTGTGCAACACTGCACATGCGTTGTACATGCGGTTTGCTGCTGATGCCGCATGGACAGTTGTGGGGTCTTCTGCTTGCGGCTGTAGCAGCAATGGAGGCGTCCCACAATCGTACGTACGGTGTTCGTGCAGTGCCTTTGGCAAACAGCTATGTACAGCGCCTGCACCGTGTCACTATGCACAATGCTTGTGTGAGACACTGCACATGTGTTGTCCGTAACGTTTTGCTGTCAGCGCCAGCTGTACGGTGGTGGGGTTCTCTGCTTGCGGCTGCAGCAGCAGTGCAGGCATCCCACTACTGTCCGTAAGGTGCTTGGGCGGTGCCGGCGGTAAACTGCTATGTACAGCACATGCACGGTGTAACTATGCACAGCGCATGTGTGCAATACCGCACATGTGTTGTACGTGACGTTTTGCTGTCAACGCCACATGGACGGTGCTGGGGTCCCCTGCTCGCAGCTGCAGCGGCAATGCAGGCATCCCTCCACTGTCCGTATGGCGCTTGGGCGGTGCTGGCGGTAAACCACTATGTACAGCCCCTGCACCATGGCACTATGCACAGTGCATGTGTGCAACACCGCACATGGATTGTACTTGCGGTTTGCTACTGGCACCGCAAGGACAGTGATGGGATCCTCTGCTCACGGCTGTAGCGGCGATGGAGGCATCCCACTACCATCCGTACGGCGCTTGGATGGTAAATTGCTATATACATTGCCTGTGCGGTGACACTATGCACAGCGCATGTGGGCAACACCGCACATGCATTGTACTTGCGGTTTGCTGCCGGCGCCGCAGGGACGGTGGTGGGGTCCTCTGCTAACGGCTGTAGCGGCGATGGGGGCATCCCACCACTGTCCGTATGGTGCTTGGGCGGTGCCAGCGGTAAACTGCTGTGTACAGCGCATGCACGGTGTCACTATGCACAGTGCAAGTGTGCAACACCGCACATGTGTTGTATGTAACGTTTTGCTGTCAGCGCCACCTGTACGCTGGTGGGGTCCTCGGCTTGCGGCTGCAGCAGCAATGCAGGCATCCCACTACTGTCCGTAAGGTGCTTGGGCGGTGCCGGCGGTAAACTGCTATGTACAGCACATGCACGGTGTTACTATGCATAGAGTATGTGTGTGACACTGCACATGCATTGTACTTGCAGTTTGCTGCCCGCACCGCAAGGACAGTGATGGGATCCTCTGCTCGCGGCTGTAGCGGCGATGGAGGCATCCCACCACCATCTGTATGGCGCTTGGATGGTAAATTGCTATATACAGCGCCTGCGCGGTGACACTATGCACAGCGCATGTGTGCAACACCGCACATGCATTGTACTTGTGGTTTGCTGCCGGTGCCGCATGGACAATGGTCGGGTCCTCTGCTCCCGGCTGTAGCGGAGATGGGGGCATCCCACAACTGTCCGCATGTTGCTTGGGTGGTGCCGGCAGTAAACTACTATGTACACCGCATACACAATGCTACTATGCATAGAGTACGTGTGTGACACCGCACATGCATTGTACTTGCGGTTTGCTGCCAGCGCCGCATGGACAGTGGTGGTGTCCTCTGCTCGCAGCTGTAGCGGCCATGGAGGCGTCCCACCGCCATCCGTACGGCGCTCAGATGGTAAATCGTTCGTACAGTGCCTGCACCGTGTCACCCTGCACAGCGCATCTGTGCAACAGCGCACATGCATTGTACATAGAAGTTTGCTGTCAGCGCCGCATGGACGGTGGTGGGGTCCTCTGCTCGCGACTGCAGCGGCAATGCAGGCATCCCATCACTGTCTGTACAGCGCTTGGGCAGTGCCAGCGGTAAATCACTATGTACAGCGCATGCACCGTGTCACTATGCGTAGAGTATGTGCGTGATACCGCACATGCATTGTACTTGTGGTTTGCTGCCAGCGCTGCATGGACGGTGGTGGAGTCCTCTGCTTGCACCTGTAGCGGGGATGGAGACGTCCCACCACCATCCTTAGGGCGCTTGGATGATAAATCACTATGTACAGTGCTTGTGCGGTGTCACTATGCACAGCAAATGTGTGCAACACTGCACATGCGTTGTACATGCGGTTTGCTGCTGATGCCGCATGGACAGTTGTGGGGTCCTCTGCTTGCGGCTGTAGCAGCAATGGAGGCGTCCCACAACCGTATGTACGGTGTTCGTGCAGTGCCTTTGGCAAACCGCTATGTACAGCGCCTGCACCATGTCACTATGCACAATGCTTGTGTGAGACACTGCACATGTGTTGTCCGTAACGTTTTGCTGCCGGCGCAGCATGGACAGTGGTGGGGTCCTCTGCTCACGGCTGCAGCGGCAATGCAGGCATCCCACCACTGTCCGTAAGGTGCTTGGGCGGTGCTGGCGGTGAACTGCTATGTATAGCGCATGCACGGTGTCACTATGCGTAGAGTATGTGCTTGACACCGCACATGCCTTGTACTTGAGGTTTGCTGCCAGCACCGCATGGACGGTGGTGGGGTCCTCTGCTCGCGGCTGTAGCGGCGATGGGGGCATCCCACCACTGTCCGTATGGTGCTTGGGCGGTGCCGGCGGTAAACTGCTATGTACAGCGCATGCACGGTGTTGCTATGCATAGACTATGTGTGTGAAACTGCACTTGCGTTGTACTTGCGGTTTGCTGCCAGCACCGCAAGGACGGTGGTGGGGTCCTCTGCTCATGGCTGTAGTGGCGATGTAGGCATCCCACCACTGTCCGTATGGCGCATGGGCGGTGCTGGCGGTAAACCACTATATACAGTGCCTGCACCGTGTCACTATGCACAGCGCATGTGTGCCACACCGCACATGTGTTGTACGTGACGTTTTGCTGTCAGCGCCACATGGACGGTGCTGGGGTCCTCTGCTCGCGGCTGCAGCGGCAATGGAGGCATCCCACCATTGTCCCTGCGGCGCTTGGTCGGTGCCAGTGGTAAACCACTATGTACAGCGCATGCACGGTGTTGCTATGCATAGACTATGTGTGTGAAACTGCACTTGCGTTGTACTTGCGGTTTGCTGCCAGCGCCGCATGGACAGTGGTGGTGTCCTCTGCTCGCAGCTGTAGCGGCCATGGAGGCGTCCCACCGCCATCCGTACGGCGCTTGGATGGTAAATCGCTACGTACAGTGCCTGCACCGTGTCACCCTGCACAGCGCATGTGTGCAACAGCGCACATGCGTTGTACATAGAAGTTTGCTGTCAGCGCCACATGGACGGTGGTGGGGTCCTCTGCTTGCAGTGCCAGCGGTAAATCACTATGTACAGCGCATGCACCGTGTCACTATGCGTAGAGTATGTGCGTGATACCGCACATGCATTGTACTTGTGGTTTGCTGCCGGCGCTGCATGGACGGTGGTGGAGTCCTCTGCTTGCACCTGTAGCGGGGATGGAGACGTCCCACCACCATCCTTAGGGCGCTTGGATGATAAATCACTATGTACAGTGCTTGTGCAGTGTCACTATGCACAGCACATGTGTGCAACACTGCACATGCTTTGTACATGCGGTTTGCTGCTGATGGACAGTTGTGGGGTCCTCTGCTTGCGGCTGTAGCAGCAATGGAGGCGTCCCACCACCGTCCGTACGGTGTTCGTGCAGTGCCTTTGGCAAACCGCTATGTACAGCGCCTGCACCGTGTCACTATGCACAATGCTTGTGTGAGACACTGCACATGTGTTGTCCGTAACGTTTTCCTGCCGGCGCCGCATGGACAGTGGTGGGGTCCTCTGCTCACGGCTGCAGCGGCAATGCAGGCATCCCACCACTGTCCGTAAGGTGCTTGGGCGGTGCTGGCGGTGAACTGCTTTGTACAGCGCATGCACGGTGTCACTATGCGTAGAGTATGTGCTTGACACCGCACATGCCTTGTACTTGTGGTTTGCTGCCAGCACCGCATGGACAGTGGTGTGGTCCTCTGCTCGCGGCTGTAGCGGGGATGGAGACGTCCCACCACCATCCGTACGGTGCTTGGGCGGTGCTGGCGGCAAACCACTATGTACAGCCCCTGCACCGTGGCACTATGCACAGCGCATGTGTGCAACACCGCACATGGATTGTACTTGCGGTTTGCTGCCGGCACCGCAAGGACAGTGATGGGATCCTCTGCTCACGGCTGTAGCGGTGATGGAGGCATCCCACCACCATCCGTACAGCGCTTGGATGGTAAATTGCTATATACAGTGCCTGTGCGGTGACACTATGCACAGTCCATGTGGGCAACACCGCACATGCATTGTACTTGCGGTTTGCTGCCAGCGCCGCAGGGACGGTGGTGGGGTCCTCTGCTCGCAGCTGTAATGGCGATGGAAGCATCCCACCACTGTCCGTAGGGCGCTTGGTCGGTGCCAGTGGTAAACCACTATTTACAGCACATGCTCGGTGTCACTATGCACAGTGCATGTGTGAAACACTGCACATGCATTGTACTTGCTGGGTGGGTTTGCTGCTGGCACCGCATGGACAGTGGTGGGGTTCTCTGCTCGCAGCTTTAGCGGCTATGGATGCGTCCCACCACCATCCGTATGGCACTTGGATGGTAAATCGCTATGTACAGCACTTGCGCGGTGTCACTATACACAGCGCATGTATGCGACACCACACATGCGTTGTGCATAGCAGTTTGCTGTCAGCACCGCGTGGACGCTGGTGGCGTCCTCTGCTTGCAGCTGCAGCGTCAAATGGAGGCATCTCACCACTGTTTGTACGGCGCTTGGATGGTAAACTGCTATGTACAGTGCATGCACACTGTCACTATGCATAGAGCATGGGTGTGACACCGCACATGTGTTGTACATAGTGGTTTGCCTCTGCTTGTGGCTGCAGCCATGAACGGAGGATCCTCCACATGCAGCTGCGGCAGTGCTGTGGCTGCTCACACCGACGTGCCTGGGCCAAATGGCAGGGCAAGCACCCCGCATGGTGCCTTCTTGTCACTCCCCCCAGACATGGAACCCACGGCGCCCCACCCCGCTGCCCCCCTTGCAGCTCCACTGAGTATCCCCACCCAGCTTAGACTGAGAAATGGAACTTTCCCTCATAGGCGTCTGGTTGGCCTCTGTGAGAGCAGGGTGCTGGACTAGATGGGCCTTTGGCCTGATTCAGCAGGCATATGAACATGTTCCATCATTTTGACTATTTTTTTTTAGATTTAACTTCACTTTCTGTTGCTGAATAGCCATCTTCCGAGTTTGCACAGTGTTATTGAGAAACTTCTCTACAACAGAGCTGCATTCATTAGGAGTAACCTCTCAGGTTTTGGGTAACTGCAGTTTTATTAGTTTATTCACATGGTCAAACAGTATACTTCTTTCGAAACAAAAAATTCTGCACAATGATGAAAATGAAGATTAAAATTGATTCGATTTATTATATCTCTATGCTGCTTTTCATTCAAATGAATCCCAAAGCAGCTTACAAGCAATAAACAACAACAACTTTTAACAAAGTAACAACTAAAAATAAAATAAACATCACAATTAAAGCAAAAATCAGATTATATGAGTAACAGATCAATATAGCATTAATAATCTATGAAACAATATTAACAATAGAGGAACCAAAAATTAAACCTAGCACTGTTAAGTCCTTACACTCTCTTCACACACCCTTGACTCACAATCTTTAACTTTATCCATCGTATCAAAATGCATATGCAAATACAGTGGTACCTCGGGTTACAGACGCTTCAGGTTACAGACGCTTCAGGTTACAGTCTCTGCTAACCCAGATATAGTACTTTGTTTCAGGATGAGAACAGAAATCGTGCTCTGGCGGCGCGGTGGCAGCGGGAGGCCCCATTAGCTAAAGTGGTGCTTTAGGTTAAGAACATTTTCTTGTTAAGAACGGACCTCCGGAACGAATTAATTTCTTAACCCGGGGTACCACTGTAATGTCTATGGCTAGAGCAGGGGCAAAACAAAGCGAGTTTAGGCTGGACTTTTGTCCTAGAACCTAGATGAAGCCTTCAGAGGCTCTGAGCCCATCAACCATTTTACTGTCTGGGCTTCTCTCCTGCCTCCTGCTCTTTTCCCCAGGCGTAACCAGGATTTTTGTTGAGGGGGGGCTTTTGTTGGGAGGAGCAGAACCTTCGTTAGCTACGCATTTTGATTCATTTTTATTGATTTGGGGGGGGGGGAGCAGCTCACCCTTCCTGCCACCCTTCGCTATGCCCATGCACCCTCCCCTGCAGCCCTGAGATTCCCTTTCACCGCCAAAGCCAAAACAGGGAGCTCCAACTCCAGGAGGAAACTGCAGCGCCCTTCCTCTCTAGAAATCTTGCATAGGAGGAAAGATTAGCAGTGCTGGATGCTCCGTTGTCCTGCTCACCCCGCCCGCAATGAGATGTACAAGGTGGTGGCCCCGCAGAGGGTTTTCCAACCTCATTCTGCTCATTGCAGTGCCAGAGCTTCAATCCCACAAGAGTCCTCTTCACCCTACTTACGTTGGGGCTCGCCCCAGTATCCACCAGATGTATGGGACGAAACGAGCACGACGAGCTGTTTGAAAAGGACTGGAGTAAATTTATACAATATATGAGAGAACACTGCAAACATTTGAAAACATTTGCAGCTTTGAGTTAAAATGTGACTTTTTAGAACCTCTTTGCAATTGTTAAGGTAAATTTTATAAGCGTGAAAGAAGGTAAATAGGTTGATATAGAAATGCTAAGTTGTAAGTGAATATTTATGAAAGCCAAGGAGTGGGGGGGGGGGGGAGGCGGGAGTCGAGACTCGGTTTGAGCAAAGCTATAGGTGATGTTATGATTCTAACGGATTGTGATTATGGTAAAAATAATGTAAACTCAATAAAAATTATTATTATTTTTTTAAAAAATGAGAATAGGATGTGTGTTAGTGTTCCCTGCTGCAAAAGAATCTATGGGTGGTGGACGTGGAAAGAGGGCACCCAAGATGCATGTGAAAAAGATGCCTCAGTTTCCCTCTTGCTGTTGCCCTAACCCAAGGGTTCCCATATTTTTTTCTTTTTAAATTTTTTAAATGTTATTTATACTTTTCAGATATATACATTTCACTTACTTTGCATTCATTCTGACATTTTAAAACTTGACTTCCTTCCCCCTCTTAATGCGGTTACTTAAATTTATTTTTACTACCTCCTCTATATTCAGATTAACTTAACTTGCTCATTTATTTATCTTCTTTATATATATACTCTTATATAGATGCATATTATTACAATTATCCTGCCAGTGTATTTAACTGTCTACAAATTATCTGTAAATATTCAAGAAACCATTTCCATTTTTTAATAAAATGTTTGTTTTCTTGATTTCTTATTCTTCTGGTAAGTTTCGCCATTTCTGCATATTCCATAGGTTTTTGTATCCATTCTTCCTTGCTGGGACTTCTTTCCATTTTTGGACAGGTAACATTCTTGCCACTTTAGTTGCATACATAAATAAATTTCTATACAATTTAGGTAGTTCTATTCCTATAATTCCCAAAAGAAAGGATTCTGGGGTGTGTTTTTTTACAAATGTTATTTTAAACATCCTTTTCATTTTGTTATATATCATTTCCCAGTAAGCCTTAACCTTATTACAAGACCACCATATATGATAAAAAGAACCTTCTGGTTCCCAATTTTTTTCAGGCCACGGACCCTTTGGTTGCGTAAACTCCACCCCTGTGCCCCATCCCCTAACCTACTCTACCCTACCCTATAAGAAGCATGAATAGGAATGGTAGTTTGCACAATCTAATAAGGAAAATAACAACACAATAAAATTCATTTCATATTTATTCAAGAATCTAATCAAATCGATTTAAATTATTCAACAAAATTGATTAACTTGATCCAGTGATACCAGCATTAAAATTATAATACTGTAGGTTGATATACATTACCCTGTGGAATGACCTCCGATCAGATATCAAGGAGATAAATAACTACACAAATTTTGCAGGACATCTGAAGGCAGCCCTGTACAGGGAAGTTTTTAATTTTTGATGTTTTATTGTGTGTGTTTTGTACCTGTTGGAAGCTTTCCAGAACGGCTGTGGCAACTCAGTCAGAGAGCTGGGGTACAAATAATAAAGTTGTTGTTGTTGTTTTCTGCTAATACTGTAAAAAAATAAATGCTAACGTCTTCTTTTTTCACTTTTGTTATAAGCAATCTTATGTGAGGTGGATGAGGTACTGTACCTGTAGATGGATTTGTATCTGGTTGACAGATCCAACTCAGAGTGCTCACTAATCATTCATCTTCAACCTGGAAAAAAATGACAAAAGGGGTGTTGAGGGGTTCTATCCTAGACCCATTATTGTTGAAAGTCTTTGTAAATGGCTGTGATGAAGGAATTGTGGGGATACTCATCCAATTTGCAGATGACACCAAACTGGGAGGGGTAGCTAATGCCACAGAAGACGCACTCAGGATTTAAGATGACCTGGACACGGGTGGCGCTGTGGGTTAAACCACAGAGCCTAGGACTACCGATCAGAAGGTCAGAAGGTCGGCGGTTCAAATCCCCACGACGGGGTGAGCTCCCGTTGCTCGGTCCCTGCTTCTGCCAACCTAGCAGTTCGAAAGCACGTCAAAGTGCAAGTAGATAAATAGGTACCGCTCCATCAGGAAGGTAAACGGCGTTTCCGTGCGCTACTCTGGTTTGCCAGAAGCAGCTTAGTCATGCTGGCCACATGACCCGGAAGCTGTCTGCAGACAAACGCCGGCTCCCTCGGCCAATAAAGTGAGATGAGCGCCGCAACCCCAGAGTCGGCCACGACTGGACCTAATGGTCAGGGGTCCCTTTACCTACCAGATTGGAGAACTGAGTCCAGACTAACAAAATGAATTTCAATAGGGACAAATGTCAGTTTCTACACTTTGGCAGGAAGAACCAACTGCACAAACATTAGGATCGGAGACATCTGGTTTACTCGCTATTCTGTGCTGCATCAACAGTATAGTATAGTCAAGGGAAGTAATAGTACCACTCTGTTCTGCATTGGTCAGACCACACCTGGAATACTGTGTCCAGTTCTGGGTGCCACAATTTAAAAGAAGATTTAACATGTGCAGAGGAGGGAAACAAAAGTGATCAAAGGCCTGGAAACCAGCCTGGCGCTAGTTGTTGTTTAGAATGGTCTCCCTCAGGAGGTGGTAGACTCTTCTTCTTTGGATATTTTTAAGCAGAGGTTGGATGGTCATGAGTCAGGGATGCTTTCACTGAGATTTGTGCATTACAGGGGGTTGGACTAGATAACCCTGAGGTTCCCTTCTACAATTCTATGGTTCTATGATTGTAAGTTATGTTGAACTTATTATACCCTTTAAGAAAATATGTGTTGAGGTGTGGGGGGGCAGGGAGAGGGGGAGGGAGAATGTGCATTTACCAAGTGAGGGCATGTATGAACTTACTTAACTGATTAATATATTTAATAAGTTTGTACACCACATTTTGAAACCAAGTGCCCTCAAAAGGGCACATAAAACAAAAATACAGTAACTTGATCCAAGTATGCAGTAACCGAGTGCAGCAAAGTTGTGGCGTGTTTGTGCATATAGACCTTCATCCAGGGATGATTAACCTGTGCTGTTGAACTCAGGGCTTTTTTCAACTGGAACTCACCAGAACTCAGTTCTAGCACCTCTCAGGTGAGCACCATTGCCATTCTAAGAAAAAAGGAGAATTCCAACACCTCTTTTTGTAGAAAAATAGCATTTGTTGAACTCCAGAGGCACACTGGCTAAAAGAATCCAAGTTTTATGCCCATGATACAAGCAGAGCTTGTATACCTTCCTCTGTACCTTCACAACAGTCTAACCCAATGAGATGGGTTAGACTGTGAACTGGTCACTGGCCAAAGACATGACGTAACTATAATAATAATAAATAATAATAATAATTTATTATTTATACCCCGCCCATCTGGCTGGGCTTCCCCAGCCACTCTGGGCGGCTTCCAAAAAAATATTAAAATACTGTAATACATCAAACATTAAAAGCTTCCCTAAACAGGGCTGCCTTCAGATGTCTTCTAAAAGTCTGGTAGTTGTTGTTCTCTTTGACATCTGGTGGGAGGGAGTTCCACAGGGAGGGCGCAACTAAAACTAATGATGATTCACACGAGTTTAAAATGGAAAACTGCACATGCTGCTTTAAAAAAAATAATAATCAAGGTTGGGGTGGAAAGTTGGCCTTATTTGAGGTCTCTTTTTTTGCATGGAAGTGGTGGCCTTATTTTGAGAACTACACCAGGACCCCCAGCCACCTTAACCTAACCATACCTCTTGAGCTTACTCCACAGTAAGCATGCATGTGCACTGCAGGGAACTGGACTCGATGAGCCTTGGGGTTCCTTCTAACTCTACAATCCTATGATTCTTGTTATTTATTTTATTTATTAGATTTGTATACCCCTATTCATCTGAAGACCACACAGCAGTTCACAACATATAAAAAAAAATTAAACACAAAATACATAACAAGAAAACAAACCAATAGCCCCACCTACACCCCTGCCACAGTTTAAAAGGCCATACGTGGTTCTAGAGTAAAGTTTTTAGAAGAAGAAGAAGAAGAAGAAGAAGAAGAAGAAGAAGAAGAAGAAGAAGAAGAGGAGTTTGGATTTGATATCCCACTTTATCACTACACGAAGGAGTCTTAAAGCGGCTAACATTCTCCTTTCCCCTTCCTCCCCTGCAACAAACACTCTGTGAGATGGGTGGGGCTGAGAGACTTCAAAGACTAGCCCAAGGTCACCCAGCAGCTGCAGGTGGAGGAGCAGAGATGAGAACCCTGTTCACAAGATCACGAGTCTACAGCTCTTAACCCTTGCACCACACTAAAGATATATATTGGAGATTTCGTGTTAGACTCCCTGGGGAATGCATCCCACAAACGGGGAGACGTTTCTATCTCTTTTCCAGAAGTTTGCAATCTAAACCCCCTTGGCTGCTTCTGGACCAGTGCCTCTTCTTATGCAACCCACAACATTTCCATCCAGTAATCAGATGAGCAGTTGAGCGAGTCATAAGCAGAGGTGATGGGGGAGGGGAGCTGAAGAAGGGCTGCCCAGCAGGGGAAAGGGAAGGAAGAATTGTGACGTCCATCTGATCTGATCCATTTGCTTTCCTCATCCTTAAGTCCCTGTTTTGAAGTTGTTTGATGTTAGAAATGCCATCATATTGATGGAAGCATGCGTTCACCTTCTCTGACATCACTCCAGAGGCTATGCATGTGGCCTTTGTAACTTCTCCAAACTGCAATCCAAAGGGAGCTTCAGAGCTTAAGGAAATGGCAGGGCCACCACTGGATTTGCAGTCCTGCTGCTCATGCCAGCAGGAACAGCAGCAGAAGGGGAGGGGCAAGGGGGCAAACTGCTTCATGGGTGAAGCCATCATATGATGGTATCTGTCCTGACTTGGGCTCCAGACTGGCAGAGCAATTTGAATGTGCTGCTCTTTCATGATGCTCCCCTGGCTGAGGTTTGGAATGCCCCCATGCTGTGCTTGTGCCCTGCCAACACACAGTGCTATAGATTTGAACAAACTGTAGCAGTGAGAAGAGGAGTGGGCCACCTTTCTCCCATCAACAGCTGGATTCTCTTGGAGTAATCTCTCAGGAGAGGGTCGAATCAGAGATACTTCACACACTTCTTCCCCCACTCCCCCCCCCACCTCATCTCCCCTGCTGGCTGGTTGAATCTTCCCTCCCCATGTCTCCCATGTAGACTGAAGCTTGGCGGGGGGGGGTGGTACTTCCATCAGCATTGTGGAAGAGGGAGGGAAGGTTTAAAACTTTTTGCTCCTTGAAAAGTGGCGTGGACTGCCTATTAGTATCCTAAGGCCCCACCACATGGAGGGCAAGGAGGGAGCAGAGAGAGCGAAACAGGAACATTAAGGGTGAGAGCACCCAAAACCCTTCCACCAGTTCCACAACATCTTTGCCTGAGACAATCACCAGGGTGACCTGTGACTCTTTAAGGTCCTTAATCAATTAAAGGGTAGTGGTGAGAGTGTTGGACTAGGGATGGGGTGAGCAGGGTTCAAATCCTTCCTTCTCCATGGCACTCCTTGGGCAACATCAAGACACTCACTCTCCCGTCATCCAACCTACAAGGCTCCTTGGAGGAAGGGTAAAATATAAACATAATAGAAAGCAAATTGAATTTAATCTGTGGGGTCTAATCAGGGCTACAGATCTGAAGGAGGCAGCTAAACCATTGGGCCACATCATATCAAGTCCCAGCTGTAATAGAATTTAGTCAGAAGATGGAAAAATAGAATTGAAGAGACCAGGTTGAAGAACACGTATTTTTTATTGATTATTTGGTAGATACATTTGACAAATTACACAAACATTCCATGCATTCAAAAAGCAAATTATTCAGGACCCATCCGGGCTTTCCTGGTTTGCCTCTTCAGGAAACATAAACAGAAATGGTTATACAATGAAAGATTAAGGAAACCTCAGAGTCTACCATGTGGCAAAAAACCAACCCTCCCATAAGACATACCCCTGGCTTGTGCCAATATAGAGCAGGCAACAAGTCTCCAATAAGGAAAGTTAAACAAACAGAATGATACAATGGTCTGACCCCCCCACCACCACGAATTTATAGCATATCTAAGTTGCATTATAGCATATCTAAGTTGCATTATAGCATATCTAAGTTGCAACATGAATTTATAGCATATCTAAGTTGCATTACATAATAATAAAGCAGCTTATTGCAACAAACCAGTGTCTACAAAAAGGGGACTGATGGTATTGCGTAATAGAAGTAATAATTTTACTTAAAAGGTGGTAAGACATTCTCCTCATAGGATTAGCCAACTTCACTGATTCTGCAAAGCATGCTGTGGGTGATTAGTACAAGGCTCAGCTTTGGTAGGCAAGCCTAAGCCTTAAATTTCAGGATCTCCTACTTCTCTGGTGCAGCCCACTGTGGAGGAAGCCACTTGGGCACCTTGGGAGGCGCGTCCAGGGGTTGGACGAACCGCCTACCAGGACGAGGTGAGGGTGGGGTGAGCCCATCGGGGCGGCGCACACGGCGGGGCCTACGGAGTCTGCCTGACTCGTCCCACTCAACCATCCTACAGCCGGGGGGGAGGCAGCGGGCAGACTGTCTGGGCAGCATGGAGTTTCTGCGCTCCCAAGTCACCGTGTCTCTCCCAGGAGTGGTGACACCTGGGGCAGACCCCACCCCCCGCCCTCCATCCCTGGGTCCAGCCGAGGGTATTTTGCCACCCCTGTTTGCCTGAGAGGGAGAAGGGTCAATTTGGAGTGAGGCAGGTTCTCTTGGATTCCAAATCCTTCTCCCATCCTTAGAGCCCTCAGCTTGGGGCTGGGCACTAGGTGCATCGCTGGATGTAGCTGCAGGACGTCCACGGGGATCTGGAAGACCCTCTGCACCAACAGAGGACGGTGAAGCTGTAGTGGAGGCAATGGAAGAGCCAGGATGCTCACGGGGTCTCACGGAAGAGCGGTCCTCCAGCTCCAGCTCCTGCTCTCTTGCAGAGGTATTCCTGCGGAAGTATCTTTTGCCTTTGCCCCAGAGGGCCCAGTAAAATATTGCAGCGACAAGAAGTCCTGCACAGAACCACGCCAGCTTCACTCCGACTGAAACTGAAGAAAGATATTGATCAGTGCTTGTTCTGTTATCAATTTGCTCGATTGTTTTGCTCAACGGCACAAACTGGACTCTCTATGAATGGAGTGAGAGGTTTTTACCCCAAAAAAATCTGGGGGCGGGTATGGCTAGCACCGTTAGGTAGACTATCTCATACCGCAACCATTCCCCCCGCCCCCCGTGTCTCACTTCAGGAGTCAAGACTCCAAGACAGGAAAGGAAAGGAAAGCGTTTCCTAATAACTGGGGCGGCCTACACCGAAGCAAACTAGAAAGTAGTACACCTGAGGCAGAGTATCTCACACTGCAACCATTTTTTCGAAGGGAAGTAAACGAATGGAAAGGAAAGCGTTTCGAAGTAACTGGAGCCTGACTGTACTAACCTGAGAAGACTCCCTGGGACAAATGTCCCTGCACGGGAGAGGCCTAGAAAGCAGGACACTGCAGACTACTCCGGGAAATGTCCCCCCGCCCCGCCCCCCGGTGTACAAAACTTGCCCAAGTCTTTCGGAACTGCTTGCAGAGCCGCCAGCAAGCTAGTCCGTCCGTGCTAACCCAGAGTCTTCTGGCACGTTAAAAACCAACGAATTTCTCACAGCACCATAAGGCGTCTTAGCGCAGCCTAAGACTGGGCCCACGCGACCCCCTTGAAGCACCTTCGAAGCCCATCTTGCCCTCCCCGCAAGCCTTCTGCGCACTGGACTTCACCCTAATGGAGTTCCCGTTCCCAGCCACCCTTCCCAAGCGAAAACGCGCAGCCTTCTTGGAGAGGCGAAAGGGGCACCGAAGGTGCTCTCCCCGTCGCATGCAGAATTAGGGGTAGCGCGGAGGTAGTGTCCGCCCGAGGTACTAAGAGATAGGAAAGGAAATGGCCGCCTTACTTAGCGCATGAGGCGGAGGGCACGGCTCTGGGCCGCCGTCGGTGGGGCGCGCAGTGGAGCCCTTGGCGAGCTCTTCGAAGGAGCAATTGCGCGTCTCTTCGCAGGTACAGCAGCAGAACTTGACTTCGGCGCCGTCGGGTTGCCCTGCGCACTGGAAAGCTTCCACCTGCGGCGGCTCCGTCCCGTACAGCCACTGAGCGCAAGTTGATCCATTGGTCTTATTCAGCAGCAAGGGGTCTTCGGTGGGAGCAGGGGCCGTGCTCTGGGTCTTGCCACAAGACGGAAGGCGCAGCAGCAGCAAGAGGATGAAGAACAGAGGCAACTTCATGGCGGCGCAACTCCCAGCTGGGCTCACCTCGAGGAACCGACTCACTCTCTCCAGCAAGCCAACGAAGTCTGGCTGGCTAGTCTAACCCGCCCCACCCGGACAGGTCCGTCCCACTCAAGCGCAGCCAGTGAGCAGTGCTGTCCTTGGTATCAAACTTCCTCTAATAAGGCCGTCGTATCCGCTGGGGCGGCCCCGATTCCGGCCTCACAAGCGCCCCCTGCAGAAAGCCAGCTTACACTGGAAGCCAGACCCTTGGTCTATCTCCCTAGGTGTCCTATCCGGCAACTCTTCTCCAGTACGGAGAGCTGATGGGGTTTAGGGGCATCGAAACGCTCCCTTCCCGTGGCAAGTGGGCGCCAATATCTCCAGAAGCTAACTGAACCAGCTGACCTCGGACCATTCCCCCATCTCCTGCCCCGATTCCTGGGAAGCTGTCCTATGGAGCCCATCCAAGCTTCCTCTGGAGTAACAACCACAACGTGCGTTTTTATTAGAAACAAACGCAGCTGTCGGATATTTGCTCGCAAGAACTGCTCCTTCTAACTCATCACTCTTTAAAAACAGCTGGCTCCGAGGCAGAAGCACACAGAAGTCTCCATTATTCCGAGGCGCTTCTTAAGGGGTAGTGTGGTGCAATGGTCAGAGTGCTGGTCTAGGAAGACCAGGTTCAAATTCCTGCTGGGCTATGAAGCTCAGTAGGGGACCTTGAGGCAGTCAGTATCTCTCAACCTAGTCTACCCTGCAAGGTTGTTTTGAGGTTAGAACTGAGGCGGAGAGAACTACGTAGACTTATAGAACTGTAGCGTTGGAAAGGATCACGGGGGTCATCTAGTCTAACTCCCTGCAAAGCAGGAACTCTGCCTTTAACTCCTTGAGGTAGCAAAGCAAGTACATTAAATAAAATAAATGCATGCATTGAACACTTAGAAATCAGTACTGAACCAATTAGGACGGGCTCCTGACTCTCTTTCAAGCACATCTTCTACTTACTGGGAAGTAAGCACCATTCAAATCTTTGGCAATTATACTTAGGCTGTCCTCAAATATCTGAAGGGATGTCACATGCAGGATGCCGTAAACTCATTTACTATTACGTACAAGTAAGCAGTAGGAATAACTTTTCCATGGGAGGAGTGGACACAGGAGCCAACTCCTAGGGACCAAGGCCCTTTCTGCCCACTCCAGCAATAAAATATTTTAGGGGGCTACCCCCCCAGTTGATGGACGTTGCCATTCAAATGGTCTCTGTGTGCCACGTATTCTGTTTGGTTAAGCTGAATGGGTCTTACCTCGGCCCCCAAATATTTTATTCAAGTTGGCATCCCTGACAGTGAAGAAGATTACGTTGAATGGTGGTAATCTTTCAACTCTACAGTTCTCTCTATGACAGTTCTCATCTATACTGCCATTTCCCCGAGGACTCCCTCCCTCATTAGCCCATATTGCTTTCAGGTGCTAGCACATTAATGGCACTTTCTGAAGTCCTTGCTTCCCATTTGAACGAAGCTTAAGTGCGGGGCTTTGCATCTGATCACAAACCACTTTGGTTAGCCTCACCTGTATCTTAATCTCAGGATCTTGGGTTCAAGTCCCATTACACACTTGAGGTGTGTTCCCTACACCCCACAACAGAACTCAGCTGCAGAGAGAACGTTTAAGCAGGGGCGAAACGAAGCTTTAGTCCTGGGTGAAGTCTTTGAGGGCACTATGGAGGCTCTGAGCCCATCAACCATTTTACTGTCTGGGCATCTCTCCTGCCCCCTCCTCTCCTTCCCAGGCACCCTCCCCTGCAACCCTGAGATTCCTCTTCACCCCCAAAGCTAAAAGAGGGAGCTCCAACCCCAGGAGGGAAACACCAGTGCCTTTTGGAGTTGCAGGTTGCTATGGAGGGCATGGGTGGGTGTGGGTGTGGGTGGGTGGGTGTGGGTGTGGGTGGGTGGGTGTCACCTCATCCCCACATCCCCCACCACCCAGATTCCCTTCCTCTCTCGTAATCTTGCATAGGAGGAAAGATTAGCAGTGTGGGACGCCCTGTTGTCCTGCTCACCCCACCCGCAATGAGATGTATGAGGCGGTGGACCCGCAGAGGGTTTTCCAGCCCCATTCTACTCATTGCAACACCAGAGCTGCAATCCCACCAAAGTCCTCTCCACCCTAGTTACATTGGGGCTCGCTCCAGCATCCATCAGGAATATGGAATGTGTGTTTGTGTTACCTGCTGTAAAAGAATCAACGGGTGGTGGATGTGGAATGCAGGCATCCAAGATGCGTGCGAGAGAGATGCCTCAGTTTCCCTCTTGCTGTTGCCCTAACCCAGGGGTTCCCAATTTTTTTCAGGCCACTGCCCCCTTGGTTCCATAAGCTCCACCCCTGTGCACCATCCCCTAGTCTACTCTACCCTACCCTATAAGAAGCATGAATCAGAATGGCAGTTTGCACAATCTAGTAAGGAAAATAACACAATAAAATTCATTTCATATTTACTCGAAAATCTAATCAAATCGATTTAAATTATTCAACAAAATTGAATTAACTTGATCCAGTGATACCAGCATTAAAATTATAATACTGTAGGTTGATATACATTACCCTGTGGTATGCCCTCCAATAAAGGAGATAAATAACTACACAAATTTTGCAGGACATCTGAAGGCAGCCCTGTACAGGGAAGTTTTTAATTTTTGATGTTTTATTGTGTGTGTTTTGTACCTGTTGGAAGCTTTCCAGAACGGCTGTGGCAACTCAGTCAGAGAGCTGGGGTACAAATAATAAAGTTGTTGTTGTTGTTGTTATCTGCTAATATTGTAAAAAAAAATGCTAACACCTTTTTTTACTTTTGTTATAAGCAATCTTATGTGAGGTGGATGAGGTACTGTACCTGTAGACGGGTTTGTATCTGGTTGACAGATCCAACTCAGAGTGCTCACTAATGGTTCATCGTCATCCTGGAAAAAAGTGACAAAAGGTGTTGCGGGGGTTCTATCCTAGACCCATTGTTGTTGAAAGTCTTTGTAAATGGCTGTGATGAAGGAATTGTGGGGATACTCATCCAATTTGCAGATGACACCAAACTGGGAGGGGTAGCTAATGCCACAGAAGACGCACTCAGGATTTAAGGTGACCTTAGCAGATTGAAGAACTGAGTCCAGACTAACAAAATGAATTTCATTAGGGACAAATGTCAGTTTCTACACTTTGGCAGAAAGAACCAACTGCACAAACATTAGGATCGGAGACATCTGGTTTACTCGCTATTCTGTGCTGTATCAACAGTATAGTATAGTCAAGGGAAGTAATAGTACCACTTTGTTCCAGACCACACCTGGAATACTGTGTCCAGTTCTGGTGCCACAATTTAAAAGGAGATTTAACATGTGCAGAGGAGGGAAACAAAAGTGATCAAGGGTCTGGAAACCAGCCTGGTGCTAGGAGTTGTTTAGAATGGTCTCCCTCAGGAGGTGGTGAACTCTTCTTCTTTGGATATTTTTAAGCAGAGGTTGGATGGTCATGAGTCAGGGATGCTTTCACTGAGATTTGTGCATTGCAGGGGGTTGGACTAGATAACCCTGAGGTTCCCTTCTACAATTCTATGGTTCTATGACTGTACTTTTTATACCCTTTAAGAAAATATGTGTTGAGGTTTGCGGGGGGTGGAGGGAGAGGGAGAGGGAGAATGCACATTTACCAAGTGAGGGCATGTATGAACTTACTTAACTGATTAATATATTTAATAAGTTTGTACACCACATTTTGAAAACAAGTGCCCTCAAAAGGGCACATAAAACAAAAATACAGTAACTTGATCCAAGTATGCAGTAACCGAGTGCAGCAAAATTGTGGCGTGTTTGTGCATATAGACCTTCATCCAGGGATGATTAACCTGTGCTGTTGAACTCAGGGCTTTTTTCAACTGGAACTCACCAGAACTCAGTTCTAGCACCTCTCAGGTGAGCACCATTGCCATTCTAAGAAAAAAGGAGAATTCCAACACCTCTTTTTGTAGAAAAATAGCATTTGTTGAGGCGCACTGGCTAAAAGAATCCAAGTTTTATGCCCATGATACAAGCAGAGCTTGTATACCTTCTTCTGTACCTTCACAACAGTCTAACCCAACGAGATGGGTTAGACTGTGAACTGGTCACTGTCCAAAGACATGACGTAACTATAATAATAATAAATAATAATAATAATTTATTATTTATACCCCGCCCATCTGGCTGGGCTTCCCCAGCCACTCTGGGCGGCTTCCAAAAAAATATTAAAATACTGTAATACATCAAACATTAAAAGCTTCCCTAAACAGGGCTGCCTTCAGATGTCTTCTAAAAGTCTGGTAGTTGTTGTTCTCTTTGACAAGGGAGGGAGTTCCACAGGGAGGGCGCAACTAAAACCAATGATGATTCACACGAGTTTAAAATGGAAAACTGCACATGCTGCTTTAAAAAAAATAATAATCAAGGTTGGGGTGGAAAGTTGGCCTTATTTGAGGTCTCTTTTTTTGCATGGAAGTGGTGGCCTTATTTTGAGAACTACACCAGGACCCCCAGCCACCTTAACCTAACCATACCTCTTGAGCTTACTCCACAGTAAGCATGCATGTGCACTGCAGGGAACTGGACTCGATGAGCCTTGGGGTTCCTTCTAACTCTACAATCCTATGATTCTTGTTATTTATTTTATTTATTAGATTTGTATACCCCTATTCATCTGAAGACCACACAGCAGTTCACAACATATAAAAAAAAATTAAACACAAAATACATAACAAGAAAACAAACCAATAGCCCCACCTACACCCCTGCCACAGTTTAAAAGGCCATACGTGGTTCTAGAGTAAAGTTTTTAGAAGAAGAAGAAGAAGAAGAAGAAGAAGAAGAAGAAGAAGAAGAAGAGGAGGAGGAGTTTGGATTTGATATCCCACTTTATCACTACACGAAGGAGTCTTAAAGCGGCTAACATTCTCCTTTCCCCTTCCTCCCCTGCAACAAACACTCTGTGAGGTGGGTGGGGCTGAGAGACTTCAAAGACTAGCCCAAGGTCACCCAGCAGCTGCAGGTGGAGGAGCAGAGATGAGAACCCTGTTCACAAGATCACGAGTCTACAGCTCTTAACCCTTGCACCACACTAAAGATATATATTGGAGATTTCGTGTTAGACTCCCTGGGGAATGCATCCCACAAACGGGGAGACGTTTCTATCTCTTTTCCAGAAGTTTGCAATCTGAACCCCCTTGGCTGCTTCTGGACCAGTGCCTCTTCTTATGCAACCCACAACATTTCCATCCAGTAATCAGATGAGCAGTTGAGCGAGTCATAAGCAGAGGTGATGGGGGAGGGGAGCTGAAGAAGGGCTGCCCAGCAGGGGAAAGGGAAGGAAGAATTGTGACGTCCATCTGATCTGATCCATTTGCTTTCCTCATCCTTAAGTCCCTGTTTTGAAGTTGTTTGATGTTAGAAATGCCATCATATTGATGGAAGCATGCGTTCACCTTCTCTGACATCACTCCAGAGGCTATGCATGTGGCCTTTGTAACTTCTCCAAACTGCAATCCAAAAGGAGCTTCAGAGTTTAAGGAAATGGCAGGGCCACCACTGGATTTGCAGTCCTGCTGTTCATGCCAGCAGGAACAGCAGCTGAAGGGGAGGGGCAAGGGGGCAAACTGCTTCATGGGTGAAGCCATCATATGATGGCTGTGGCAACTCAGTCAGAGGGGTGGGGTACAAATAATAAAGTTGTTGTTGTTGTCATCTGCTAATACTGTAAAATAAAATTAATGCTAATGTCTTCTTTTTTCACTTTTGTTATCTTATGTGAGGTGGATGTACTGTACCTGTAGCTGGTTGACAGATCCAACTCAGAGTGCTCACTAATGGTTCATCTTCATCCTGGAAAAAGTGACAAAAGGGGTGTTGAGGGGTTCTATCTTAGACCCATTGTTGTTGAAAGTCTTTGTAAATGGCTGTGATGGAGGAATTGTGGGGATACTCATCCAATTTGCAGATGACACCAAACTAGGAGAGGTAGCTAATGCCATAGAAGACAAACCCAGGATTTAAGGTGACCTTAGCAGATTGGAGAACTGAGTCCAGACTAACAAAATGAATTTCATTAGGGACAAATGTCAGTTTCTACGCTTTGGCAGGAAGAACCAACTGCACAAATATATGATGGGGACACCAGACTTACCAGTAGTATGTATGAAAAGGATTTGGGGTCTTAGTAGATTGCATGGTTAGCATGAGTCAACAATGTGGTGCAGCAGCAAAAAAGGCAAATGCCATTCTGTTCTGCATCAACAGAAGAGCAAGGGAGGTAGTAGTACCACTCTGTTCTGCACTGATCAGACCACATCTGGAATACTGTGTCCAGTTCTGGGAGCCACATGTGCAGAGGAGGGCAACCAAAATGATCAACTGTCTGGAAACCAGCCTTATAATGAGTGAGGGAGTTGTGTGAGAATGTTAAGGAAGGTAGGAGAGGATATGTTGTTGTGATATTCTCCCTCCTCACTCATGCTAGTGAGTAAACAGCAAAGCATGTTTCCTTTGTAATTTATTGTAAGAAAGTTGATGATTCATTAGAATCCTTTAATTAAGCAATCCAGTCTTATAATAATAACACAACACAGTCTTCTTTAAAAGTAAGAACAAAGTTTTACTCACGTTCAGTTCACAGCAGTCATCTGAAGGCAAGCTTTATCTTGTGAGCAAGCTTTATCTCCCAATCTGGCAGGTATGCCCCTCCCGGTGCTTCTGTATGCGGACGACGCAGTCCTACTCTCCTTTTCCTGCATTGGCTTGAGGAAGCTTTTGAGATCACTTGCTGACTATTGTCAAGCGGAACAACTATCAATAAATTACATCAAATCTAAAATTATGGTGTTCTCAAAAAAAAGAAGGAAACACAAATGGAGAATTAATGGTCAACCTATTGACCAGGTAGCAACTTTCAAATACCTGGGAATAACTTTTCAGGAAAGGGTCTCGTGGTACCAACAGATGAAAAATGCCATTGCCAGCGCAGGAAGGGCCAATAAAGCCCTTACAAGATTTTTTCATGGGAAAGGGGGTAAATACGTTCCGGCGGCCTCCCAGTTTTTGCTGCAAAAATACTCCCACAACTCACTTATGGATCCCAGGTTTGCAGTTTTAAAAATTTTGCACCTATGGAGGCATTTCAAACAAAATTCTACCGGTGTTTATTGGGGATCCCCCCTGTGTATCTAATATAGCTGTCCACTTAGAAGTTGGACAACTACCCGTTAACGCGCGGTTGTGGATTCTAAAGATACACTACTGGTTAAAACTTATTTTTTCCCCGGCCGGTTTGGCTCCTTTAACACTCTTAGACACCTTTCATTCTACCTGGAAAGCTTCCCTGTTTGAAAAGATAAGAAGCTTGGGATTCTCCCCGCAGATCTTGATAGCGGCAGGATATGAGAGAGCCAGAAGTCAAGTGCTTCAACGCATTAGGGACATAGAGCTGCAATGTCATATGGGCAAAATGGATAAACATGCCACAATTAGAGACTTTGGGATAGGGTTCTCACCCGCAAATTATCTGGCTGATTTACAAATACCTAAGTACAGACACTCCTTTACCCTGGCCAGATTTAACGTTCTGCCCTCTGCCCTGCTGCTAGGCAGATACGAGGACAAACCATATGAGTCACGTGTTTGCCCATGTGGCTCATTGGAAGTGGAAACAAGTCTGCATGTACTGCTGCACTGTAGTTACTACGAGGATCTACGCCTGACCTTTATTGCCCCAGTTCTACAAAAGCTTAAAAATGAACCAGAACTCCAACGTATGAGAGCCTTGGTAGAAGATAAGGTTCCTGAAATTACGATCAATGTTGCCAAATTCTGTGTAGCCGCTATTAGGCGCAGGAAACAAGAGCTTTCCAATGCCAATATGCAGGCGAAGGTAAATACTTAATTTTATTTATGCTGTCTAATTTTAAATTGCTGTTATGGCCTAATCTGTATTGAAATTGTCCTTTGTTTTTTCCGGTGTTATGCTTTGCTGACTAGCTGTACGAGTTAATCTGGTCTGTGACCGTTTAATAAAATTTGATTTGATTTGATTTGATATCTTGTGGTTACAGTGAAAAGAAGGCTGAGCTACATCACAGGCTTTCTGCTTGTGGGCTCCATCCTATGTGAAGATTGAGCCATGCGCTGGCTAAGAACCAGGAGAGTCCAAGAGTCCAAGAGAAAGATGGTTGCATGGCCAGCCCTTTTATCTGGTCAGCTAGGGTCATGCCCATCTACCTGGTCACACACAGGGGGAGGAAGCTCCAGAGCAGGTATGACAGGAAGTCCTCCCTGTCTGAAGCCACATTCCCCCTGTGTGTCCATTCTAGGCAACAGGAAAATGTTGACTGCTCAATTAATAATGCAACCCACATTACTTGCTGGCCAACACAGAATCTCTCCGCCCCCGCCCCCCCGCCAGTGTGGTGTAGTGGTTAAGAGCGGTAGACTCGTAATCTGGGGAACTGGGTTTGTGTACCCGCTCCTCCACATGCAGCTGCTGGGTGACCTTGGGCTAGTCACACTTTTTGAAGTCTCTCAGCCCCACTCACCTCACAGAGTGTTTGTTGTGTGGGAGGAAGGGAAAGGAGAATGTTAGCCGCTTTGAGACTCCTTCGGGTAGTGATAAAGCGGGACATCAAATCCAAACTCTTACTCCTCCTCCTCCTCCTCCTCTTCTTCTTCTTCTCCCCTCAGTTTGGGCATACCCAGAGAGATGAGTTTGCAAGAGACTTTTGGAACATTTTTGCTTATACAAGTATTTCACAAAACAAAAGGAAAATCCCTACACTATAGTCCAATATATGTATTTGTTAAAATGATTGTTTTCTCTATTTATTTATTTATTATTTATTTATTTATTTATTTTAGTTTTAAAAATCACAGATTACAGGACTTGGGAAACGGATTTGCTGGGGATGGATATGAGTGCAAGGGCTTTCTTCTTTTCCACTCCTCCTTACAAGGCACTTCTAATGGAGGTGTACTCAGCTCCACTGTGGGCAATACTTTCATACAAGTCTTAGGACACTTCCCTAAGGAGTAAATCCCATCTTACTAATCAGGTAAACATGCTTAGCATCATGCTAAGAATGCACATGGGAGATGAGCACTGCTGCACAATATTGAATCTGTTTACACAGAAGTAAGTCCCACTGAACTTGATGTTCCTTCCAAGCTTTAAACATGCTAGGATGCAAGGTCTTTCACTTATGGCCTCAGTCTATGCCTTTCTGCTCAGACTCACTTCAAGATGGCTTGCGCCTGGCAGTTCCATGCACCTTACATGGAAGGAAGTCACAGTGAACTAAGTGCAACTTACTTCTGAGGAGACACGTCTCAGGCTCAGCTCTTGCAAGGAGCAAGCCTCGGACCAGTGCTCAGGGTTTGCCTCTACTCAGCCAACATTTGTGCCCAGTTTTTCTAGCTCAGAGGAGCATATTTCCAATAAAAGACAGGCTGACAATGAGGGCTGTTAAGGCCAGTGAATCAGGACCATGTGCTTGGTTGATTCCTCATTTGGAGCAAAAATGGTCAAAGATGTTCTTGGGATTGGGCCAGCGCAGGTGAGACGAGTCTCATTTCCTGGCCTCATAAAAGACACTTCTGGGGATGGATAGACTTAGTTTGTATCCAAAGCTGGTTGAGTTTGCTGGGCTGGCCTTAGGAAGAAGCCTTTTTCATAAGTTGTTTGCTCTTAGGTATGAGGAAGGTTCTTCTGTGTGCCCTGATCACGTTGCTAACGTTAGGGTGTGAGACTCAAGGTGAGTTATGCGGCGCCTGGAAACATGGGTCGGCGTTCCCCATGGGAGCTTCCTCATGCCCTGAGTGGGGAGATGGCAAGGACGCCAAGTTCTGTTGCGGGACTTGCAGCTGACCCTACTGTTGCTCATTGGAAGAAGCTCGCTTACATCTTTGGGCTAATAGTATCCTTGCTGCTATTAGTATCCTTGCTAATCCTTGCTGCTAATAGTATCCTTGCAGGTGGCGCTGTGGGTTAAACCACAGAGCCTAGGACTTGCCAATCAGAAGGTTGGCGGTTCGAATCCCCGTGACGGAGTGAGCTCCCATTGCTCGGTCCCTGCTCCTGCCAACCTAGCAGTTCAAAAGCACATCAAAGTACAAGTTGATAAATAGGTACCGTTCCAGCAGGAAGGTAAACGGCGTTTCCGTGTGCTGCTCTGGTTCGCCAGAAGCGGCTTAGTCATGCTGACCACATGACCCGGAAGCGGTCTGCGGACAAACGCCGGCTCCCTCGGCCAATAAAGCGAGATGAGCGCCGCAACCCCAGAGTCGGTCACGACTGGACCTAATGGTCAGGGGTCCCTTTACCTTTTACCTTTTATCCTTGCTGCAGCTATTGCATATAAAAACTTTTTTTTTACCATTCTTATGAATTTCTGTACCCACCATACCCAATAGAATGGCTTCTGGTTTTTTAACAAATGTATATTTCGACATTTGTTTTTGTCTCATTATAAATCATTGCCCAGGAGTCATTCACTTTCTTACATTCCCACCACATATGGTAAAAGGTACCCTCTTTTTCTTTACATTTCCAACATTTATTATCTGTTTTATACATTTTAGCTAATTTCGCTTGTGTTATATACCACCTATACATCATTTTCATAGTATTTTCTTTCAATGCACTGCAGGCAGTAAAATTTATTCTTGCCATAATTTTTCCCAGTCTTCTATTTGTATATTATGACCAATATCATTGGCCCAATGGATCATAACTGATTTAACTTCTTCATCTTTCAAATGCCATTCCAATAATAATTTATGCATTTTAGATAATATTTTAACCCTATTACTTAATAACTCCAATTCAAATCTTGATTTTGAATATCCAAATCCATTTTCATTTTTATCCTCTTTAAACATTTCATTGACTTGACAATAATGCAACCAATCATTCGCCTTACATTTTACATATTCATATGGCTTTAATTTCCATTGGTTCTCCCTCTCTATTACTAGTTGTTCATAGGTGGCCCAGTTTTTCCTCATATTTGTCTTTTTTACACTCATTGCCTCAAATGGCAAGAGCCACCATGGTGTCTTACGTTCTAGTACATTTTTTTATCTACCCAACACCTCATACAATGACTTTAGAAATATGTGGTTTCCACCATTTGGTATCCATATTTAGTTACTGCCATGCGTCCCAAACACATCATTGCGACTGGAGGCAAGTCTCCCTTCAGTAGAAGTACGGACTTGGAAAAGAACTCTAAACTTCTGGCTCCGCCGAAATTCAAACCGCCCTGGTTTACTATCCCTAGTACTTCAAGACTCCCATAAAAGTGCCTGGCTTAAAACCATCTATCAAAAACTCCACTCTTGTGGCCTATCCCCACAACACCTACTCACTATGGGCCCTACTAAAGCAAACAGTCTAATTGGTCAACGTCTAAAAGATATCGAGCATCAGAACAACCAGGCCACTAGAAGGAAATTCTGCCCTTGGTATGTTCATTTTCCACCTTTCCATTTTGATTCTCTGGCCCCATATCTGCACAAACTTATTAACCCAAAATACAGATGTGCTTTTACACTTGCAAGACTGGATGTTTTGCCATCTGCAGTACTTATGGGTCAATTCCAAAAGATCCCGCCTGAGAAACGTTTGCCCCTGTGGAGACAGTAGCACCAAAAAAGTAGCACATGTCCTTCTGTCTTGCACTCTCTACAAAGACCTGAGGAATGAGATAATCACCCCACTCATACTAACCAATCCAGGGTGCTCAACCACTGCCACCATGTCCTTTCTCCTATCAGATCAAAATGAGCAGATAACAGCAAAGGTTGCTAGGTTCATAGCAGGGGCAATCAGAATAAGGGCCACTAACTGACTGCTGATTCAGGACTTTAAATTGTGCTCTTATATCAAATTTCCCTTTCTGCATATACTGTAATGTTTTATTGTTGCTATGGCCATTGGCTAATGCAAATAAAGTTTTTACCTATCTATCTTGTAATCAATTGACATCACTTGTATGGTTAAAAGAAGTTTTGTAAGGAGTAATTTATAAATTATTGTGAGAAGAGTTAAGAATAGATGTATTGGAAATTTGAGTTTATAGCAATAATTATAGAAATAAAATGCATAATTAGAAAGACTTTAGAAAACCATCATTTGAGGTTGAAGGAAGTCTTAGGCTGTGATAGCCAAAATTTTTGAAAAGATGTTTAAAAGTATGTTATTCTGGAAAATATGTGTAAAAACAAAACAAGAAAATACTCTTTTTTAAAAAAAGGAAGAAGGTTGCTTAAACCAAACTCCCTGCCGCACCGAAGGGCAATGGGAAGGGATCCTTCTCGACGATGGATGGGAAGTGCTGAGAATGGTGTGGTGTAAGTTTGTGGGGGGAGGGGAGGGGGATCTTGGCAGCAAAGAGACACGACGAAACCTTGTGAGGATCAGGGAAATGAATCAGCTCTACATAGATACCTTTTCATTTTGCATTAAATAGACCAAGTAATCTTCTAGATATAGAGTATGTTGCTCTGCTTACCCTAAGTTGTCTTTCATTTGTTTGTGAAAATTGCATGGGTGTGTTGTAAAGGTAAAGGTAAAGGTAAAGGGACCCCTGACCATTAGGTCCAGTCGTGGCTGACTCTGGGATTGTGGCATTCATCTCGCTTTATTGGCCGAGGGAGCCAGCGTACAGCTTCTAGGTCATGTGGCCAGCATGACTAAGCCACTTCTGGCGAACCAGAGCAGCGCACGTAAATGCCGTTTACCTTCCTGCCGGAGCGGTACCTTTTTATCTACTTGCACTGGCGTGCTTTCGAACTGCTAGGTTGGCAAGAGCAGGGACCAAGCAACGGGAGCTCACCCCATCATGGGGATTCAAACCGCTGACCTTCTGATCAGCAAGTCCTAGGCTCTGTGGTTTTACCCACAGCGCCACCCGCGTCCCCTTTCTTGTCACATAAGGTAAAGGTAAAGGGAGCCCTGGCCATTAGGTCCAGTCGTGGCTGACTCTGGGGTTGCGGCGCTCATCTCGCTTTATTGGCCGAGGAAGCCGATGTACAGCTTCCGGGTCATGTGGCCAGCATGATTAAGCCACTTCTGGCAAACCAGAGCAGCGCACAGAAACACTGTTTACCTTCCCGCCAGAGTGGTACCTATTTATCTACTTGCACTTTGATGTGCTTTCAAACTGCTAGGTGGGCAGGAGCAGGGACCGAGCAACGGGAGCTCACCCCATCACGGGGATTCGAACCACCGACCTTCTGATCGGCAAGTCCTAGGCACTGTGGTTTAACCCACAGTGCCACCCACATCCCCTTGCGTGAGTTGTAAGCGCTGTCAATTCACTATACCTGCTGACTCCAGTTAATACATTAGTTCAGGAGAGGCTATAGTGGGAAAGTGCACCTCCTTGCTGTTGTCTTCTCTCATGCCCTCTCTTCTTTTAAGCACATCAGTGCATTCATAGCGGGGTTGGATCCTCACATGCTACTAATCTAACTAGATTGCAGGGCAGTATATTAAGTGCATTGCCTTCAGGAATATAGGTCATATCTGCACCATACATTTAAAGCACTACTGCACCACTTAACAGTCATACTTTCCCCTGAAGAATTATGGGAAGTGAAGGTGAAGAAGAAGAGTTTGGATTTGATATCCCGCTTTATCACTACCCGAAGGAGTCTCAAAGCGGCTAACATTCTCCTTTCCCTTCCTCCCCAACAACAAACACTCTGTGAGGTGAGTGGGGCTGAGAGACTTCAAAGATGTGTGACTAGGCCAAGGTCACCCAGCAGCTGCATGTGGAGGAGCAGGGACGCGAACCCGGTTCACCAGATTATGAGTCCACCGCTCTTAACCACTACACCACACTGCTGTTAGGAGACCTCTTACAATGCTGGGAAATGGGGCATGTTTAAAAAAAAAATTGTGGATCATTGTAAAAACATGATGTCTGTGGCAGCCTTTGAATAATTTCTGTGATACATCAGATAAGTACAAGGAAATACTTTATTCATGAAACTTAACAAAGATAACTGAAGTAATTAGTGTGTTAGTTTAACCAAGGTTTACAGGCATGAGAGGTTGACAGGAAGTTGTTAGAATCTGGAGAAGAGTGATACAGTGTAACAAAATTACAATTTTCTTTTTATTTTTGTTATGGATAACCTTGTCTTATGTTCCTTTTTTCTAATTTTCAATAAAGCATTTTAAAAGGGGGGGAGTGCCAGTCCAAATTGGTTCAATACTGATTTATTGTGTTTGATGCATGTATTTATTTTATTTTATGTATCTGCTACATTTAATTCCGTTGTTACTTCAAGGAAGTGAAGGCAGTTAAATGAGTTCCTGTTTTGCAGGGGGTGGTCCCTTCCAACTCTACAATTCTATGATTCTACTTCATTCTCTCCACCTCAATTCTACCCTCGCAACAACCCTGCAGTGTAGGTTAGATTGAGAGATACTGATCGACTCAAGGTGAGCTTCATGGTCCAGTAGGGATCTGGTCCTCCTAGGCCAGCACTCTGACCACTACACCACACTGCCCCTTAAAAAGCCTAACGGAACAATAGTGGTCCTGTATCGCATCTAGACGGAGCTTTCCTTGCCATCAAATATCTTCAAGCTCCGTTTGTTTGTAACTCAAACGTTTTGGCTGTTACTCCTGAGTAAGCTTGGGTGGACTCGTGAGGATAGCCCCCTAGGAATTGGGAAGGAAAGCAAATTCAGTTCGCTTCTGGAGCTTCTGGCGCCCACTTCCAACGAGGAGGGAGCATTTCGATGCCCCACCAGCACTCCGTACTAGAGCAGCTGCACTGAAGGCGCAAGGTCCCTGGTTCAATCCCCGGGCAGGGACGGGAATGCCCCACCCATCGGCCCCTGTTTGGAAAGTCCGGAGAAGCGCTGCCGGATAGATCGATTAGGTGGATCGACCAAGGGTCTGGCTTCTAGTGTAAGCTGGCTTTCTGCAGGCGGCGCAGAAATCGGGGCCGCTCCAGCAGAGACGGCGGCCTTGCAGTCCTTATCAGAGGAAGTTTGCCACCAAGGACAGCGCCTGACTGACTGGCTGCGCTTGCGTGGGGCGGACTTGTCCGGGTGTGGGGCGGGTTAGACTAGCCAGCCAGACGTCGCTCGCTCGCTGGAGAGGTTCGGTTCCTCGAGGTGAGCCCAGCTGGGAGTTGCGCCGCCATGAAGTGGGCTCTGTTCTTCCTCCTGCTGCTGCCGCGCTTTCTGCCTTGTGGCGAGCCCCAGAGCACGGTCCCTGCTACCATCGAAGCCCCCCAGCTGCTGAACGAGACCAATGGATCGACGTGCGACCAGTGGCTGTACGGGACGGAGCCGCCGCAGGTGAAGGCTTTCCAGTGCGTGGAGCAGCGCACCGGCATCGAAGTTAAGTTCTGCTGCGGGACCTGCGGCCAGCCAAGCAATTGTTACTTCGAAAAGCTCCTCGAGGGCCCCACAGCGCGCCCTACCGACGGTGGCCAAGAACTGCTCCCTCCTGCACCTCCAGCGCCACGTAAGGCGGCTAGCTCCCTTGGCTTTATTAGCACCTCGACACTATCTGGGCCTCGGTCTGCATGCAAACCCGCCGTTCTCTCTCTTTTAGACACGGGTCCCCCATTCCCTGTCGGCTGCCCTTTCGGTCTATCGCTCTCTTCCCCGCCCTTGAACTGGGGATGCGGCTCAGAGGCTCCACTCGACGGGGAGGGCACCTTCGAAGCCCCTTTCGCCTCTGCAAGAAGGCTGCGCGCTTTCGCTTGGGAAGGGAGGCTAGGAACGGGCACTCAGGGAGGGAGGGTGGCTAGGAACGGGAAGTCCAGTGCGCAGAAGACTTGGGGGGCAAGAACCGCTTCGAGGGTGCTTCGAGGGGGTCGTGTGGGCCCAGTCTTAGGCTGCGCTAAGACGTCTTCTGGTGCTGTGAAAAATTCGTCGGTCTTTCACGTGCCTGAAGACTCTGGGTTGCCACGGGCGGACTAGCTTGCTGACGGTTCTGCAAGTAGATCCGAAAGACATGGGCAAGATTTGTACACGGGGTGGGGACGGGAAACTTTTCCTGATGATGTCCGCAGTGTCCTGCCTTCTAGGTTGCTTCAGTGCAGGCTGCCCCAGTTACTACCAAACACTTTTCTTTCCTGTCTTGGAGTCTTGACTCCTGAAGTGAGACGGGGGGGGGGGGGGGCGTTGCAGTATGAGATACTCCACCTTACGATGCTAACTATACCCGTCCCAGGCTTTCTGGGGGGGGGGGTACAAATCCCTAGCTCCATTCCTAGAGAGTCCAGTTTGTGCAGTTGAGCAAAACAAGTGAGCAAATTGATAGCAGAACAAACACTGATCAATATCTTTCTTCTGTTTCAGACATGGACAGGCTGACCTGGTTTTGGGGAGGAGTTATTGCCAATGCGATATTTTACTGGGCTTTTATCCGCACTTGCAGAAGATTCTGGCGGAGGAAGACTACCCAAGAAAGACCCGTGGAGGGCCTTGAGCTAGACACCAGCTCTTCTGGGAGATCAAGTGATCATCGTGACCCCTCTGGTGCCTCCACCAGATTGGTTCCGCCATCGTCTGAAGGTGCAGAGGGTCCTGCTGCTGCATCTGGCAGTGCACCTAGTGTGCAGCCCCAAGCTGAGGGCTCTGAGAATGTGACCATCATGTGGACAGGATTTGTCCCATTCCGAGTTGGTGCTACTTCTCCCTCTCAGCCAAAGCAGGGCCGCAAAAAGCGTCGGGCTAAGGCAAAGAAGGCAAAGAAGGCAAAGAAGGCAAAGAAGGCAAAGAAGGCAAAGAAGTAAAAGATCCTCCTCTCATTCAAAGGGTTAGGCTTCTCTGTCAAAGTTGAGTCTAGTACTAATCATCCACAGCATGCTTTGTAGCATCATTGAAATTGGCTAATCCTATGAGGCGGGTGTCTAACCATCTGTTAACTAGAATTACTACTACTATTGGTAAAAAGGTAAAAAGTTAAAGGACCCCTAAACGGTTAACTCCAATTAAAGGCAACTATGGGGTTGCAGTGCTCATCTCGCTTTCAGGCCAAGGGAGCTGGCCTTTGTCCACAGACAGCTTTCTGGGTCATGTGGCCAGCATGACTCAACTACTTCTGGTGCAACGGAACACTGTGACGGAAACCAGAGTGCACAGAAATGCTGTTTACCTTCCCGCCGCAGTGGTACCTATTTATCTACTTGCACTGCGTGCTTTCGAACTGCTAGATCGGCAGGAGCTGGAACAGAACAACAGCAGCTCACCCCATTGTGGATATTTGAACTGCCGACTTTCTGATTGGCAAGCCCAAGAGGCTCAGTGGTTTAGACCACAGCACCACCTGCGTCCTTACTACTGTTATGCAATACTGTCAGGCCCCTTTTTTATTATGTATTGTCACTTAAATGTGCATTGATTGTGCTATCAGTGTGGATCAGCCCCCCCCTTTTTCTTTTTTTACTTTTCCTATAGGTGGTTTGCTGCCTGCTATGTATTGTCAAATGTATCAATAAAAATGTTTGCTTCTCAACCAGGTCTCTTCAATTCTACTTTTTCCTTCTTTTTTATTTAAGATTTTCTTGTTTTACAGAAGTATGTGTAATGTCTCTTGTATTTTTTCCATGTAGCATTTTTACAAATCAGTTTCATTTGTTGAGACATTGCAGGGGGGGAGGGGGGAAGATGGGTGGGGCTGGGGTTTGGTGGCGATGTTTCTATTCTGCTTAATGTATGTAGGGTTTGGTGTCAGCATTGCTCGTGCTGTTCACTTGTGTTCCTTTGGTGGTGAGATGGGTTGGGGTTGGCCTAGGGTGTGGTTCTTTGTTTGTGATTGGCTGTGGTGATCTTTGTTTTCGTGTGTGAGTGGGGTGGGTGGGTGTTTAGGATCAGGTTAGCCATATTGATTTGTATGCTGTTGGTGGATTCCAACTTCCAAATTTACTGGTGGAGTAAATTTGCAGCTGGGACTTGATATGATGTGATTCAAGTGTTTAACTGCGTCCATTAGCTCTCTAGCCTTGATTAGTCCCTACAGATGAAATTCTGTTAGCTTACTAATATGTTTATATTTCACCCTTCCTCCAAGGAGCCTTGTGATGTAGGTTAGAAAGTGAGAGAGTGATGGCCTGATGTTGCCCAAGGAGTGCCATGGAGCAGGAGGGATTTGAACCCCGCTCTCCCAATCCCTAGTCCAACACTCTCATTGCTACCCTATACAATACTTGATTAAAAATCCTAAACAGTCACAGGTCACCCTGGTGATTGACTCAGGCAAAGATGGTAGGCTGGCTTGTGGAACTGGTGGGGGGGTCTTGGGTGCTCCCACCCTTAATGCTCCTATTTCTCTCTCTCTCTGCTCCTTCCTTGCCCTCCATGAGGTTTGGCCTTAAGATACTGAGAGGGAGCAAAAAGTTGTAAACCTCCCCTCCCTCTTCCACAATTCTGATGGAAGAACCCTCCCCACAAACATAAATCCACATGGGAGTCACAGAGAGGGAAGATTCAACCAGCTGAGGTAGCATCACTCAGCAAGGGAAAAGAGATGGGGGGAGATGGGGGGGAAGCGTGAAGCATCTCTGATTCTACCCTGTGCCGAGAGATTACACCAAGAGAATCCAGCTCTTGTTGGCAGAAAGGTGGCCCACTCCTCTTCTCACTGCTACAGTTTGTTGAAGTCTATAGCACTGTGTGTTGGCAGGGCACAAGAACAGCATGGGGGCATTCCAAACCTCAGCCAGGGGAGCATCATGACAGCACAGAGCAGCACATCCAAATTGCTCTGCTAGTCTGGAGCCCAAGACAGGCCAGACAGAATCATGACTTAACATCATCATCATCATTTTTTTATTTTTATGCCACCTTTCCACAGTTAAAAAAACAATTCTCAAGGTGGCTTACAGCATAACAAGATTTACATAATTACAAAAGCAATAAACAATAACTAAACCACATTAAAAATACACAGACAAATGGGAAACAAATTCCAAATAAATCAAAATCTAGAACTAAGAATACAGCATGAATATCAAAGTTAAAAATGACATAGGTAAAAAATAACAGCAATTTAAACAAAAAAACAAAGACAAAATAAAATGGAGCCCTCTGTGCCCAGCGGCAGCGGCGGCGGCAGAAGCAGCAGCAGCAGCAGCAGCAGCAGCAGTTCTTATAGGGCCGTCAGGCCCCACCATGGGAAAGGTGGTGAGTGGCAGGACTGGGGACCTCAGGCGCTGAGCAGGAGAGTCTTCTGGGTGGCAGCCGCAGCAGCAGTAATGATACACCTGTCAGGCCCCGCCTCGGGCCAGGTGTTGAGTGGCAGGACTGAGGCCCTCAGGCGCTGAGCAGGGAAGTCCTCCTGGGTGTCAGCCGCAGCAGCAGTTCTTATAGGTCTCTCACGCCCCTCCTTCAGCCACATGTTGCGTAGCAGGACTGGGGCCCTCAGGCGCTGGGCAGTGAAGTCCTCCTGGGTGTCATCCACAGCAGCAGTTCTTATTGGCCCGTCAGGCCCCTCCCTGGGCCAGGTGTTGAGTGGCAGGACTGGGGCTCCCAGGTGCTGAGCAGGGAAGTCCACCTGGTGGTCAGTCAAAGCAGCAGTTCTCATAGGTCTCTCAGGCCCCTCCCTGGGCCAGATGTTGAGTGGCAGGACTGGGGCCCTCAGGCGCTGAGCAGGGGAGTCCTCCTGGGTGTCATCCGCAGCAGCTGTTCTTATAGGCCCGTCAGGCCCCTCCCTGGGACAGGTGTTGAGTGGGAGGACTGGGGCCCTCAGGCGCTGAGCAAGGAAGTCCTCCTGGGTGTCAGCCGCAGCAGCAGTTCTTATAGGTCTCTCAGACCCCTCCCTAGGCCAGGTGTTGTGTGGCAGGACTGGGGCCCTCAGGCGATGAGCAGGGGAGTCCTCCTGGGTGTCATCCGCAGCAGCTGTTCTTATAGGCCCGTCAGGCCCCTCCCTGGGCCACATGTCGCATGGTAGGACTGGGGCCCTCAGGCGCTGAGCAGGGACGTCCTTCTCGGTATCAGCCGCAGCAACAATTCTTATAGGTTTCTAAGGCTCCTCCCTGTGCCAGGTGTTGCGTGGCAGGACTGGGGCCCTCAGGCGCTGAGCAGGGGAGTCGTTCTGGGTGGCAGCCGCAGCAGCAGTTCTTATACGCCTGTCATGCGCTGGCCTGGGCCAGGTGTTGCGTGGCAGGACTGGGGCCCTCAGGCGCTGAGCAGCGAAGTCCTCCTGGGTGTCACCCGCAGCAGCAATTCTTATAGGCCTGTCAGCCCCCGCCCGGGGCCACATGTTGCGTGGCAGGACTGGGGCCCTCAGGCGCTGAGCAGTGAAGTCCTCCTGGGTGTCAGCCGCAGCAGCAGTTCTTATAGGCCCGTCAGGCCCCTCCCTGGGCCAGGTGTTGAGTGGCAGGACTGGGGCTCCCAGGTGCTGAGCAAGGAAGTCCTCCTGGGTGTCAGCCGCAGCAGCAGTTCTTATAGGTCTCTCAGACCCCTGCCTAGGCCAGGTGTTGTGTGGCAGGACTGGGGCCCTCAGGCGATGAGCAGCGAAGTCCTCCTGGGTGTCAGCTGCAGCAGCAGTTCTTATAGGCCCGTCAGGCCCCTCCCTGGGCCACATGTTGCGTGGAAGGACTGGGGCCCTCAGGCGCTGAGCAGGGAAGTCCTCCTGGGTGTCAGCCGCAGCACCAGTTCTTATAGGGCTGTCAGGCCCCGCCCTGGGCCACTTCTTGCGTGGCAGGACTGGGGCCCTCAGGCGCGGAGCAGGAGAGTCTTCCTGGGTGTCAGCCGCACTAGCAATTCTTATAAGTGTGTCAGGCCCCGCCCTGGGCCAGGTGTTGCGTGGCAGGATTGGGGCCCTCAGGCGCTGAGCAGGGACGTCCTCCTGGGTGTCAGCGACAGCACCAATTCTTATAGCTCTCTCAGGCCCCTCCTTGGGCGAGGTGTTGTGTGGTAGGACTGGGGCCCTCAGGCGCTGAGCAGGGAAGTCCTCCTGGGTGGCAGCCGCACTAGCAATTCTTATAGGACTGTCAGGCCCCTCCCTTGACGAAGTGTTGCATGGCAGGACTGGAGCCCTCAGGCACTGAGCAGGGAAGTCCTCCTGGGTGGCAGCCGTATCAGCAGTTCTTATAGGCCTGTCAGGCCCCTCCTTGGGCCAGGTGTTGCGTGGCAGGACTGGGGCCCTCAGGCGCTGAGCAAGGAAGTCCTCCTGGGTGGCAGCCGCACCTGCAGTTCTTATAGGCTTGTCAGGCCCCATCCTGGGCCACATGTTGCGTGGCAGGACAGGGGCCCTCAGGCGCTGAGCAGGGAAGTCCTCCTGGGTATCAGCCGCAGCAGCAGTTTTTATACGCCTGTCAGGCCCCATCTTGGGCCACATGTTGCGTGGAAGGACTGGGGCCCTCAGGCGCTGAGCAGGGAAGTCCTCCTGGGTGTCAGCCGCAGCAGCAGTTCTTATAGGACTGTCAGGCCCCATCCTGGGCCACATGTTGCATGGCAGGACTGGGGCCCTCAGGCTCGGAGCAGGGATGTCCTCCTGGGTGTCAGCCGCACCAGCAGTTCTTATACGCCTGTCAGGCCCCGCCCTGGGCCACATGTTGCGTGGCAGGACTGGGGCCCTCAGGCGCTGAGCAGGGAAGTCCTCCTGGGTGTCAGCCACAGTAGCAGTTCTTATAGGCCTGTCAGGCCCCATCCTGGGCCACATGTTGCGTGGAAGGACTGGGGCCCTCAGGCGCTGAGCAGGGAAGTCCTCCTCACTGTCAGCCGCAGCAGCAGTTCTTATAGGACTGTCAGGCACCTCCCAGGGCCACAGGTTCCATGGCAGCACTGGGGCCCTCAGGCTCGGAGCAGGGATTTCCTCCTGGGTGTCAGCCGCACCAGCAGTTCTTATACGCCTGTCAGGGCCCGCCCTGGGCCACATGCTGCGTGGCAGGACTGGGGCCCTCAGGCGCTGAGCAGGGAAGTCCTCCTGGGTGGCAGCCGCAGCAGCAGTTCTTATAGGCCTGTCAGGCCCCATCCTGGGCCACATGTTGCATGGCAGGTCTGGGGCCCTCAGGCTCGGAGCATGGATGTCCTCCTGGGTGACAGCCGCACCAGCAGTTCTTATAGGCCTGTCAGGCCCCGCCCTGGGCCACATGCTGCGTGGCAGGACTGGGGCCCTCAGGCGCTGAGCAGGGAAGTCCTCCTGGGTGTCAGCCGCAGCAGCGGTTCTTATAGGCCTGTCAGGCCCCATCCTGGGCCACATGTTGCGTGGCAGGACTGGGGCCCTCAGGCGCTCAGCAGGTACGTCCTCCTGGGTGTCAGCCGCAGCACCAATTCTTATAGCTCTCTCAGGCCCCTCCTTGGGCCTCATGTTGCGTGGAAAAACTGGGGCCCTCATGCGCTGAGCAGGGACGTCCTCCTGGGTGTCAGCGACAGCACCAATTCTTATACCTCTCTCAGGCCCCTCCTTGGGCGAGGTGTTGTGTGGTAGGACTGGGGCCCTCAGGCGCTGAGCAGGGAAGTCCTCCTGGGTGGCAGCCGCACTAGCAATTCTTATAGGACTGTCAGGCCCCTCCCTTGACGAAGTGTTGCATGGCAGGACTGGGGCCCTCAGGCACTGAGCAGGGAAGTCCTCCTGGGTGTCAGCCGCATCAGCAGTTCTTATAGGCCTGTCAGGCCCCTCCTTGGGCCAGGTGTTGCGTGGCAGGACTGGGGCCCTCAGGCGCTGAGCAGGGAAGTCCTCCTGGGTGGCAGCCGCACCTGCAGTTCTTATAGGCTTGTCAGGCCCCATCCTGGGCCACATGTTGCGTGGCAGGACAGGGGCCCTCAGGCGCTGAGCAGGGAAGTCCTCCTGGGTATCAGCCGCAGCAGCAGTTCTTATAGGCCTGTCAGGCCCCATCTTGGGCCACATGTTGCGTGGGAGGACTGGGGCCCTCAGGCGCTGAGCAGGGAAGTCCTCCTGGGTGTCAGCTGCAGCTGCAGTTCTTATAGGCCTCTCAGGCCCCATCCTGGGCCACATGTTGCATGGCAGGACTGGGGCCCTCAGGCTCGGAGCAGGGAAGTCCTCCTGGGTGTCAGCCGCACCAGCAGTTCTTATACGCCTGTCAGGCCCCGCCCTGGGCCACATGTTGCGTGGCAGGACTGGGGCCCTCAGGCGCTGAGCAGGGAAGTCCTCCTGGGTGTCAGCCACAGTAGCAGTTCTTATAGGCCTGTCAGGCCCCATCCTGGGCCACATGTTGCGTGGAAGGACTGGGGCCCTCAGGCGCTGAGCAGGGAAGTCCTCCTCACTGTCAGCCGCAGCATCAGTTCTTATAGGACTGTCAGGCCCCTCCCAGGGCCACAGGTTGCATGGCAGCACTGGGGCCCTCAGGCTCGGAGCAGGGATGTCCTCCTGGGTGTCAGCCACACCAGCAGTTCTTATACGCCTGTCAGGCCCCGCCCTGGGCCACATGCTGCGTGGCAGGACTGGGGCCCTCAGGCGCTGAGCAGGGAAGTCCTCCTGGGTGTCAGCCGCAGCAGCAGTTCTTATAGGCCTGTCAGGCCCCATCCTGGGCCACATGTTGCATGGCAGGTCTGGGGCCCTCAGGCTCGGAGCATGGATGTCCTCCTGGGTGTCAGCCGCACCAGCAGTTCTTATAGGCCTGTCATGCCCCGCCCTGGGCCACATGCTGCGTGGCAGGACTGGGGCCCTCAGGCGCTGAGCAGGGAAGTCCTCCTGGGTGTCAGCCGCAGCAGCGGTTCTTATAGGCCTGTCAGGCCCCATCCTGGGCCACATGTTGCGTGGCAGGACTGGGGCCCTCAGGCGCTGAGCAGCGAAGTCCTCCTGGGTGTCAGCCGCAGCAGCAGTTCTTATAGGCCTGTCAAGCCCCGCCTGGGGCCACATGTTGTTTGGCAGGACTGGGGCCCTCAGGCGCTGAGCAGGGAAGTCCTCCTGGGTGGCAGCTGCAGCAGCAGTTCTTATAGGCCTGTCAGGCCCCATCCTGGGCCACATGTTGCGTGGCAGGACTGGGGCCCTCAGGTGCTGAGCAGGGAAGTCCTTCTCGGTGTCAGCTGCAGCAGCAGTTCTTATAGGACTGTCAGGCCCCTCCCTGGGCCACACGTTGCATGGCAGCACTGGGGCCCTCAGGCTCGGAGCAGGGATGTCCTCCTGGGTGTCAGCCGCAGCAGCAGTTCTTATAGGTCTCTCAGGCCCCTCCCTGTGCCAGGTGTTTGGTGGCAGGACTGGGGCCCTCAGGCACTGAACAGGGGAGTCATTCTGGGTGGCAGCCGCAGCAGCAGTTCTTATAAGCCTGTCAGGCCCCTCCCTGGGCCACATGTTGCATGGCAGGACTGGGGCCCTCAGGCGCTGAGCAGGGAAGTCCTCCTGGGTGTCAGCTGCAGCATCAATTCTTATAGGTCTCTCAGGCCCCTCCCTGTGCCAGGTGTTGGGTGGCAGTACCGAGGCCCTTAGGCTCGGAGCAGGGATGTCCTCCTGGGTGTCAGCTGCACCAGCAGTTCTTATAGGCCTGTCAGGCCCCGCCCTGGGCCACAAGCTGCGTGGCAGGACTGGGGCCCTCAGGCGCTGAGCAGGGAAGTCCTCCTGGGTGTCAGATACAGCAGCAGTTCTTATAGGCCCGTCAGGCCCCTCCCTGGGCCACGTGTTGAGTAGCAGGACTGGGGCCCTCAGGCGCTGAGCAGGGACGTCCTCCTGGGTGTCAGCCGCAGCAGCAGTTCTTATAGGTCTCTCAGGCTCCTCCCTGGGACAGGTGTGGCGTGGCAGGACTGAGGCCCTCAGGTGCTGAGCAGGGGAGTCCTCCTTGGTGTCAGCCACAGCACCAGTTCTTATAGGTCTCTCAGGCCCCTCCCTGGGCCAGGTGTTGTGTGGCAGGACTGGGGCCCTCAGGCACTGAGCAGGGACGTCCTCCTGGGTGTCAGCCGCAGCAGCAGTTGTTATAGGTCTCTCAGGCCCCTCCCTGGGCCAGTTGTTGTGTGGCAGGACTGGGGCCCTCAGGCGCTGAGCAGGGAAGTCCTCCTGGGTGTCAGCCGCAGCAGCACTTCTTGTAGGTCTCTCAGGCCCCGCCCTGGGCCAGGTGTTGCGTGACAGGACTGGGGCCCTCAGGCGCTCAGCAGGTACGTCCTCCTGAGTGTCACCCGCAGCAGCAGTTCTTATAGGTCTCTCAGGCCCCTCCCTGGGCCAGGTGTGGCGTGGCAGGACTGAGGCCCTCAGGCGCTGAGCAGGGAAGTCCTCCTGGGTGTCAGCCACAGCAGCAGTTCTTATAGGTCTCTCAGCTCCCTCCCTGGGCCAGGTGTTGTGTGGCAGGACTGGGGCCCTCAGGCGCTGAGCAGCGGAGTCCTCCTGGGTGTCAGCCGAAGCAGCAAATCTTATAGGTCTCTCAGGCCCCTCCCTGGGCCAGGTGTTGTGTGGCAGGACTGGGGCCCTCAGGCGCTGAGCAGCGAAGTCCTCCTGGGTGTCAGCCGCAGCAGCAGTTCTTATAGATCTCTCAGCCCCCTCCCTGGGCCAGGTGTTGTGTGGCAGGACTGGGGCCCTCCGGCGTTGAGCAGGGACGTCCTCCTGGGTGTCATCCGCAGCAGCTGTTCTTATACGCCCGTCAGGCTCCTCCCTGGGCCAGGTGTTGAGTGGGAGGACTCGGGCTCTCAGGCGCTGAGCAGCTAAGTCCTCCTGGGTGTCAGCCGCAGCAGCAGTTCTTATAGGTCTCTCAGCCCCCTCCCTGGGCCAGGTGTTGTGTGGCAGGACTGGGGCCCTCAAGCGCTGAGCAGGGAAGTCCTCCTGGGTGTCAGCTGCAGCAGCAGTTGTTATAGGCCTTTCAGGCCCCGCCCTGGGCCACATGTTGCGTGGAAGGACTGGGGCCCTCAGGCGCTGAGCAGGGACGTCCTCCTGGGTGTCAGACGCAGCAGCAGTTCTTATAGGTCTCTCAGCCCCCTCCTTGGGCCACATGTTGCGTGGAAGGACTGGGGCCCTCCGGCGCTGAGCAGGGGAGTCCTGCTCAGCACTTCCAGATTGCTCTGCCAGTCTGGAGCCCAAGTTAGCCAGATACCATCAACAGTTGGGAGCCTTCCCCCTCTCTTGCGCGTGGTGGCAAAAACTCATTGGATTCTTGGCACTCACTCAGGGTCTGTATTTCCTTGGGGAATAGAGACATAGCTTTTAGAAATATGGTTTATTCACCTATTTACAGCTTTAATCTTTATATAGAAAGTCCAAATCTTACAACATGGTCATTTTAAGAGGGCTTGTACGCCATTGAAGTGTAGCCGTGGAATCTATGACACCTCTTCCAGCCAGCCTGCAGCAGTCCTACCCATCATGGATCCCAGCCCTTCCTGCTTCTTCTTCCTAGTAAGCCTTGCTCAAAACTCTCTTTTCCTGTCACCTCACACCCAGTTACCCTAACAACCTTTCAAACCAAGTCTCTGTTCACACCTCAGGAAAAGGGGAAGGACAGTTCTCTTGATTGCCAATTTCCCTCAATGATCCTGTATTGTTCCTTAATGGTCCTAGGTTGGCCAGGTCATTTTGCATAGGCTACTGTCAACTTTTCCCTTTTCTTGTGAGGAATCCTGTTCAGAATAAGGGAATTTCCCTTTTAAAAAGGGAAACATTGACACCTATGCTCAGGAATTCTTCTGCAGCTTCAATTCTCACTTCATGTCTATGATACCGTATTTTTCGCCCCATAGGGCGCACCGGCCCATAGGGCGCAACTAATTTTTTTTTGGGGGGGGAATAAAGAAATAAAATATTTTCCCCTAGGCGCGTGGCTGAGGCAGGGGAAGCCCGAGCTTCCCCCGACCCCAGCCCCCAGAACAGGCTGCTATCCGCAAGCCTAGGGAGCCGGTGGGAAGTCACGCCGGTCTCCCCAGGCTTGCGGATATCTGCCCGAAGCCCGGGGCACCCTCCTCAGTGCGCCCCAGGCTTCGGGATGCAGGCTGCTATCCGCAAGCCTAGGGAGCCCGGCAGGAACTCCCGCGGGCTCCCAGGGCTTGCGGATAGCTTCCTGAAGCCTCCATTCACCCCATAGGACACACACACATTTCCCCTTCATTTTTGGAGGGGAAAAAGAGCATCCTATAGGGCGAAAAATACGGTAATAAAAAACCCTACCATTTATTATTCTAGGGTTTTCAAGGGTTTAGGGGTGTCCTCCAAAAAATCAAATATGATGGCAGTGGGATTGTCTCAGCCCTCACCCCTGAAGCAATTTGCCCTTTTGCCCCTCCCCACCCCTCTTCCCTTCTACTGCTGTTTCTGCTGGCATGAACAGGGGAACTTTGTGGCTTAGGGCCCTCGTATTTACAGGACTGTCTCTCCTGGTATGCCCCGCAGAGGACCTTAAGGTCCATGAATAATCATAATTTAGAGATCCCGGGCCCTAAGGAAATCAGATTATCCTCCACCAGGGCCAGGGCCTTCTCAGTGATGGCTCCGACCTGGTAGAATGTTCTGTCCCATAAGACCAGAGCCCTGCAGGATTTAACTTCCTTCTGCAGAGCCTGTAAGACAGAGCTATTCCACCTGGCTTTCAATTTAAACTTAGCCTGATCATTTATTCCCCTTCCTTCCCTCCCTCTCCCCTTTTTATGAAGATTACCCGCTCTGGGATCCCACAGCTAATTCTCCCCTGGTCTCCTTGCTGGCCCAAATAGGACTAATTTAGCCAGCTAGCCCTGGTGATCATCTAATGTTTATTGGATGGATTTTCCCCCTAAATTGATTTTTGAATTCTGAATTTATTGTTATTCATGTTTTATACTGTATTTTATGCTGTTTTTTTGTTGCGTCAATTAAAGTGTTTTAAATTTGTTGTTAGCTGCCCTTAGCCCGGTTTTCTGAACCAGGAGGAGCGGGGTATAAATAAAAAATTATTTATATTATTTATAGGACTGCAAATCCAGTGGTGGCCCTGCCATTTCATCAAGCTCTGAAGCTCCCTTTGGATTGCAGTGTGGAGAAGTGACACAGGCCACATGCTTAGCCTCTGGAGTGATGTCAGAGAAGTGAATGCATCCTTCCATCAATATGACGGCATTTCTAACATCAAACAACTTCAAACCAGGGAAGTAAGGATGGGCAAAGCACTACAGAGGTATTATTTGCATACAATTCTAAAGAGCTGGAAAAGTTACTACAGGTAACACGGAGCATCTCAACAATGATATATATACGATATACGATATCTTTATTGTCATTGTCCCATGAAGAACAATGAAATTGAAAAACTACATAAAACTACATAAAAACTACATTAAACTACCACAAAACTACATAAAACTACATAAAAACTACATAAAACTACTACAAAACTACATAAAACATTCAAAAACCCCTAAAAACTCTAAAACCCCATTTTAAAATACACTATACTATAGAGACCCCTTATGCTGCGTTTAGAACCAGAATTGCATTTGCGTAGAAACAACAAAATGTGCAAGTTAAATCACTGAAAACACTGTTAAACTTTCATTTTCTCCTTGCAAAGAACAAAGAAGCACCCAAGTGCTTGACATAGTCTACAGTGATTTATGTGGTTCGAATGAATGTTCACTCACTGGGGAAGAGTAAGTACATAGTAATATTTCTCAATGGCTTTTCAAAATATTGTTTAGCATATTTTCTCAAGGAACACTGGCTGTAAATGTTCCAGAAATACCTTGTCATGGTGCAGAACAAGTTCCAGAGAAAGCCAGCTATTCTGATGACTGACAGTGGGGGTCAGTAGGGTTCAAACAATATGGAAACTCTCCTAGGAAAAGAGGAGATTAAGCATGTTCCAAGCGTTCCTTCCACCCCACAACAGAACTCAGTAGCAGAAAGAAAATTTAGATCCATCATGAAGATGAAAAGGTGCATGTTAAAATATGCATCTCTACCCCAGTGCATGTGGGGAGATGCAGCAGGGATTGCAGTAAATCTCCAGAACAGATTGCCAGAAAAAGGGAGCAAAACTCAAACCTTTTGATCTTTGGCATGAGAGAACTCCCAATCTGTTACATGTATTTGGAACTGGAAGAAAAGGCTACAAAATTATGGATCTGGAAACAGGATTTCAGCTCAAAACACATGGATAATTCTATGAACAGAGTAAGGATGACACAAGAGGAAGTGTTGTTGACTTCTCTAAGCAATCAGAAGAAGAAACACAAGACCTAATGTATGTGGGAATGTTAAAGAAGCTGGGGGGGTTATATTGTTTTGATATAATCCCTCCTCACTCACGCTAGTGAGCAAATAGCAGAGCACGTTCTCTTTGCAACTTATTGCAAGAAAGTTGATGATTCGTTAGAATTCTTTAATTAAGCAATCCAGTCTGGTTTGTCCAGTCTGAATTGTTCCTGGTAAGATTCCCCATTTCCCCCTCTTAAAACAATAACACAACACAGTCTTCTTTAAACATAAGAACAAAGTTTTACTCACATTCAGTTCATAGCAGTCATCTGAAGGCAGGCTTTATCTTGTGGTTACAGTGAAAAGAAGTCTGAGCTACATCTCAGACTTTCTGCTTGTGAAGCTTGAGCCATGTGCTGGCTAAGAGTCCAAGTGTAAGAGAGTAAGAGTCCAATAGTCCAAGAGTAAGAGCTGGTTGTGTGGCCAGCCCTTTTATTTGGTCACACAGGGTGGGGGAAGCTCCAGAGCAGGTAGGAAGTCCTCCCTGTCTGGAGCCACATTCCTCTGTGTTTCCATTCAAGGCAACAGGAAAATGTTGTACTTGACTGCTCAAGTAATAATACATCCCACAAAGTGTTTGTACACCAAGTGCAAAATTGGACAATTTTCTTATGTTCTTGCCTCTGTTGAGGACTTTATTGTTGCCATGGTCGATGACAGAGATTGCACACAGGTTGTGAAACATTTAAGCAGGGATATGGAGGTCAAGGAACTAGGAAAGATCTAGTACTATCTAGGAATCAAAGTTGAGAGAGAAGAAGATGGTTCTTTTCTTGTAAGTCAAAAGCAGAAGGTTGTTGAACTGATTGGCAATCTCGAGATGCAAGAAGCACATCTAGTTGCCACATCTATGCACACTGACTTCTCAAAGAATCAAGAGGATTCAATTCTTTGCCTGACAACAATAAATACAGGTCAGCAATAGGTAGACTTACACCTGGCCACAACCTGCAGACTGGACATAGCCAATGCAGTGGGAATTCTATGCAGAATGGTGAATGCTCCCACTGAACATTACTGGGTGGGTGTGAAAACAGCAGTTTCCTATCTTAAAGGTGTGGGAATGCTGAATCCACCAAAAATACTCAACTCTAAGCCCCATAACCCTTTGTGGGAATGTTGAGGATAGTAGGAGAGGATATATGGATTAAATATTATCCTTCCTCACTCAAGCTAGTGAGCTAGTAGCAGAGCACATTCCCTTATATGTAGCAGGAAGCAACCGTATTTTTCGCTCTATAAGACGCACTTTTCCCCACCTAATAAGTAAGGGGAAATGTGTGTGCGTCTTATGGAGCGAATGCAGGCTGCGCAGCTATCGCTGAAGCCAGAAGAGCAAGAGGGATCAGTGCGCACTGATCCCTCTTGCTCTCCTGGCTTCAGCGATAGCCCCGCAAAGCCTCCTGAGCACAGCTGGAGTGCTCCTGCCTCTTCGCCCAAGAGGCTTTGTGTTGCTTTCTTGTTTCTTGTTTTCTGCCTCTAAAAACTAGTTGCGTCTTATGGTCGGGTGTGTCTTCTGGAGTGAAAAATACGGCAGTTGATAGATTCATTAGAAACATTTGAGTTAGGCAATCCAGTCTGGCTTGGGGTGCAGTATCACTATGTTCTGGACGGTGCCAGGGAAGAGGCAGAGGCTGGACGCGGCGCCTCCCGGCATCAGCTCACCACCCTTGCCCACCTCCGCCATGCTGCACCAAAGCAGCGCTGTGCCCGGAGCCTCCACCTGCAGTGGCCACCATGGCACGAAGTGGCCAGCTGAGCCAGGAGTCGCCGTGTCCAGCCTCCACCTCTCCCCCACCAGAGGATCTGCCCTCCAGCCGCTGCCCGCCTCCTCCAGCCCCGCAAACCTGGGCGCAGCGCCGTCCTCCTCCCTAAGAAAGGTCAGCAACTCTGGGAGACGGGGGGGGGGGCAGAGGGATCTTTGCATCACGGCATCAGATATGCTTAAGACGGCCACCCTGATTGGCTTGTTGCCACACAAGAGAGATGACTGCAGGTATACTGACCAAGCCTCTACTGACAGACAGTTTGCAGAATGTTTGAGTGAAGATGAGTTTCTGGGTGGTTTCATAAAAGTGTATATGAATGTATGTTGTTTTGCTTGAGAAGGGGTGTGTAGGATATTTACAATGCAGTCAAAACAACAATTCATATTTGCTAGATAGGCACATGATAGGAGCTGAAGAGAGTTTGGAGCTCACAGATATTTCCTGTAAGTTTGCTAGAGAGAACTGTGAGAGCCACTTCCACTGTGCCCTGTCGGGGGGGGGGGGGCGTAACCATATATAAACTCATTGCCAAGGCAAAAATGTGAGAACATCTGCCTGTCTGGGCTCCATTGCTCAGACACCACCTTAATCTAGACTAAAGTAGGTCTAAAGCTGCTGTATCTCTTACTCATCAACAAATATTCTGAGTAAATAATTGTTATTTTTACCTTTTCCAATATAATATGTATGATTATTGTTTTAAAGGAGAGGGGAAAGACCAAGATAATCCAATCTGCTTTACAGCATCCTGGATTACTTAATCTAAGAGGCTAAAACTAACCAATCTAAGGTTCCCTTTTAATCTGCAATGTGATGCACTCTTCTGAATTCACAAACGTGACAAAGGAAGGATAATATCTAATAAATACATATTCTCCTACCATCTATACACATGTCTATATTTCCGAGGTAATCGTCTCAACGGTCTAACGGCTTCTCTTGTTACAAAGTTATAGCTACCATTTACCTCTAATTTGAATCCATAAGTTTGGATCCTACCCTCTAGAAAAGCAGAAAATGAGATTGCACCATCGTGCATCCCTTCAGACATCCGTTCAGATATTTGAATACAGCCCAAGTAATTGCCAAAGATTTGGATGGTGCTACTACCCAATAAGTAGAAGATGTGCATGAAAGAGAGCCAGGATCCAGTCCAATTTGGTACAGTACTGATTTCTAAGTGTTCAGTGCATGTATTTATTTTATTTTTGTATTTCCTAGATTTGAATCCTGTGTTACTTCAAGGAGTGAAAGCATCGTTCCTGTTTTGCAGGAGGTTGGACTAGATGACCTTGTAGAGTCCCTTCCAACTCTACAATGCTATGATTCTACATAATTCTCTCCACCTCAGTTCTACTCTCACAACAACCCCTCAAAGTAGGTTAGATTGAGAGAAACTGCGTCAAGGTCACGGGCAAGCAGGGATTTGACCCTGGTCTTCCTAGACCAGCACTCTGACCATTGCACCACACTACCGCTCAAGAAGCGCCTCTGAACAATGGAGACTTCTGTGTGCTCCTGCCTCGGAGCCAGCTGTTCTAAAGAGTGATGCGTCTAGAAGGAGCAGTTATTGCGAGCAAATATTCGCCAGCTCCGTTTTTGTTTGTCCGTTTATTTCTAATTCAAATGGGGGTTGTGGCTGTTACTACTGAGGAAGCTTGGGTGGGCTCGAGCGGATAGCCCCCCAGGAATCGACAGGAGATGGGGAAATTGTCCGAGCGCATCAAGAGCCTCTTCATTCGACTTCTGAAGCTATTGGCACACACTTCCATCGGGGAGGGAGCGTTTCGATGCCCCTAAACCCCACCAGCTCTCCGTACTAGAGCACCTGCGTCGAAGGCGCAAGGTCTCTGGTTCAATTCCCGGGAGGGCGGGAGTGTTCTACCCAGCGCCCCTCTTTGAAAGCGCAGAGAAGAATTGCCGGATAGCGGAGAGAACACCCAGGTAGATCGATCAAGGATCTGGCCCTCCGTGTAAACTTGCTTTTTGCACGAGACACCTGTCGGGGCCAGAATCAGGGCCGCCCCAGCGGATACGGCGCCCATGCAGCCTTTATGAGAGGAAGTTTGATACCGAGTCATTGTCTCTGACTGGCTGCGCTTGAGTGGGACGGACCTGTCCGTGTGGGGCGGGTTAGACCAGCCAGGCAGACTTTGCTTGCTGGAGAGAGTCGGTCAGTCAGTTCTTCGAGGTGAGCCCAGCTGTGAGTTGCGCCGCCATGAAGTGTGTTCTGCTCTTCGCTCTTCTGCTGCTGCTGCGCCTTCTGCCTTGGGGCGAGACCCAGATCGCGGTCCCTACTCCCAACAAAGACGCCCGGCCGCTGAGCAAGACCAATGGATCGACGTGCGCCAAGTGGCTGTACGGGACCGTGCCGCCGCAGGTGGAAGCTTTCCAGTGCGCGGGGCAACCCGACGGCGCCGAAGTCAAGTTCTGCTGCGGGACCTGCGACCAGACGCGCATTTGCTCCTTCGAAGAGCTCGCCGAGGGCTCCCCAGCGCGCCCCACCGACGGCAAACCGGAGCCGTGCCCTCCAGTGCAATGTAAGGCAGCCACCTACTTTCGCATCTTTTGCCACCTCCGGGGGGACACTACTTGAGCCTCATAGGCTTAGCCAGTATTTTTGTTAGGGGGCGCAGACCTCAGATTTGTTAGTATTTGTATTAATTTTGATTAATTGGGGAGGCAGCTGCCCCTGGGGCCCCTTGGCTGCGCCCATTGTGCGCCTCATTCTGAAAGCGAAACTGCTGCTTTCTCTTTTTTGGACACGGGTCTCCCGCTCCCCTTTCGGTCTATTTATGTCTTCCCCGCTCATGATCTTGCGGTGAAGCGCAGAGGTGTACACTGGACGAGGAGAGCACCTTCGGTGCCCCTTCCGCCTCCCCAAGAAGGCTGCGCGTTTTCGCTTGGGAAGGGTGGCTGGGAACGGGAACTCCATTAGGGTGAAGTCCAGTGCGCAGAAGGCTTGCGGGGAGGGCAAGAAGGGCTTCGAAGGTGCTTCAGGGGGGTCGTGTGGGCCCAGTCTTAGGCTGCGCTAAGACGTCTTATGGTGCTGTGAGAAATTCGTTGGTTTTTAACGCGGCAGAAGACTCTAGGTTGGCACGGACGGGCAAGATTTGTATGGGGGCGGGCGGGAATTCTCCCAACGAAGTCCAGGGTGTCCTGTTTTCTAGGTTGCTTCGGTCCCAGGGAGTCTTCTCAGCCGAGTGCAGTCAGGCTCCATTAAGGATATTGACTCCTGAAGTTAGAGATGGGGGAAATTGTTGCAGTGTGAGATAGTTTGCCTAAAGATGCTAGCCATACCACCCCTCTCCGGATTTTTGGTTAAAATCCCTTGCTCCATTCCTGGAGAGTCCAGTTTGTCCCGTTGAGCAGAACAATCGAGCAAATGGGTAGCAGAACAAGCACTGATCAATATCTTTCTTTTGTTTCAGACTGGCTGTTGGTGACCGTTTTTTGTGTTGGAGTTCTTGCTACTGTGATATTCTACTGGGGTTTTTACCGCCCTTGCAGAAGATTCTGGCTTACGGAGACAGTCACCTTTGAAGTACCAGAGGAGATCGAGGGAGAGAACGGCTCTTCTGTGAAACCCCGTGAAACCTACACCAGATTGGATCAGCTATTGCCTGTTGGTGCACTGGGTCCTCCAAGTCTCCATGACGCTCCTGCTTCTACCTCCAGCGATGCCCCCAGTGTGCAGCCTCCAGCTCCCCCCAGCGATGCCCCCAGTGTGCCGCCTCCAGCTCCCCCCAGCGATGCCCCCAGTGTGCAGCCTCCAGCTCCCTCCAGCGATGCCCCCAGTGTGCCGCCTCCAGCTCCCCCCAGCGATGCCCCCAGTGTGAAACCTCCAGCTCCCCCCAGCAATGCCCCCAGTGTGCCGCCTCCAGCTCCCCCCAGCGATGCCCCCAGTGTGAAACCTCCAGCTCCCCCCAGCAATGCCCCCAGTGTGCCGCCTCCAGCTCCCCCCAGCGATGCCCCCAGTGTGAAACCTCCAGCTCCCCCCAGCAATGCCCCCAGTGTGAAGCCTCCAGCTCCCCCCAGCAAAGCACCCAGTGTGAAGCCTCCAGCTCCCCCCAGCAATGCCCCCAGTGTGCAGCCTCCAGCTCGGATGCCTGGGAATGCGGCCGTCGTGTGGTTTTCAACAGGGCTTGTCCCAATTCGGATGGAATCTCCTCCCCCGCAGCGGAACCGGGGCCGCCGAAGACCCCTGACTCGCCCCGAAAACTAGGAGATCCTTCTCTCAGTGAAGTGCTTAGGGTTCCCTGCCAAAGCAGAGTAGCTTGATAAAATCAGGGACTGCTTTGTAGAATCAGGGACTGCAGAAGAAATGAGGCAAATTATCAATAAAAATGTGTGTTTTTCAACCTGGTCTCTTCAATTCCTGCTTTCCATCTTCTGATTAAATTTGCAGCTGGTACTTGATATGTTGTGGCCCAAGGTTTAGCTGCCTCCATTAGTTCTGTAGCCCTGATTAGAACCCACAGATTAAATTCAATTTGCTTTCTATTATGCTTATATTTTACCCTTCCTCCAAGGAGCCTTGTAGGTTAGATGGCGAGACTGTGAGTGTCCTGATGGCCCAAGGAGTGCCATGGAGAAGGAGGGATTTGAACCCTGCTCTCCCCATCCTTAGTCCAACACTCTTGCCACTACCCTATACTTTGTTGTAATAAGGTGTTTTTATCATTATGTCACGTGCTTTAAGTGTGCATTTAAAGTGCACTGAAAAGCTTGTTGTGGCTCAGCATGTTGCATCACTTTGTTTGTTTGACTTTTCCTATTGGAGGCTTGTTACCTGCTCTATATTGGCACAAGCCGGGGGTATGTCTTATGGGAGGGTATTTTTTTCTTTTGCCTTATGATAGTCTATGAGGTTTCCTTAATCTTTCATTGTATAACCATTTCTGTGTATGACTCCTGCAGAGGCAAATCAGGAAAGCCCGGACGGGTCCTGAATCATTTGCTTCTTGAATGCATAGAATCATGTTTGTATCATTTGTCAATGTATCCACCAAATAATCAATAAAAATGTGTTTTTTGCAACCTGGTCTCTTCAATTCTAGTTTTCCATCTTCTGACTAAATTCTATTGCAGCTGGGATTTGATATGATGTGGCCCAGCAGTATAACTGCCTTCATTAGATCTCTAGCCTTGATTAGCTCCGAAAGATGCAATTCTATTTGCTTTCTATTATGCTTATCTTTTACCTTTACTCCAAGGAGCCTTGTAGGTTGGATGGCGAGACTGTGAGTGTCCTGTTCTTGCCCAAGGAGTGCCATGGAGAAGGAGGGATTTGAACCCTTCTCTCCCCATCCCTAGCCCAACACTCTCACCACTACCCTATACTTGATTAAGGACCCTAAACCAGCGGTTCTCAACCTGTGGGTCCCCAGGTGTTGTTGGACTACAACTCCCATCATCCCTGAGCTCTGGCCTTGCTAGCTAGGGATGATGGGAGTTGTAGTTCAACATCATCTGGGGACCCACAGGTTGAGAAAGACAGCCCTAAATAGTCACAGGTCACCCTGGTGATTGTCTCAGGCAGAGATTGTAGGCTGGCTTGTGGAACTGGTGGAAGGGTTTTGGGTGCTCTCTCTCTCTGCTCCCTTCGTGCCCTTCACAAATAACCCAGAGGTGCATTTTAAATAAAAGCACACCTTCTACTCACATAAAAACACCAGGCAGGCCCCACAAATAACTCAGAGATGCATTTTAAATAAAAGGACACATTCTACTCATGTAAAAACATGCTGAGCCAGATTGTGGAACTGGTGGAACTGGTGGGAGGGTCTTGGGTGCTCTCGCCCTTAATGTTCCTGTTTCTCTCTCTCTGCTCCCTCCTTGCCCTCCATGAGGTGGGGCCTTAGGATACTGATAGGCAGTTCACCCCACTTTTCAGGGAACAGAATGTTTTAAATCTCCCCTCCCTCTTCCACAATTCTGATGGAAGTACCCCCCCCCAAAAAAAAGCTTCAGTCATCATAGGAATCATGGGGAGGGAAGATTCAACCAGCTGAGGTAGCATCACTCAGCAAGGAAAAAGAGATGGGGGGAGGAGGAGGGGAAGAAAAGCGTGAAGCATCTCTGATTCTACCCTTTGCCGAGAGATTACTCCAAGAGAATCCAGCCCACTCCTCTTCTCACTGCCACACTTTATTCAAGTCCATAGCACTGTGTGTTGGCAGGGCGCAAGCACAGCATGGGGGCATTCCAAACCTCAGCCAGGGGAGCATCATGACAGAGCAGCATATCCAAATTGCTCTGCCAGTCTGGAGCCCAAGCCAGGCCAGATACCATCATATGATGGCTTCACCCATGAAGCAATTTGCCCCTCTTGCCCCTCCCCTTCTGCTGCTGTTCCTGCTGGCATGAGCAGCAGGACTACAAATCCAGTGGTGGCCCTGCCATTTCCTCAAGCTCTGAAGCTCCCTTTGGATTGCAGAGTAGAGAAGTTACAAAGGCCACATGCATAGCCTCTTCACCTATAATGCCTAGTAAAAAGGCTTCTGGTTTTTTAACAAATGTATTTTTAAACATTTTCTTAAGTTCATTATATATCATTTCCCAGAAAGCCTTTACCAATGTACATGTCCACCACATATGGTAAAAAGTATTCTCTTTCTCTTTACATTTCCAACACAGTTTAGAACTTGTTTTGTACATTTTAGCAATTTTATTCGGGGTTAGATACCAATGGTGCATCATTTTCATATAATTTTCTTTCAGCGAACAGCAGGCAGTAAATTTTATTTCCACTTTCCATAACTTTTCCCAGGATGAAAGTTGGATATTATATCCAAAGTCTCTAGCTCAATCTTGATCACGATCTCAATGGGACAGAGAGCCCATGGTTTGCATTCACCCCAAGCATCTCAACTCAGAGTAAGAAGTGGATATTATCACATTATGCTGCTTGTGGGTTCAGCACCACTCATTCAGGAAAGCTTTTGCAAGCCTACAAAAATAAATTCCTGTTATCAAAATGCCAGCCTATATCCCTTCCCACACTTTAGTACAGATCTACCTTTTTCAAGAGGAAAAACAATAAGTTAAGAAAGTCTAACGCCAATGACCTTTTTTGACATGCCAGGGACCCATTGCAACATTAAACCCTCGAGTGGGAACATCCTCTAGTGCACTCCTGACCCCCTGCCTTCCAGTACACCACCTTTGGCAAGCCTAATGTGAGACCTCCTCTTAGCCTCCTCACTCCACTTCATAGGCCATTCTTACCAGGGACAGGCCCTCCTGCTCCCTTGCCAGAGGCAAAATGGAAGAGTGCCATCTCACCCGGCCACTGGCTCTTCACTGTCCCACTAAGGGTGGGGCTGCATGGCTGCAGCATCAGCTTCTGGGTTCAGGGGGTGGGAGAAGTGGTAGCAGGTTCCGGGTTCCAGCAAGATCTCTGAACTCACCTGCCTGGGTGTGAACTCCCCTGAAAAGAGGGGACTTCCCACTGCAAAATATACTTAGAATGCACACTTGTGCAAAGGCAGATAGTCCTTTAATAATATGATATTATTACTCAGAAGCAGTTCTGAAATGGGCCTCCTAGTTGTATATGGTTACAGCCCAGTGGTATCCATTTCTGCTCAATGATTTTAATGGTGTTTATTTCCAAGGAAGTGAAAGAAGCACATAGAATCATACACTGGTGGAGGAACAGGGGTGCGGAGGCAATGCACTGCCCCCGGCACCACTATTCTGGTAGGGTGCCATTGCAGCGCCCCCCGACATGTGTTGTAAACCCCCACGTGTGCCGGGCGCTACGCCCCCACAGGCGGCACGCCACACCCCCAGAATGTGTGCCACGCCCCTGCGGGCAGTGTGCCACGCCCCCATGATGCACGCCGCGCCCCCGCCTGCTCTCCGCCCCCAGTAGCGGAGCATGCAGCTTTGCCCCTGGAATCATATGAATCAGCCGGGACCCTGTGATTATCTGAGGCCCTTCTTTGTGTGCCTCCTTCACAAGAGGTCTGGAGGGTGGCCTTTTTCTGCATGGCTGTCCATTTGTGGGATGCTCTCCCCAGGGAGGCTCCCCTGGGGCCTTCCATACGTATCTTTAGGTGCCAGGAAAAAACATTTCTCTAGGGCCAGGCCTCTGGCTAATAAAACATTCTATGGCCTTTTAAACTGTGTGTTTGGGACAAGGGTTATTGGCTTGTGTTTTTTTCAGTATTTCGTGTTCTCATTTTGTATTTTTATGTTGTGAACTGCCTTTTGATCATTGAATGAATAACTGAATACAAGTCTAATAAATAATATAAATAACTAGAATCATAGGATTATAGAGTTGGAAGGGACCCCAAGGTTCATCTAGCCCAATCCCCTACAATGCGCATGCATGTTTACTCTGGAATAATCTCAAAAGGTATGGTTAGGTTAAGGTGGCTGGGGGCCCTGGTGAGGTTCTCATAATAAGGCTACCACTTCCCACAAAGTCAGATACAAATGTGATTCTTTTAGCCAAGTGCTTCATTACTCAGTATATCTTATCTTCAGAGTAAGCGTATGTTGGCTGTTAACAGTTATGTGCTTGCTTCTGAACTAGTTGAAACAATCTGGAGCTGGCATACCTCCACAAACCTGGGCCAGAGGTGAGATAATTCTCCAATTCAGCCTCTTTTTTTTGTTTTTGTTGGCAGAGAACTGTTCAGAAGAGAAAGAGCCATCTGCAAAGGCTTCCCAGTTTTTGGAATCATTCAGTGGCCCATATTTAAAGATCTATGTTGGGACTTGCATCCTAACCTTCTGCTTCTCACTGGAAGAGTCTCATATAGGTCACCCTTGATGCCCTGCCAAAGGCAAGCCATCAGTGCCTGTGAGGTGCCTCAATCACCATGGCAACATGAGAAAGGGCCTTTTTTGCAGCGGCTCCCTGCTTCTGGAATGCTATCCCGAGGGAGGCTTGCCTGGCACCATAATTTATCTCTATCTCTATCATCTCTATCTCTATCATCTCTATCTCTATCTCTATCTCTATCTCTATCTCTCTATCTCTCTATCTCTCTATCTCTATCATCTCTATCTCTATCTCTAGGCCCCCAGCAAAAACATCCCCTCATAACCAGGCCTTTGGACTTCAATAATCTGTAGCCTTTTAGAAATGGGCAGCATGTTTTATGTATGGGCATAGGCCGGGGGGGCAGGGGGGAAGCTGCTCCCTGCCTACCTTCCCAACATAAAGCCTGCCCCCTCAGGCTTTAACGTATTTCTTTTTCCTATTGGTTTTGATGTCTCTTTGGTAGGGATGTCTGTCTGGCTTTAAATTGCTTTGGAATACTCTGGGTAAATACTAAGAAATTCATATTTAATAATAATAATAATAATAATAATAATAATAATAATAATAATAATAATATTTCCCAAGCTGGCATGGGTGGTCAGCATTATTCTGCTTACAGCACTGCAGCTCCTTTGGAACAGAAGGAAAAAGTAGCAACCTTGTGGATTTCAGAGATCAGAAGTGGAGAACGGGCCTTCCTCTTGTCACTGGACTACAGCTCCCATAAGCCCTGACCACTGATAATGCTGTCTGGGGATAATAGGAGTTGGAGTTCAACAACACAGGCTAATCATCCTTGGATGAAGGTCTACTGAATAAATGGCACAACTTCTCCGCACTCTGTTATTGCACACTTAGATCAAGTTATTTTTCTTCTTATGTAAACCTATTTGAGGACACTTGGTGATAAAAATAGATATATAAACTCTTTAAATAAATTGATAAGTTAAATAATGATACCTGCACTCACTTGGCAAATGCAGTAGACTAGGGTTTCTGCTGATCAAGTGGGCTGTGCTCTCCTTCTTATGCTTTTAAGAGGAGTGCAATATCTAGACATTGCTAGGTGATGATACGTATCTTCACCTGGTGTTGTTAGTTAATTAGTTAGCTTAAAATTTGTGAATCACAGGATTAGCTAAAGGCAGAGGAGTATGACTGGCCATCTCATTTGGGTCTTGCCTGCCGCATCAAGTAAAACCATGCTATCATAATCTAGCAAGCAAGCCACATCTTTCACATCTCTTCTGACACAAGGCTTTCCAATGGATTCAGTTCACCCATCCATTTGACACTCAACTCTCTAGCATTCTAATGTAATAAAGGGATATCACCATTGTCACTACATATGCAGGGTGTTCCCTGTTCAAAATTATGGTCTCTCTCTCAATGACCCTCTCCCTAGTTTTTCTATTCCCCACAAAACATGGAATAGGCTCAGTCCTCATTGGGTTGTTGTAAAGAATGGAGTGCCTCTCAAAAAAAAAAAATCCCCTTTCACTTTTATTTTAGGTGGGCTTAATTATCTTTTCCTGTTTTATGTTTCCCTCTTAACAGGGAAATCACTCTCAGGCTGTTTAGTAAACAAGGTTTACTCACTAATCAAAGTCTTGTCACGATTTAACAGATACAGTGGTACCTCTAGATGCGAACGGGATCTGTTCCAGAGCCCCGTTCTCATCTAGAAGCAAACGTAACCCGCGTCTGCACGTGCGCGGGTCACGTTTCGGCGCTTCTGCGCATGTGCATGATGTCATTTTGAGCATCTGTGCATGCGCAAGCGGCGAAACCCGGAAGCAATGCACTCCGTTACTTCCGGGTTGCCGCGGAGCACAACTCGAACACGCTCATCCCAAAGCACATTCAACCCGAGGTATGACTGTACAGTGATGAAAACCAGGAAGGCAATAATCTTTAAATGTTACAGATACCCATAGGTAAAGGTAAAAGGACCCCTGACCATTAGGTCCAGTTACGACCGACTCTGGGGTTGTGGTGCTCATCTCGCTTCATTGGTACAGCTTCCGGGCTGAAATATACTCAGAGTCGCAAAGTGATTTCATGCTCTTTATTCAGCTCATAGTGGTGAGGAGGAATGAATGTCCCCTCAAAGTATCTGCTTATATACATTATTTACACAATGGGCTGCACATGATTGGCTAATTCCGGAATTCTACTGTAAGCCAATCAGGTTGTGGATTCACTTCTATCTGGAGCATGATTGGGTGGTTTCTGCCAACCAGTCATACTGCTGCATTGTTCTAGGACCAATCAGACTGCTGCATTCTGAATCCTATTGTTCTAGGACCAATCAGACTGCTGCAGTTTGGATCCTATTCAACTCAGTACATAACACCCCTCCCCTCTAAGTTCCAGTCCTGCCCGGGAGGTGGCATTCATAGTCCTCAAGGTACGCCGGCGGCCTACGTGTGCGTTGCGGCCTTGGGTGTTCCCTGGTCCGGGGTTCAGGTTCTGGCTCGTGTTCCAAGGATGCTGGCTGTGATGGGGCTGTTTGGTCTGGCGCAACCGGCTCGCTCAGTCGTGGTTCTGGTTCCGGTGTCCTTTCGGCCTCACGGGTCCTATCTGTATTTACTGATTCTGCCTCTCCTGCTTGCCCCTGCTGCTCTATGGGCCTCACTGCCCCACTGTTCCCTTGGGACTCCTCTGACCTGTCCTCCTCCTCCTGGTTTTCTGCCGGGAATCATTGCCGTATCTGGTCGCAGTGGCGGTGCCAGCATTGCCCCCCATCTGTTAGCACCTCGCACGACACGGGGCCAGTGACCCTGGTGACTGTGGCGCGTACCCATGCAGGGCCTGCCCCAAAATTCTTTGCGTACACTGGGTCCTGGGCCTCGAAGGTCCGGGGGTTCCTGCCTTCCCCCACCACTACCTCATCCTGAGCTCTATCGGGGTGAAGGCGGTCCAATCTGATTGCAAGGCGCCGACCCATTAGTAGTTCAGCAGGGCTCCAGCCAGTCGTTGAGCTGGGGGTGCTGTGCTGTGCTAGAAGGAATGTGGCAAGGCGGTACTCCCAATCCCCTTGCATCATGCAGCGAAGGGTGTCCTTGGTGATCCGCACCATGCGTTCTGCTTGGCCATTGGTGGCAGGGTGGAATGGTGCCGAACGGATGTGGCGGATGGCGTTCTGCGCTGTGAAGGTTTGGAATTCTCCTGACGTAAATGCAGTCCCGTTGTCTGAGACGAGAGTGTCAGGGAGCCCGTGGGTTGCAAACAGCCTGCGTAGTACCCGGATGGCTGCAGACGTAGAAGTGGACGGTACCAGTGCGACTTCCAGCCATTTGGTGTAGGAGTCCACCACTATGAAGAATGTTTTCCCCTGAAAGGGGCCAGCGAAGTCCACATGCAGGCGTGACCATGGTGCTCGGGCGGAGTCCCAGGACTGGACTGGGGCCCTTGGGGGATCTGGGCGGGATTCTTGGCAGGCCTGGCAGTGTTTGACCCAGGCCTCTATCTCTCCGTCGATCCCCGGCCACCACACATAACTCCTGGCAAGGGCCTTCATTCTTACTACCCCTGGGTGTGTCTCGTGTAGGGCTGTGAGGACCCTTTTGCGGAGGGGCTGGGGAACAACAACCCTGCTTCCCCATAACAGGCACCCCTTGTGGGCCAACAGTTCATGTTTGCGGGTTGTGTAGCCGGCGAATTCTGGCCCGGGGCTGCTGCTGGGCCATCCCCTCCACACCCAGTCCAGGACCCGGGAGATGACCCTATCTTTCTTGGAATGGTGTGCAACTTCTTGTGCCTGAATGGGGCGCTCGGGAAGCAGCTCCAGGCTCATAACCTCTTGTGCAGGTGCTGGGTCGGGGCCTGTTTCCGGTAGTGGTAGCCTGCTGAGGGCGTCCGCATGGCCCATCGCCTTCCCAGGGCGGTGAATCAGTGCATACTGGTAGCTGGCAAGGAAAATTGACCACCTGAGGACGTGAGGAGACAGCACTTGGGGGGTCTGCTTTTCGGGGGCAAACAAGCCAAGCAACGGCTTGTGGTCAGTCACCACGGTGAAGGGCCGCCCGTACAAGAAATCATGGAATTTTTTTACTCCCTTCATGATTGCCAGACCCTCCTTGTCGATTTGCGAGTAGTTCCGCTCGGTTGCGTTGAGTGTCTGGGAAAAGTATGCCACCGGTACCTCTCTTCCATCTGGGAGTTGGTGTCCCAGGACAGCGCCAATGCCATAGGGCGAGGCGTCGCATGCTAGCACCACCGGCAGCCTCTCGTCGAAGTGTGCCAAGACCGAGTTTGAGACAAGCAAGTCCTTGACTGCCTGGAATGCGGCCTCCTGGCGCTGGCCCCACACCCAAGGGGCCCGCTTGTCCAGGAGTCTGTGTAGGGGCTCCGCTACCGCCGCCTTGTGGGGAAGGAAGGAATGGTAAAAGTTCAATAGTCCCAAGAAGACCTGAAGTTCAGTCTTGTTCTTGGGCGCTGGGGCATCACAAATGGCCCGTACCTTGTCCCCAGTCGGGTGGACCCCTTTTGCGTCCACCATAAATCCCAGAAAGTCCACCTGAGGCACTCCTAGTAGACATTTTTCCCGCTTCACCTTGAGACCCGCCGTCTGGAAACGGTGCAGAACAGTGCGGAGGCGGTCCTCAAACTCCTCTGGTGTGGGCCCGGCAATCAACACATCATTGAAGAAGGGGGTGACACCAGGAATCCCTTTAAGTAGAGAGTCCATTAGATTCTGGAATATGCCTGGTGCCACGCTGACACCGAATTGCAGCCGCTTTACCCTGAACGCTCCTCTGTGCGTCACAATCGTCTGTGCCTCTGCTGTGGCCTCATCTACTGGCAGCTGTTGATATGCTTGGGCCAAGTCCAGCTTGCCAAAAATTTTTGACCCAGCCAGGGTGGCAAGGACATGGCTGACCACTGGCACTGGGTATGCATGGGCCGTGAGGGCCTTGTTTATGGTACATTTGTAGTCTGCGCAGATGCGGACCGAACCATTAGGCTTGACGGGTGTGACGAGTGGGGTTTCCCAGGGGGCATTAGGCACCGGCTCCAGCACTCCTTGCTCCACGAGTCGGTCCAATTCCTCGTCTATACGGGGTTTCAGGGCGAACGGGACCCGGCGGGCCTTGAGCCTGACCGGTCGTACTGCGGGGTCAAGCTGTAGAGCAATGGGGGGGCCATATACTGTCCCAATTTCCCATCAAAAACCCCCGGAAATTCCTTGCATATGGCGTCCACGTCCACTTGTAAGCTCGTGCGGTTCACCCCAGTGACAGCTAGCCCCAGTGGTCCAAACCATGCCAATCCCAGTAAGCTAATGTAGGGGCCCTTGACCACAAGCAAGTCCAGTTGCCGCGTCCGCCCTCAGTATTGCACCCTGAAGGTCCCCACCCCCATTGTGGGGACCTTACGTTTCTGGAAGTCCCGGAGGGTGAATGGGGCCGGCCTGAGCTTGGGACCCCCAGTAGGACACAGTTTCCTTCAGGTCCTTGCCGAGATTATGGATAGAGTTGAACCCGTGTCAAGCTCCATGCGGCATGGGGCCCCCTCTACATAAATTTTCTCTACGTTGGGGTGGGGCAACTGGTATACCTGGAAGTCCGTGAGCTCCGTCGAGTTGCCTTGGTGCGTTGGGCCCCGGGACCTGGGGCTCTTGGATTGGTCATCTGATGCCTGGCGTCGGGTGAGCCGAGCCCGACACACCCGGGCGATGTGTCCCAATTTTCTGCACTGCCTGCACTCTGCGTTGCGGAAACGGCAGGTCCTCCTCTCGTGACTTTCTCCACAGCTTGTGCAGTTCCCTCCTTCTCGTCGAGGCAGCTGTGGTATGTGGGCTGCTTGAGTGCGCTGCTGTCCTCGGTGCACCTCCTCCCGGTTGGATCCTGAGTCGTCGGTGAGGTCTTCGTGGTGGACCCTCGGTTGGGACGGCTGGCTCGGCCGTGCCTCTTGCGTCAACCTCTCAGCAGCTTCCGTTGCCAGGGCCTCCTCCAGAGCGACCTGGAACATTAGGTTCTTCTTAGCGTAGAGGCGTCGTTGCAGCTTCTCATCCTTCAGGCCACCGACGAGGCGGTCACGAAGCATGTTCTTCAATTCTGAGAAGTTGCAGAACCGGGCGGCTTGGCGGAGAGAGGTCACAAACCCAGTTATGGTTTCCCCAGGGGCTTGCCGCTTTGCGTAGAAGGCATTTCGACGAGCCACCACTGAGGGCTGTGGCGAAAAGTGCCCCTTCAGCTGTTCCATTATTGTTTTATATGGAACAGTAGCAACGTCTTCAGGCGCAAGGAGAGCCCGGGCGATTTCAAATGTCTCCTCTCCGCAGACGCTGAAGAATATTGCCCTCTTCTTGGCGTCTTCTTCCTCGGTGACCCCTTTGGCTTCTAGGAGGAAGGTGAAACGGGAGGCGTACGCTTCCCAGTCTCCAGATGCTGGGTTGAACGGCGAGAAGCTGCTGTCGGTTGCCATTCTGAGTTCCTTGTGTCCCGGAGCTGAAGCCTGGATACACGGTGCGAGGCAGCGGTGCGGCAGGTGGCGGTGCTGCGGTGCTGTGTGTGGCAGTCAGCTCAGCGGGATCCCACCTTCGTCGCCAGTGAAATATACTCAGAGTCGCAAAGTGATTTCATGCTCTTTATTCAGCTCATAGTGGTGAGGAGGAATGAATGTCCCCTCAAAGTATCTGCTTATATACATTATTTACACAATGGGCTGCACATGATTGGCTAATTCCGGAATTCTACTGTAAGCCAATCATGTTGTGGATTCACTTCTATCTGGAGCATGATTGGGTGGTTTCTGCCAACCAGTCATACTGCTGCATTGTTCTAGGACCAATCAGACTGCTACCTTTTGGATCCTATTGTTCTAGGACCAATCAGACTGCTGCAGTTTGGATCCTATTCAACTCAGTACATAACATGGGTCGTGTGGCCAGCATGACTAAGCCGCTTCTGGCGAACCAGAGCAACACACGGAAACGCCATTTACCTTCCCGCCGGAGCGGTACCTATTTATCTACTTGCACTGGCATGCTTTCAAACTGCTAGGTTGGCAGGAACTGGGACCGAGGAACGGGAGCTCACCCCGTCGCAGGGATTCGAACCGCCGACCTTCTAATCCTAGGCTCTGCGGTTTAACCCAAAGAGCCACCCGCGTCCTTTACACACACCCATAGTCTATAAAGGATTTGAAAATCATATTATAAGAGGGTCCTTGATTGAAGTATGGGAAAGATATAAAAATCTGTTGGAACAAAAAACCCCATATTGGTTATCACCGCTGGAAGCGATGAGTGTGAAGAAAGTCAATATGACAGGGGGTTGGGTAACATATGAGAAATTAATATGTAAAAGTGAAGGAAAATGGAAAATGAGACCATTTGAAGAAGTTAAGAATTATGTGAATGATTGGCTGCATTACTTTCAAGTTAATGAGATGTTTAGAAAAGATTTAAACCAAAGGGGTTTTGCTGATAAAGAATCCAATTTTCAGACAGACATATTAAACAATGATTATAAGATCTTAGCAAAAATGTATAAAATATTGCTGGAATGGTATACGAAGGATGAGGAGGTAAAATCAGTAATGATTGATTGGGCCAAAGATATAGGACATAACATACAAATGGAGGATTGGGAAAGACTCTGGAAAGATGGTTTAAGATTCACTGCATGTACTGCTTTAAAAGAAAATGTTATGAAAATGATGTATCGATGGTATATAACCCCCATAAAGTTAGCAAAAATGTATAAGACAAGTAACAAATGTTGGAAATGTAAAGAAAAGGAAGGTACTTTCTTTCATATGTGGTGGGAGTGTAAGAAGGTAAAATGCTTCTGGGAAATGATTTATAATGAATTGAAGAAAATGTTGAAATATACATTTACTAAGAAACCAGAAGCATTTTTACTAGGCATTACAGGGAATGAGATAAATAAGAAAGAGAAGAAGTTGTTTTTATATGCAGTGACAGCAGCAAGAATATTGATGGCTCAGAAATGGAAGCAAGAGGAGCTGCCTACGATAGAAGGATGGAGAACTAAAATGATGGACTATGCGGAATTGGACAGAATGACAGGAAGGATCCAGAATCGACGAGATCAAAGATTTACAGAAGATTGGGAGAAGTTTATTCAATATTTGCAAAAACTAAGTGATAACCAGATTACATTCGTAAGTTTTAAAGAAGCTCTGTGATGTGAAAATGTAACAATAAGTAAAAATAATGAATTGAATCTAATAGTTTTAATAACAAGGGGTAGGAATGTGTTAAAAGTGATAAAATGAAGGAAGCTCAGACAAATTGAGGGAAGTAAAAAATGGAATTAAGATGTAATTAAGAAGCTGAAATGTACAATTTTGTTTTTTGTATTTGTAAACCAATAAAAATATAATTTAAAAAAATACACACACCCATAGTCCAGTTCAAAATGAAGATTGGTCTTTGGGGGAGAGCAAAGATATGTTTTCCCCATCACAGGTAGGAAAAAGAGTGTGGTGATAGGAAGAAGCAGAGATTAAATTTCCCTTTCCCGCCACAAAAGTTTATAGGATGTGACATCATAGAGTCCTCTGTTTGCAACTATCTAGCAATCATGCATTTGTGATTTGGCCGCAAATTCTCCCACAAAACCCTTCTCAGGAAAACATTACATTGCATGCCCAATTTTATTATTTTTTTTTTTTTATAATATATTTATTAAAGTTTTCAAATAGAGCATATATTAGATAAGCACTTATCATTGTCCATTTAACATCTCTCAATTGTTACATGGGACTCCCCCACACCTCCCGCATACACTTACATCATTATTAAATTAGTTTCAAACAAATTATCATTTAATTCATCTTAATTAGTAATCTTAATTTGGTTTGACATATAATTCAACCTTAAATCTAATTTAATGGTAGACAATTGTCTGCACTGGCATCCAATTCAGCACTCAGCCAAATTACAATATTTTTGTAAATAAATCTTAAATTTCCTCCAGTCTTCTTCCATCCTTTCTTCTCCCTGGTCTCGAATTCTGCCGGACATGCCCAATTTTATTAAACTACCCAGAGTCCCATCTTAACTCAAAGGTTCTAGAAACTGTCTCTTGGTAGAGGTTTCATGAGAATATAAGCAGTCATTTTCTTGGTATGCCAATAGGTCAACTCAACAAGTCTATTCTGGATCGCCTCATGTACCAAGTGGTACTTTATTTTGATACATTTGGTTATTGAGTGGAACTTCTCACTGTGTGTTCACTTCAAACAGCTCTAGATGTCTTCCGTCAGTTAAAATGGCTTCTCTCAAACCAACACAAAGTCCTCAGTCAGTTGATCATTACAGGCAAGCTCTCTGCATGCTCCTATAGCTGCTACATATTCAGATTCTGTGGAAGAAAGAGCTACACAATTTTGTTGATAACTGCCCCAGTAAATGGGACCATTTCCATACCTAAAAACATAACCACTGTTGACTTATAGTCTTCAGCCCAGAAAACATCATCAGTGCAGGATTGCTGTCTGCTGGCAACTTAAGCTTACACTTCATAGTTCTTTCAGAGATCTGGCAACTTGTTTGACACCTGTCCAGTCCTTTTCAGTGGGAGCATTCATTTTCCTTCTAAGGATTCCCACTGCATCTATGATATCTGGTCTTGTAGTCTTGAAGTACCCACCTCCCCGCCCATCCAAGGCTAAGGACTTACCCAATGCCTAAACCACCTAAGTTGTGATGATTGCTATGAGGTAGGCAAAACCCTCAGGCCATAGCCAATTCGCCTGCTAGGTAAATTCCTACCTGACCCCGAATACAGCGACCACTACTACTATAGCAAGGCCAATCAATAAGTGAAATGCAAAGCTGATGGAGTCGGTGGGTGGATTGATGCAATAAGGAGAGCTGGGTGCAGGGGGCTGTTGTGAGCAATTTAAATCCCCAGGGAGCGAACCTGAGGGAAGCCTGATTGCTCCATCAGCCCCTCTCCACACAGTGTGCTCAGCTCTCTGAGCCAATCTGCCATTGACTAATTGAGAAAGCTGGCACAGAGCTGAAACTCACACCCCAGCTGGGATTAACTCCCCAATGCCCAGCTCTCCTGTGTTCTGCAGGTGAGTGGACTTATCAAGTACAGAGATTTCCCTCTTGCTGACCTGTACTGGTTGTTGACAGGCAATAAATAGTTCACATTCAACTTGATTCTTAAGATTAGAAAATCAGTAGCCATAAGTCTGGCAAGAGGATGGTTTAAGACTGTCAAGCGACCTTCTGCTGCTGGCTTAGAAGGAATGATCCGTCTTTCTCCCTTTCAATTTGGTTCCCTAGATATTAGGAGACCTTTCCAAGTTCTTTTTAAAAACAAGCTTTAATTGAAGCTTTTTCATGTTGCAATAAAATAAAACAACCTGATCTAAACAAAAACAAAGGGAGAAAGAGAAAAGACAATACAAAAGGAAGAACAAAAGGAAAATGGAAGGAAAAGTAAATAAGAGAAGAGGAAAAAAATTAAAAGGATTGCTGATTCTTTGTATGTAACTTACATACAAAAAATATTCAAAATATTCACCCTAGAATAACACTCAACTGATCTACTTTCTGTTAGGCAATATTTTCCCTATTTTCAAAACCAAACAGATTAATTCATTTTCCTTTCTACACCAAAAGGCCAAAAGGGGTTCTCTAATTATGATTATTAATGCACGTCAGCAATAGTTTTTCCTCTGAACATAGCAACATTGTCTGCAATGACTTCAAGAATCATTCCTCCATATTAAACAATAACAAGCCTTCCCATCTTTGTCTACACAGGTCTCTCTGCTGTGATCATTCCATGTCCTAAAAGCCTGTTTCAGTCCATATAGCCCCTTCTGAAGCTTACATACTAAACAGGCATCACTGGGTTTAACAAAACTCTTGGGCTGTTCCATGTAGATCTCCTCCTCTTAGATCTCCTCATGCAAAAATGCGGTCTTAATGTCAATGTGCCTCACTTCCATTTGCTTTGAAATTGCTGTGCTTAAAGTGTTCTGATAGTTGTGTATCTGACTACAGGAGCAAAGGTTTCCTCACAGTCTTCTCTATGCTTTTGCAAATAGCCATTCGTGACAACACTTGCTTTGAAGCGTTGAACTTCCCTTCTACACCTTGTTTTACTTGAAAAACCCATTTTCTGCTTATCACCCTCTTTCCAGGAAGTCAGTCAGTAAGGATCCAGATTTTTCTCTGGTGCACTGCATCTATTTCTTCCTGCTCAGCATCCTTTGATGGCTAAGCTTCGGTGGCTGGCATCTGCTCTCTCTCTTCCCAGGTAGAATGCTCTAGGGATTGTGCAGATCTTGCGGTCTAGGAGAATCTTGGTGGCTGCCCAGATAAATTTGTGAACATCATTCAGCTCCTCCATGATAATATGATAGCAACAAGCACAGATAACAATGGCTCTCAAAGTGAAACATTCACGGTGGGATCAGATGTTAAACAGGGTTGTGTTATCACCAATACTCTATTCATTATTTTCATTGCCATGATCCTACACTTTGTCGAAGGGAAACTCCCCACTGGAGTAGAAATCATATATCAAACAGATGGAAAGCTCTTTAATCTGAGCAGGCAGAAAGCAAAGAGTAAGGTTACCTTAACTTCTGCCATAGAGCTTAAGTATGCTGATGACAACGTAGTGTGTGCATGCTCAGAGGATGACCTCCAAACCATCCCAAATATCTTTGCAGAAGCTTACGAAAAGCTTGACCTATCGCTCTACATCCGAAAAACCAAAGTGCTGCACCAAAAAGTACAAAATAACTCCTCTGCAGTGCCACAAATCTTACTCAATGGTTTAACATTGGAAAATGTTGATCACTTCTCCTACTCGGGCAGTTATCTTTTCACAAGGGCCAACATTGATGCCAAAATCCAGCATCGCCTGAGCTCTGCACATGCAGCTTTCTCCCAATTGAAGTGCAGAGTGTTTGAGGACCGGGACATTCTCAGGGGAACCAAAATGCTTGTTTACAAAGCTATTGTACTGTACTACCAAACTTATTGTATGCTTGTGAAACATGGACCACTTATAAACGCCATCTCCAGCTCCTCGAAAGATTCCATCAACAGTGTCTCCAAAAATTTTTACTCATCACTTGGGAAGACAGGCAAACTAATACCAGTGTACTGGAAGAAGCAAAGATCACCAAAAGAGGTTTAAAGACTGTCTCAAGGCCAATCTTAAAAAATGTAGTATAAACACCAACAATTGGGAAACACTTGCCTGCGAGTGCTCCAATTGGAGAACAGCCTTTACCAAAGGTGTCATGGGCTTTGAAGACACTCAAACGCAGGACACAAGGGAGAATCATGCTAAGAGGAAGGCACACTTGGCAAATCCACACCATCATCAACTCTCACCCAGAAACCAATGCCCCCACTGTGGAAGGACATGTGGATCCAGAATTGGCCTCCACAGTCACTTACGGACTCATTGTTAAAACCGTGTTTATGGAAGACAATCTTACTCGGCTACGAGTGATCACAGGAGAAGAGGAAGAGGAGGAGGAGGAGGAGAAGGAGGAGGAGGAAGCAGCTAGGAGCCTGACCCTCTGCTTCTACTTCCTCTTCATGGCTCCATCTGGATGCTGTGACAATAGGAAACAGATCTGGACTGACATACAGTGGTATCTCGGTTTATGAACTTAATCCGTTCCAGAAGTCCGTTCTTAAACCAAAACCATTCTTAGACCAAGACGTGCTTTCCCTAATGAGGCCTCCCGCCACCAGCGTCCTTCCACAGTTCAGATTCTGTTTTTAGACCAAGGTAAAGGTCTCAAACCGGGACACTATTTCCGGTGTTGCGGAGTTTGTAAACCAAATCACTCTTAAACCAGACTGTTCTTAAACCGAGTTACTACTGTACAGTATACCTGTTTTGGGAAGCACCCGAGAGCTTGGGATTCTTCCTCTGGTTGCTCAGAAAGATCTATTGCAGTTCCTCTCTTATCAGCTTTGCACCATTCATCAAAATGAACTACATGTCTTACTTACACTGATCTCTCCCATCTTTAAGTCTAAAATTCTGTATCCTTTGCCTCCAGAAGCATATCCTACCACGATTCCTAGTGGTAGGAGTCTGGTTTTTGCCTATTGGGGGGGGGTCACATATGTTCTTGCATGCCAAAGTTCAAAAGCTGAGTGTTATGGGAATGTTGTGGGTAGCAGGAGAGGATATATTTATTAATATTATCCTTCCTAACTCACGCTAGCAAGTTTCTTCATATAGCAGAGTGCATTCCCCTATTACACAGCAGGAAACTGGTTGCAGACCCGTTAGAATCTCTTAAGTTCTATTATTCCTGGTTAAGATCCCTTGAATCCCTCCTAAAAGAATAAAGACACAACAGTCTTATTCATAAGTAACAAAAAGAAGTTTATTCACGATCAGCACAGTGTGATTCCTGAAGGCAGGCTTAAGGCTTGAGGTTACAAATATCTCCCATATGGGAGATAACCCAGGGACTGCTGGCTGAGAGCCAGCAGTATAGTCCAGGTGAAGCAAGAAGCAGGCAGGACAAAAAAGAAATAGGGGAAGAAGGAAGGTGGCTACATGACTTGGCCTTTTACCAGGTCTGGAAAGGTCCCACCTGCTTAGTCACATGCAAAAGAAGGATGCTCCAGCCAGGTGTAACAGGAAGTTCAACTGGCTGGACCAACCTCCCATGCATGTCCACTCTAGCAAAACAGGTAATGTTGTACTTAACTGCACCAGCGGGTTACATCCCACAAGTGTGTAGCTCCCTTAGTAGGCAGTACGTTTTGGAGGTACACTGCAGTGGATACTGTGTCTCCCCACATGTGTTTGGGGAGATTTGTATCACTTACCATGCATCTGAGAGAAAAAAATTCTATCTGCAACTGAGTTCTGTTGCAGGGTGTAGAGTGCACTCCTCAGCTGTGTAATGCCTTCCTCTTCTGAGAGGTTTCTCATGTGGTTTGAAGTGTACTCACCACCATCCATTGCTCATGGAAATGTTGGGTTTCCTCTGGAACTTGTTGTTCACCATGGTGAGGTATTTTCTCAACACCTCCATGGTTTCACATCTCTCCTTAAGAATATATGCAACATTTTATCTTGAGAAAGCATCTAAGAAAATTAGGTAAAGGGACCCCTGACCATTAGGTCCAGTCGTGGCCGACTCTGGGGTTGCGGCACTCATCTCGCTTTATTGGCCGAGGGAGCCAGCATACAGCTTCCGGGTCATGTGGCCAGCATGACTAAGCCGCTTCTGGCAAACCAGAGCAGCGCACGGAAATGCCGTTTACCTTCCTGCCGGAGCGGTACCTATTTCTCTACTTGCACTTTGACGTGCTTTTGAACTGCTAGGTTGGCAGGAGCAAGGACCGAGCAATGGGAGCTCACCCCGTCGTGGGGATTCGAACCGCCGACCTTCTGATTGGCAAGTCCTAGGCTCTGTGGTTTAACCCACAGATGGGTTAGATGGGTTAGATGGTGCTTAATTTTCTATTGTGAGGGAACATTCAGTGGAAAACATATATTAGTGTATGAACAACATCAAGTACTCTGGTACTTTGCTCTGTCCATGGAGGAAAAGAAGGTTTTACCATTTCCCAGTACAGTAATGTAGTTCACACACTTTTTGGTGATGGAAGCATCCCGAGTTAGCTTTACTCTTCTTTCAAGCTCCTTGTGCAGTACTGTATAGCCATAATAGCTTTGATGTCTCAGTGGCCAAGTTTTCTGTGCCAAAGTTCTACATTTGTGTCACCCTTCTGGAGGGATTGGGCCACACATTCACTCTGGGGTTCTGAAACATCAGTCTTACATACACCATTAGTTAGAGGTGCTTCTTCTGCATACAACCCCCATCTCAATTGGTCTAGAGAAAACCAAGCCAACCATGCTTGTTCTCAGACAACAGAACCAAGATGAACTCTTATCCTGAAGTGCAAAAGGGAGAAAGTTGTAAGTGGGTTGCAAGTTAAGACTGTGTCCAGCTAAACTTCAAAGGACAAATAAATCAGCATACAGGTCAAAGGTGCAGGAATAGCCTAGGAACCTGGAGGTCTATTATAACCCAATGTAAACCCCTTACTGCAAGTTGAGTTTCACCTAAACTTTCAACAGAAATGGCATAGAATCATAGAGACAGAAGGGAACCCAATGGCCATCTAGTCCAACCCCCTACAATGTAGGAATTTTTTTGCCCAACATGGGGCTTGAACCCATCAGTGGCAGAGCTAGCTTCTCTGGCACCCAGAGCGGCACACATGCTGTGCAGCTGGGGGGCGGGGCAAGTTGCCGGGGGGGGTGATCAGCGTGGTGATTGGCACCCAGGAAGGCAATAGGGGCAGTGATCAGCGCCCATTGGGGACGATCAGCACAGCGATTGGTGCCCAGGGGGGCGACCGGTGCAGCGATTGGTGTCCAGGGGGGCGACCGGCGCAGCGATTGGTGTCCAGGGGGGCGACCGGCATGGCGATCGGTGCCCAGGGGGGCAGCACAGCAATCCGTCTGGGGGAGGGGGTTGTCACACACACCCTCAGGGATGACACCCAGGACAGGCCGCCCCCATTGCCCCCTCTTCCTATGCCCCTGGAACCCATGATCCTGAGATTAAGAGACAGTGCGGCTAACCAAGATTGATAGTGATCAAATGCAGAGCCCCACACTTTAGCTTCCTTTCAAGTGGGAGGCAAGGGCTGCAGAAAGTGGCAGTAATGTGCTCCCCACCAGAAAGCAACATGGCCTAATGAGGGAGGGGGCCATCCAGGAAACGGCAGCATAGATGAGAACTGTCATAGATAGAACTGTAGAGTTGGAAGAAAAGCCCAATGGTTATTTCATCCAACCCCCTGCAATGCAGGAATCACAGCTGAATAACCTCTCACAATTGGGCACCCAACCTCTGTTTATAATTGCCATTTATTTGAATGGTGCTACGGGTGGCACTGTGGGTTAAACCACAGAGCCTAGGACTTGCCGATCAGAAGGTCGGCGGTTCAAATCCCCACAACGGGGTGAGCTCCCGTTGCTTGGTCCCTGCTCCTGCCAACCTAGCAGTTTGAAAGCACGTCAAAGTGCAAGTAGATAAATAGGTACCGCTCCAGTGGGAAGGTAAATGGCGTTTCCGTGCACTGCTCTGGTTTGCCAGAAGCGGCTTAGTCATGCTGGCCACATGACCCGGAAGCTGTACGCCGGCTCCCTTGGCCAATAAAGCGAGATGAGCACCACAACCCCAGAGTCGGCCATGACTGGACCTAATGGTCAGGGGTCCCTTTACCTTTACCTACCCAGTACCCACATGTGGAGGTATGTGCCTGTGCAGGTGCACTCTCTCCAGCATTTTGGTGAAATTCCTGGGCATATTAGCACTGGTTTTCTTGGTGTTAGGTACAACCTGTAGGTGATTTTCAAAGTGACTTCTTTTCTTTTTGTTGATATGGATTTAAAGTGGGGTTTAGACCACATTCTGGTCCATTGAGTGGGGTTAATCTCATAGCCTATGTCATCCTCCCATTGTTTTTTGATTGTGTCTAGGGAGTTTGTGGGATTTTGGAGTACTATTTTTTATACTGTGGATCCCATCCCTTTACCGTGTCCCTTTATTGTTAGGAGGAGGTTTTCGAAGGTTGTCAGTGGCTGAGTTGCTGCTGATTTTACTGCTGGATTGTTTAAGAGGGCATGTAATTGGTGATGTGTTAACCAGGACATTTGGGTGTCTTCTAGTCTGCCTTGTATTTCTTGTGTTGACAAAGGTTTGTTATTTTATAGAAGTCTGTTAGACAATATAAGCCTTTGGTTTGCCAGGTTTTTATCTGGAGGTTTTGTGCTGTGTGATGGAATAATGGGTGGTGTGCCAGAGGAGTTAGTGAGGATGGGGTTGGGGATAGTTTGCCTATTTCTGTTTTCCATGCTTTGAGTATGGTCTGTGTGTACCTGTTAAGTGTTGTGGGAATTTTCCTTAGTTTGTTTGGGAGGAGTGGGTATGCTGTAGTGCAGGTATTTTCAATTGTGTCCCTCTCTAGGTGTATCCATTGTTTTGTCTCATCTTCTAGTATGTACTGGATTATATGGCGTATTTGGTTGGCACTGTAATATGCTTCTATGTTGGGGATTCCCCATCCTCCCTCTGAGGTGGGGAGGTGCAGGTATTTGGGGCTTATTCTTGGTTTTTTCTGTGAGAAGATAAAAGAGTGTAGTTTTCTCTGCCATCTGCGGAGTTGGGTTGAGGGAATCCAGATTGGGAGGGTTTGGAATAGGTAGGTTAGTTTTGGGAGGGTGATCATTTTGATCATGGCTATTTTGCCTGAGAGAGTGAAATTCATGTTATTCCACCTCTTTAGGTCTCTGTTTATTTGTTGCCACAGGGGCTTGTAGTTGTGCAGGTATAATTTATTGAGGTTTCTGGTTATTTGTACCCCTAGGTATCTGAACTTGGTGTGGCAAAGTTTTATCTTGGTGACATTAGTGAGTTCTTTTTGGGTGTGAGGAGGGGTGTTGAAACACATAGCTTCTGACTTTGCGCTAGGTAGGTTAAATTGAGAGAAACTGACTGCCTCAAGGTTATGGGACAGCATTCTGACCACTGCACCACACTGCCCCTTAAGAAGCGCCTCTGAACAACGGAGACTCATGAGTGGTCCAGGCTTGGAGCGGCAGACCCAGCTGTTTTTCTAAAGAGTGATGCGTCTAGACGGAGCTTTTCTTGCGAGTATATATCTTCAAGCTCCGTTTGTATGTAACTCAAACATGGATTTTGGCTAATAGCGCCTTAGAGACCAACTAAGTTTGTTCTGTTACTCCTGAGTAAGCTTGGGTAGACTCCTGGGGATAGCCCCCCCCCCCCCCCGAACCGGGAAGGAGACAAATTTCAGTCCGCTTCTGGAGCTTCTGGAGCCCACTTGCCACGGGAAGGGAGCGTTTCGATGCCTCTAAACCCCACCAGCTCTCCATACTAGAGCACCTGCATCGAAGGCGCAAGGTCCCTGGTTCAATTCCCGGGCAGGGTCGGGAATGTTCCACCCACCGCCCCTCTTTGAAAGCCCAGAGAAGAGTTGCCGTATAGCGGAGAGGACACCTAGGGAGATGGACCAAGGGTCTGGCTTCCAGTGTAAGCTGGCTTTCTGCTCGGAGCGCTCGTGCAGCCAGAATCGGGGCCGCCCCAGCGGATACAGCGCCTATGCAGCCTTTAAGAGAGGATGTTTGATAACGGGACATTGTCTCTGACTGGCTGCGCTTGAGTGGGACGGACCTGTCCGTGTGGGGGGCGGGTTAGACTAGCCAGGCAGACTTCGTTCGCTTGCTGGAGAGAGTCGGTCAGTTCTTCGAGGTGAGCCCAGCTGACAGTTGTGCCGCCATGAAGTGTTCTCTGCTCTTCGCTCTTCTGCTGCTGCTGCTGCTGCGCCTTCTGCCTTGTGGCGAGACCCAGAGCACGGCCCCTGCTCCCACCGAATACCCCTTGATGCTGAACGAGACCAATGGATCGATGTGCGCTCAGTGGCTGTACGGGTCCAAGCCGCCGCAGGTGGAAGCTTTCCAGTGCGCGGGGCAACCCGACGGCGCCGAAGTCAAGTTCTGCTGCGGGACCTGCGATCCGATGCGCAATTGCTCCTTCGAAGAGCTCGCCAAGGGCTCCCCAGCGCGCCCCACCGACGGCGGACCACAGCAGTGCCCTACTTCGCCTCCAGTGACCCGTAAGGCGACCACCTCCCTTTCTATCTCTTAGTACCTTGGGTGAACACTACCTGCGCGCTGCCCCTAATTCTGCATGCGAACCTGCCGTCCCCTCTCTTTTAGACGTAGGTTCCCCGCTCCCCAGCTGGTTCCCATTTCCTTCTATTTCTGTCCGTCCCGCTCTTGAACTTGCGGTGATGCGCAGAAGACTCTGGGTTGCCGCCGTCGGACTAGCTTGCTGACAGGCATGCAAGTAGCTCCGAAAGAGTTTGGCAAGATTTGTACACGGGGTGGGGAGTGGGCAACTTTCCCGAAAAAGTCCGGAGTGTCCTGCTTTCTAGGCTGCTCCCGTATAGGAACGTTTGTCCCAGGGAGTCTTCTCAGATGAGTGTATAAGACTTCGGTTACTATGAAACACTTTCCTTTCCTTGAGAATATTAGGATATTTATCTTGGTACCTAAAGAAGGAGGGGAAGGAAGTTCCTGTACTCAGTATGCGGTGGACTTTATTTATTGGCGTATTGACTCCTGAAGAATAGCTTCAGTTTGAGATACTTTACCTTAGGATGCTAGCCATATCCGCGCTCCTCCTAATTTTGGAATTCAAAATCCCCTGCTCCATTCCTGGGGAGTCCAGTTTGTCCCGTTGAGCCGAACTCTCGAGCAAATGGGTAGCAGAACAAGCACTAATCACAGTCTTTCTTCTGTTTCAGAGTGGGAGAGGGTGACTTTGTTTACCGGAGGAGTTGCTGCTAGCGTGATATTCTACTTGGCCGTTTACCGTACCTACAAGATATTCTGGCGTAGAAAGAGATCCACCCGCGAAGCACAGGAAGGGATCGAGCTAGAGGTCACCCCTTCTGAGAGATCCCATGACCCCTCCGATCGCTCCGGCACATTGGCTGCACCGTCGTCTGCTGGTGGAGAGGGTCTTCAGAGTGTCCGTGGCGCTCCTGCTGCTGCATCTGGCAGCCCACCGAGTGTGCAGCCCCAAGCTAGGGGCTCTGAGAATGTGACCATCATGTGGTATCCAACAGGATTTGTCCCACTCCGAATTGGCCCCCCTTCTGCCTCACAGCCAAACCAGGGCGGCAAAAAAACCCCGGCTAGGTCAGAGAAGAAGTAGGAGACCCTCCTCTAATTTAAGGGGTTAGGCTCCCCTGCTAAAGCTGATCACCCACAGCATGCTTTTTAGAATCAGGGAAATTAGCTGATCCTATGAGGAGGATGTCTTGCAATCTATTAACTAGAATGTCACCTACTATTATTCAATACTATCAGTCACTGCTTTGTTGTAATAAAGTGTTTTTATCATTATGTCATGTGCTTAAAGTATGCATTGAATGTGCACTGAAAAGCTTGTTGTGGCTCAGCATGTTGCATCACTGTGTTTGACTTTTCCTATTGGAGGCTTATTACCTGCTCTATATTGGCACAAGCCGGGGGTATGTCTTATGGGAGGGTATTTTTTTTCTTTTGCCTTATGATAGTCTCTGAGGTTTCCTTAATCTTTCATTGTATAACCATTTCTGTGTATGACTCCTGCAGAGGCAAATCAGGAAAGCCCGGACGGGTCCTGAATCATTTGCTTCTTGAATGCATAGAATCATGTTTGTATCATTTGTCAATGTGTCTACCAAATCATCAATAAAAATGTTTTTTTGCAACCTGGTCTCTTCAATTCTAATTTTCCATCTTCTGACTAAATTCTATTGCAGCTGGGATTTGATATGATGTGGCGCAGCAGTTTAACTGCCTCCATTAGATCTCTAGCCTTGATTAGCTCTTGAAGATGCAATTCTATTTGCTTTCTATTATGTTTATATTTTACCCTTCCTCCAAGGAGCGAGTAGGCGAGACAGTAAATGTCCAGATGTGGCCCAAGGAGGGATTTGCTCTCCCCATCCCTAGCCCAACACTCTCACCACTACCCTATACTTGATTAAGGACCCTAAACCAGCGTGGGGGTGCAGGGGGGCCGGCCGCACTGGGCGCAACATCTGGGGGTTAGGGCAAATCCACGGGTTAGGGGGCGCAAATTACTTGCCTTGCCCCGGGTGCTGACTACCCATGCTACGCCACTGCTTCTTGCCCTTCACAAATAACCCAGAGGTGCATTTTAAATAAAAGCACACCTTCTACTCACATAAAAACACCAGGCAGGCCCCACAAATAACTCAGAGATGCATTTTAAATAAAAGGACACATTCTACTCATGTAAAAACATGCTGAGCCAGATTGTGGAACTGGTGGAACTGGTGGGAGGGTCTTGGGTGCTCTCGCCCTTAATGTTCCTGTTTCTCTCTCTCTGCTCCCTCCTTGCCCTCCATGAGGTGGGGCCTTAGGATACTGATAGGCAGTTCACCCCACTTTTCAGGGAACAGAATGTTTTAAACCTCCCCTCCCTCTTCCACAATTCTGATGGAAGTACCCCCCCCCCAAAAAAAGCTTCAGTCATCATGGGAATCATGGGGAGGGAAGATTCAACCAGCCAGCAGGGGAGAAGAGGATCGGGGGAGGGAGGAAGAAGTGGGGAAAGAAAAGCGTGAAGCATCTCTGATTCTACCCTCTGCTGAGAGATTACTCCAAGAGAATCCAGCCCACTCCTCTTCTCACTGCCACACTTTATTCAAGTCCATAGCACTGTGTGTTGGCAGGGCGCAAGCACAGCACGGGGGCATTCCAAACCTCAGCCAGGGGAGCATCATGACAGAGCAGCATATCCAAATTGCTCTGCCAGTCTGGAGCCCAAGTCAGGCCAGATACCATCATATGATGGCTTCACCCATGAAGCAATTTGCCCCTCTGGCCCCTCCTCGCTTCCCGTCTGCTGCTTTTTCTGCTGGCATGAGCAGCAGGACTACAAATCCAGTGGTGGCCCTGCCATTTCCTCAAGCTCTGAAGCTCCCTTTGGATTGCAGTGTGGAGAAGTGACGCAGGCCACATGCTTAGCCTCTGGAGTGATGTCAGAGAAGTGAATGCATCCTTCCATCAATATGATGGCATTTCTAACATCAAACAACTTCAAACCAGGGAAGTAAGGATGGGCAAAGCATTATAGAGGTATAGCTTGCGTACAATTCTGAAGAACTGTAAAAGAAGCAGCAATGTGGCCTGCCCCTTTTTTTAGTGGAACTGAGAGCATTTCATGCCAGCTGGGGGGAAAGGCAGGGGTCAGACCACTTGCCAGTGGTGGACTGGGCCCAAAATGGCCGTGGCATGGATCAGATGGACATCACACCTTTTCCTTCGCAGCCCCCTTTCCCCTGCTGGGGAGCCCTTCTTCAGCTCCCCTCCCCCATCACCTCTGATTCTGACTGACCCCACTGCTCATCTGATTACTGGAAGGGAAGGTTGTGGGCTGCGTAAGAAGAGGCAGTGGTCCAGAAGCAGCCAAGGGGGTTCAGATAGAAAAAGGGCATATGTCTTGGAGGCTGTGACCAGAGAGTGTGCGCATTGCGTGGAAAATCTACCAAATACAGGCCAGATATGCACATTCCCTGAAACCTCTTGGGACATTATGCATGCTGACTAGGAAATAGGCACAATTCCCTCTTCATGGATGCATTGGGTGCACATTCTCCATGAGGTGTGGTGAATGTGCACAATGGCCGCTTGTTACACATATTAACTAGCCGTCCCCATAACAGATATCATCCATCCTAGGATTCTTAGGACTAATTAAATTTAGTATTTAATTATTCAGTGTGTTTTATTTTATTCTGATGTGCTTATGAAAAAGATTTTTTAAAACAAAATTACAGCATTACATGTTCCGAGTAATGATTAGTGCAGCCACCATGTGAAGTTCAAGTCCTCTTAGAACTAGTTTTTGGTCTCTGCAGCTGCCTGCTCTGCTGCTGCTCTTTCATTTGAGCTCGGGGGGGGGAGGCGCATGGGTTCAGGTGGTGGGAGAAGTGGTAGCAGGTTCCGGGTTCCAGCAAGATCTCTGAACTCACCTTCGTGGGTGTGAACTCCACTGAAAAGAGGGGACTTTCCACTACAAAATATACTTAGAATGTATACTTGTGGGAAGGCATATACCGTATTTTTCGCCCCATAGGACACACTTTTCCCCCTCCCAAAAATGAAGGGGAAATGTGTGTGCGTCCTATGGGGCGAATGCAGGCTTTCGCTGAAGCCTGGAGAGCGAGAGGGGTCGGTGCGCACCGACCCCTCTCACTCTCCAGGCTTCGCGCAGTTCTCCGCAAGGCACGGGAGCCCTGCGGTGGGCTCCCGCGACTTGCGGAGAGTTGCTTGCATGCCGAAGGCTGGGCGTGCTGAGCTCAGCGCGCCCTGGCTTCACGCAGCTCTTGGCAAGCAGTGGGAGCCGGCGCTGGGCTCCCACAGCTTGCGGAGAGTTGCCTGTTCTGGGGGCTGGGGTCGGGGAAGCTCGGGCTTCCCCCGCCCCAGCCCCGCGTCTTGGGGGGAAATAAAAATTTTTCCCTTTATTTCCCCCCCAGAAAACTAGGTGCGCCTTATGGGACGGTGCGTCCTATAGGGCGAAAAATACGGTAGTTCTTTAATAGTATGATATCTTTACTCAGAAGCAGTTCTGTAATTGGTATCCTGGCTGTATGTGGTTACAGCCCAATATTATTCATTTTGCTCAGATTTTAATGGTGTTTATTCCAAATAACCGAAGAAGCACATAGAATCATAGGAATCAACCTGGACCCCCCTGCAATCATCATCTGAAGCCTTTATTCCTGTTGCTGCTTCACTGGAGGACAGGAGGTTGACAATACAAGAACTGGCCCTTTCTGTAGTGTCTACCCATTTGTGTGATGCTCTGCCCAGAGAGGCTCCTCTGGAGTGTTCAATATATATATTTAGGTGCCAGGAAAAAACATTTCTGTATAACCAGGCCGTTGGCTAATAAAACAATCTATGTCCTTTTAAACCGTGTGGGACAAGGGTTATTGGTTTGTGGGGTTTTTCAGTATTTTGTGTTCTCATTTTGTATTTTTATGTTGTGAACTGCCTTGTGATCTTTGGCTGAATAGCTGTATATTTAAATAAATAAATACATACATACATACATACATACATACATACATACATACATACATACTAGAACCATAGGGTGGAAGGGAGCCCAAGGCTCATCTAGTCCAAACCCCTGCAATGCACATGCATGTTTACTCTGGAGTAAACTCAAAAGGTATGGTTAGGTTAAGGTGCCTGGGGGCCCTGGTGAAGTTCTCAAAATAAGGCCACCACTTCCATGCAAAAGAAATACCTGAAATAAGATGCCAACATTTTTTTCCAATATTGATAGAAAAGGAAGAAGATACTCTGAGCATGTGCAGTTTTCCCCATTTTAAACTCTCTTGACTCATCATTGGTTTTAGTTACTTCATGCCAAGGGCCCATCACCAGCTCACAGTCCAACTCCATTTGGCACTTTCCATTTCCTAAACTGTGTGTCAAAACCTCTTCTGCCTAAAGCATACACACCAAGCATATTGAAATTCAATTGCGGCACATAGAGAACAGGAATCTCTGTTAGTTCAGTTTTACCTGTACTGTGTTACCCTGCTTTTATCTGTCTTTTTCACATTGTTTTACTGTTTAATTTAATGTTTTATTTGTGTGGACAGCACACACACACACACACACACACACACAAGCATGTTATTTTCTTGTGCTTGCTGTTGCACTCTTACATGCTAATCAAGACAATGAGAGCTGTGGAAGGCAGGTAAAGCTTTCAGTCAGAGGATGCCAGTTACCAGCTAAGGCTAAGTTAGACTAGAGATCGCAAAATTTCTTTGGCCCTTTTGCAAACCATTGATACCATGTACACACTGCAAACACACACCCTCAAATTCCCTTCAAGTCAATTAGTATTTTAGAAGTTTGCTTTCCACTCTGCAGGTGTAACACACACCATATGAAAACTAGGCTCCAAAGACATCTTTAAACCCTAGTTTTGTGAGGGTGAGGCAGGGAAAGCAGGGAACCCTGAGGACACAAGGAAGTGCCTCTGTAGGTACATGTAGGCACCACGTTGGTGACCCAAGAATGAGACCAATCAATTTAAGACAGAGACCAATATCAAATCACATGTTTTTATTGAATTGGTACATGTGGTTTGTAAACATAAATTTGGACAGGTGTTTGTGCTATAAAAACAGCTTCCTGCATCGCACGAGCAATAGATTAGTGAGGCACCCATCAAGGTTTGCCTGCTTTGCTTCTTGAGGGGTCATATATAGAAGTGGTCATACAAATCTCAAGATCAAACAAAAGTGCTTTGGGACAACATAATGTAGGAATGTTAAGGAAGGTAGGAGGGGATGTATTGTTTTGATATCTTCCCTCCTCACTCACACTAGGGAGCAAACAACAGAGCACATTCCCTTTGCAACTTATTGAAAGAAAATTGATTATTCATTAGAATCCTTTAATTAAGCAATCCAGTCTGGCTTGTCCAGTCTGCACAGTTCCTGGTAAGTTTCCCATTTATTTCCCTCTTAAAATAATAATACAAAAACACAGCCTTCTTTAAACGTAAGAACAAAGTTTTACTCACATTCAGTTCACAGCAGTCATCTGAAGGCAGGCTTTATCTTGGGATTTCAGTGAAAAGACGTCTGAGCTACATCTCAGACTTTCTGCTTGTGACGCTTGAGCCATGTGCTGACTAAGAGTCCGGAGAGCAAGAGTAAGAGTAAGAAAGTAAGGGAGTAAGAGAGAGATGGTTGCGTGGCCAGCCCTTTTATCTGGTCAGCTAGGCTCATGCCCATCTACTTAGTCACACACAGGGGGAGAGAAGGCTCCACAGCAGGTATGACAATGTTCTCCCAGTCTGGAGCCACATTCCCCCCCTGTGTGTCTATTCTAGGCAATAGGAAAATATTGTACTTGACCGCTCAAGGAATAATACATGACATATTAACTCCCATGGTAACTGCACAAAGATGCCCCCCCCCCCGCTTGTCTCTATGTAGGCAATAAATATGAAAAGTAGGAACAGACATGCAAACAAAATCATTTATGGGAAAGATCAAGCTGACTCAAAATACATCTCTCCCACCCCTGTCCCAAAGTAAACGTAACAAGCTGTTGTGTAGCAGTTCAACAATGATACATCATGTTTTCACTGGTCCCATTCGCAGAGATTATTTTCAGGGCATCATCTGTGCTTTGAGTGCAACACAACCATCATTTGCAGGGATGAATCATAGACTCATAGAACTGCAGAGTTGGGAGGGAGCATGAGGGTTTTCTAGTCTACCCCCTGAGCTACCAATTGAGCTATCCAGCTATGAGATGGTGTTTTTCCTGCTACTGGCAGCTGGAGTAGTTCAGCCAAACCAACAACTTTCTGGGTTGTACTTACACCCTGTCTTGTACTTACCAGTTTAGTAATCTCTGCTGAGGCAGCACAGAACTAACTCTGCCCTGTAGGAAAAGAATATACAGTCATGCCTCGGGTTGCAAACACTTCGGGTTGCGCGATTTTGGGTTGCGCACCGTGCTGAACCTGGAAGTACCGGAATGGGTTACTTCTGGGTTTCGGCGCTTGCACATGTGCAGAAGTGCTAAATTGCTCTTTGCCCTTGCGCAGAAGCATGCAGGTTGCGAACATGCTTCCTGCATGGATCACGTTCGCAACCCGAGTGTCCACTGTACAATGCCATCTCATTCAGTCCATTACTGAGGCCAGACACTGGTCCAGCACACCCACCTGTAGATGTAAAGGAGAAATTGTTCCAGGAACAAACACTCTAGATTCCCACTCAGCTGGACAGAAAGCTTGGAGAGAGAGAATTTCTATAGACCACAACACCCCCTACTCCTCGGACCTCAAATCTGTCCTGATGTTGGGCCTTAAAAGTATGTTCAATACTACCATGCTTTTTTTGAAGGCTCAAATATTTACATCAAAAACCATTTCCTAATCAGGGGTGTAGGAAGGGGGGGCAGGGTGTCCCAGTTGTCCACACTGCCCAGTTGTCATCTCTGAGGAGGGTGACAAAATCCCCCCCATGGCGGATCACTGCTCTGCTCCCCAGGCGCCCATCACCGCACCCTTCGCCCCCTGGATGCCCATCGCTGTGTCCATTGCCCCCATTGGGCACCCATTGCCGCACCGATCACCCCCTGGGTGCCGATTACTGCACTGATTGCCCCCAGTGGGCACCGATCACCATGCCAATCGCCTCTCTGGGTGGCTTGCCCCCCCCCAGGTGCATGGCATGTGCACCGCTCTGGGTGCCCAAGCGGCATGGGCGCTGTTCCTACCATCAGAGACAACCGAAAATGGCTTGTATTTCTGCCTGGACTTCAACCTCAGTTAGCAGTGGGATACATTCTGGTTTTTTATCTACTTGTCTGCCAACAGAGGATTGTTATTTGAACTAAAAGAATGTAAAAAATAACTTTGCAGGGCATCAGATCTGAAGTACTTCACCTATATATACTGGAGGAAAGGATGGGTAGAGTAAAAATAATTATTGGAGTGGAAGTACAAGAGAGATTCCATGGGGCAGAGTCCCGTCCCGTCCCATCCCCCCAATACTCCAACAATATCCAGATCTGTTCCTCTAGAAGAGATAGGTAGGCTAACAGCACTGGGTTCAGCGATGATATTAGAAGAAATATGTTCAGACCAATGGATCAGAACCCTTGTTTCTCCAACAACATATCCTCCAGTAAGGGCAGGGGTTTTTACAAGGCCAAACTATCTATCTAAGTCTGGGATTGGTTGTACTTTTATTTTTCACAAGTCTCCATCTTGGCAGCTCTCTAGGGAGGTGGGAAAATGTGCTTGGGGAGGAAGAACTGGGGAGAGCTGTGGGGGCCCAATCACATTGGTTCTGGGCAAGGTGAGGTATGGTGTGGGAGGTAGCGCAAAAAGGATAAAGGACAGACATGAGAGACAATTGGTGATTGTGTGCCAACCCTCTTTCCAACCTGAAGAATTGTGATTGTCCTATCAGCCAGCCCTCAGGTCTATGGCTGCTGCAGTTGAATACCAGATCAGCCATGAATAAAGTCTCTCATCCATGACTTGACTGTGGATGAGAAGGCTGACCTGGTCTGCATTACTGAGACCTGGATGGGTGAACAGGATGGAGTTAGTCTTCCCCAGCTGTGCCCACCTGGATACTTCGCACAGCATTGGGGCAAACCTGAGGGCCAGGGATCAGGGGGTACTGTGATCTATAGAAATCCTCTTCCTCTCTTCAGGCTTTCTGTCCAGCCGAATGGGGATCTAGAGTGTTTGCTCCTGGCACAATTTCTCCTTTACATCTACAGGTGTGGCTGTGGATGTGCTGGACCAGTGTATTGCCTCAGTAATGGACTGGATGAGAGACAATAGACTGAAGCTCAATCCAGATAAGACAGAGGCACTGTTAGTGGGTGGTTCCCTAGACTGGTTGGATGGGAGACCTCCTGGTCTTGAGGTGGTTACATTCCGTCTTAGGAGCAGATACGTAGCTTTGGGGTGCTCCTGGATCCATTGCTGCCACTTGAGGCCCAGGTGGTTTTGCGCCCCGAGGCCCCAAAGCCCTTCCCCTGAAATAACCTCACACTGACACGTAATTTTAGTTTAAGTTATTGGGAAAAATTTAGGCCACAACTTTATTGATTACAGCAAAGTGAGCGGTGTTGGCTTAGGCATTGGCAACAGACTATAACTGACTCCTGCCTCTCTGGCTGGAAGTCTGAAAGGGTAAACACCAAACAAGGGAGCAACATCGATGAAGACCAACGAAGCTCACCCCGGGGTTCCTGTGGTCCTGGCATGGCCCTAGCCCCTCAAGCGGACTTCGGACGAGATCCAGGACCCCCAGATTCCTCTACCGGAATACCCTTCTTCATGGAGGGGCAGGTGATGGCCGCACCTCCCCTCCCACACACTTCAATAAGCCAATGCCTAACCGCCAAACCTTACATAGTTGTGATGATTGCTAAGAGGGCAGGCAAAAACCAAGTGGCTACATCCAATCTGCAAAATGGAAACATTCCTACCCAGCCCCTGCTCTAAAGCAGGCAACCCAATCCAAAGCAACGCCAAAGCAGCAGCACCTAAAACAAGGGAGGGAGGGCAGGTGTTCGGCAGCGTGATGCAAGTTCCCCTAGTTATGCCGCGCTGCTGCTTTTATAGGCCCCAAGAATCGCGCCAACTGCCCCGATTGGCCCAAACAGTCAGGCATGATCCTGGGGCCCAACGGTTAAGGCTTGAGCCACACCTGGCAACAACTCTCCCAATGGGGGTGGGCTTAGGGGCCCGCGCGCAACCAGGACCCTCATTAAGGAGGATCCCATTTGCTGGCACAGAGTGTCTTCTGTCAGCTTCAGCTGATGGTTCGGCTACGGCCCTATCTGGACAGGGATAGCATAACTTCTGTGGCCTCCTCTATGGTAACCTCTATGTTAGATTACTCTGATATGTTATACATGGGGCTGCCTCTGAATACGGTTCAGAAACTTCAGCTGGTGCAAAATTTGACAACCACGTTGCTCATGGGGGCAAGACAAGTTGAGCATATAATGCTGCTTTTGGGCCCCATTCAAAGTGCTGATGCTGACCTATAAAGCTTTACATGTCTCAGGACCTCAATACCTTAAGGACCACCTCTCCTCATATCAATTTGGACCCAGTGCTTGTCACCTGAGGCCCTTCTCAGTATCCACTCTCCTCTAGAGGTCCATAGGCTGACATATCGCAAACATGCCTTTTCTGTGGTGGCTCCCAGAGAGGCTAGTCTGGAAACATCATTACATGTCTTTAGGCACCAGGCAAAAACATTTCTCTCTATCCAGGCCTTCAGCTAGTAAACAATCTATGGCCTTTTAAATGTGGAGGGACTTTTGTTTTTATATTTTCTGTGGTTGTTTTATTGTTTTTTATTATTATGCTATGTAAATTATATTTTTAAAGTTGTACACTGCCCTGGGATCTTCAGATAGTAATAAAAGCAAGTTATGGTTGTGCCGTGTGGAGTTTTGCTTTGGTGGGTGCACCAATCTCTTTCATTACGTAGAAGTGCACCTCCAGTTATGCTGCTGGTTGGCTGTTGGGTCCATGGGATGCACTGATGTCCATGAACAACTCTGTGTAGTAAAAACTGAATTGTAGCCTCAACCTCTGTGTTTCTAGTATTTGCATGATTAAACTGCACTGTTGCCTCATCCTGAGGATCTCCATAATTTGCACGATAAAACTACTCAGTAGTGGAATTGAGCCATGGAGATGGCATGATGCCATGAGGAACCTCAATACAGTGGTACCTCAGGTTACATACGCTTCAGATTACATACGCTTCAGGTTACAGACTCCGCTAACCCAGAAATAGTGCTTCAGGTTAAGAACTTTGCTTCAGGATGAGAACAGAAATTGTGCTCTGGCGGCGCGGCAGCAGCAGCAGCAGGAGGCCCCATTAGCTAAAGTGGTGCTTCAGGTTAAGAACAGTTTCAGGTTAAGTACGGACCTCCGGAACAAATTAAGTACTTAACCCGAGGTACCACAGTATTATATGGCAGTCGCAGATCATTGTTAGGATATGGTGGTTGAGAATCAGCTGGTACAAGGATGTGGTGCTGGGTTTTGGAGGAGGGGCAGAGCAGTGGAAGAGGTCCAAGATTTTCCAGATGGTTATGCTCTTAGTTCTCACTGTTGATTGTGTCCTGGTCTACACTGTAGGGATGAGTGTCAATATTGGAGGTCCTTAAACAGCCTTATTGGGGAAAAGGTAAAGGTAAAGGGACCCCTGACCATTAGGTCCAGTCGTGACCGACTCTGGGGTTGCGGTGCTCATCTTATTGGCTGAGGGAGCCGGTGTACAGCTCCTGGGTCATGTGGCCAGCATGACTAAGCCACTTCTGGCAAACCAGGGCAGTGCATGGAAATGCAGTTTACCTTCCCGCCAGAGTGGTACCTATTTATCTACTTGCACTTTGACGTGCTTTCGAACTGCTAGGTTGGCAGGAGCAGGGACCAAGCAATGGGAGCTGCGGAGATTCGAACCGTGACCTTCGGCAAGTCCTAGGCTCTGTGGTTTAACCCACAGTGCCACCCGCATCCCTATTAGGAAAAACTAACCAGTAAAAAGAAACTGACATGGGGACAAATAGAAGAAGATGCCTTCAACCTGGTTTGGTTCCCCTTTATCACATACACAGCCCAACAAGACAACAAGAAGAATCTGCCAACAACATACATATCAATCTAGCTAACCTGATTCAAAAATACACACTTACACCCCACTCTCTCACAAAAACAATTCTCACTACAGCCAACCAAAGACAACCAACCACACCTTAAGCCACACTCTCTCACCACCAAGGAAATACAACAAGTGAATAATAAGAGAACCCATACAAGTAATGCTGACAGAAGCCCCCCCCCCCGCACTAAGTAGAATAATAGAAGCATAACTACCCCCACACACACACCATTCCCGCCCCTCTTCCCTTTTCTTCTTCTTCTTCCTCCTCCTCCTCGTCCTAATTATTTAAACCAATTCATGAACTGAGAACTTATACACTGACCACTAATAATGAAACGTATGTTGCAGATATTTTCCCAAATTTATTATGCTATTTTTGTGATTATACAAATGACGTGAGAAATCTTGATATATTTATTTGTATAGCATTATTCATGGTAGCCTTCATTATAGAGTATGTGCCCCGTTTCAATGGATTTTTGCTTGTGGAAACAAGCAGCACCTCAGCTTGTAGAAAGAAACCCCAGAAATTGTGAAGATTACTAACGTGTATATGTACCTAAGTGAACTTCAGGCGGGAAACAGAAATCGCCTGGTCACTTACTGCCTCAAGGCCTTCCCACATTTTTTCTGCCCCTGCAACTCTGTAGAAGATTTTGCAGTCAAAACAACTGGTAAACACAATGCGTTTCTCAAAACACTGTATCTAACATGATAAAGGCCACAGGCCTCAGAAGTAGCAGGCATAGCAGTGGGAGCTTCCACTCCTGGATCCTGCAAGGATTCCTCTGCTTGAGGCAACCGCCTCTGCAGAATGGTAGTACCAGTGATGCTTGGCCTGATGGGAATTGTAGTCCAACAATGTCTGGCGTACACTAAGCTAGGGGAGAAGACTGGAATAGACATTACTGGGATAGATTAGGCATTAATAAACTTTTTAGGGCCAAGGACTATATTGAACCACCATCCAACCTACAGGGGAGAGGTCAGCTGCACATCAGAATGGGTGTGGCCACAGTTCAAAAGTGTGCAGGGCAAGAAGTGCAGTCCTTAAGAGTGCCTTGCTAGTCAGCTAACTACAGTGGTACCTCAGGTTACATAGGCTTCAGGTTACATACGCTTCAGGTTACAGACTCTGCTAACCCAGAAATAGTGCTTCAGGTTAAGAACTTTGCTTCAGGATGAGAACAGAAATTGTGCTCTGGCGGTGCAGCGGCAACAGGAGGCTCCATTAGCTAAAGTGGTGCTTCAGGTTAAGAACAGTTTCAGGTTAAGAATGGACCTCCGGAACGAATTAAGTACTTAACCCGAGGTACCACTATATATGACGCGGGTGGCGCTGTGGGTAAAACCTCAGCACCTAGGACTTGCCGATCGCATGGTCGGCGGTTCGAATCCCCGCGGTGGGGTGCGTTCCCGTCGTTCGGTCCCAGCGCCTGCCCACCTAGCAGTTCGAAAGCACCCCCGGGTGCAAGTAGATAAATAGGGACCGCTTACCAGCGGGAAGGTAAACGGCGTTCCGTGTGCTGCACTGGCTCGCCAGATGCAGCTTGTCACGCTGGCCACGTGACCCGGAAGTGTCTGCGGACAGTGCTGGCTCCCGGCCTATAGAGTGAGATGAGCGCACAACCCCAGAGTCTGGCAAGACTGGCCCGTACGGGCAGGGGTACCTTTACCTTTACCTTACCTTACCACTGTATTCAGTAATGTTTGTCATTGTAATGGGGGGTGGAGTTCAGAAGGGAGGCAATTTTGCCCCACCACACAACCAATTGTGCTTATTTATTCATTTAATTAGATTTGTATACTGCCTTTCATCTGTAGATCTCAGGGTCATATACAACATAAAATTACAATATAGAAAACGCAGAATACATAATAAAAATAAGAACAAAAGCAAACCAATAACACGGGGGGGGGGGGGGGCCTTCCACAATACATTTAAAAGGGCATTGGATATCAATCAGCCAAAGGCCTGGTTGAAGAGGAATGTTTTCACCTGGCACCTAAAGCTGTATAATGAACCTCTCAGGGGAGAACATTCCACGAACGAGGAGCCACTGCTGAAAACATCCATTCTCATGTTGCCACCCTCTGGACTTCTCAAGAAGGAGGCACAGGAAGAAGGACCTCAGATGATGATTGCAGAGTCTGGGTCAGGTTATATGGGGAGAGGCAGTCCTTGAGGTATTGCGGTCCTGAGCCATTTAAGGCTTTATAGGTCAAAACCAGGTCTTTGAATTGGGCCCAGAAACTAATTGGAAGCCAGTGCAGTTGGGCCAGCATCAGTGCATGCATTGCCCAACAATTAGCAACCAGCAGAAATTTCACCCCAAATTATTTAAGCAGTAATACTTGTCCTAATTGTTTTGTTGAAGCTTGTATTGTACAAAAACTGTTCCTTTAAATTTGACTTTTAGTGGATTTTATCCATTTTTATTTCCTTAAGTTGCTTTGATACATTTATTTTTCCTATAATGCAGGTATGTGAAACTTTGGACCTTTAGTTGCTGCTGAACTACAACTCATCAGCCCCAGCAAGCATACATTGCCACTTGCCTATTCTGCCCCTTTGGGATTGGTATACAGAAGCCATCAGTACAGTTCAAAAGTTTTAAAAGGCCTTGAGGGTATCATGTGGTATACACCTCCCATAGTAATGTTGCAAACATGTCCCTGGCTTGTGCAATAAAGATTGCACCTCAAAAAGGAGCTGCCACTTAGAATTAAGGTGGCCCAGAGTACCTTCCCAAAGGATTAAAGATGCCTTTGCACCCAAGAGTTTCATAGGGCACTACTGTATTGTATTCCCCAGCAGCATCTAAGGAGTTTGCTTGGAGGATAACCTCTATGGCTCTTGTTTTCTGGTTTCTTTATAGATGGCTGCAATGACAGCAAGAGCTAGCTCTTCACATCAAGGGATCATGCAAGGCCTTTGGCAGCAATTCCTTTGCCTCTTCACCTCAGGGTTGGGCAAAATCATCCCATACACGCTACTTCCTTTTAGACGTTGGGCCTTCTAGAGTTGGAGAAGTCCTTTCAAGTCATTTTGAAGGAGAAGGTTTCATTTTTAGGACAAAACACCAGACACACATCTTTTAAGCATGAATTTATAGGAGTGATTTATTTCATATTTATATTATATATTTCATATAGTGATTTATTTCATATTTATATTATTTCATATTTATATTATATATTAATTTCATATAGCAATTCATAATGATCCAGCATGACATGCAAAAAAATATTCTTAAAGGCAAATCTGTTTCCCCCGCCCTCCATACATCATTCTTTTAGTAATGACTCCAGTTCCAGGTTGGCTTCAGATGCAGCTTCAGGAACAATTCTGTGTCCCAAAAAGCAGGTCTCAGCCTCGGCATCTGCAGTATTATGGATCTGAGCAACCGAGATGGGCGGGGGGTAATCCACATCTTCTCGAGGGCGCCAATCACTGTTGTTAGACTGCTGATCATCATCATCATATGGTGGCATAACCGTAAAGAAAGATGGAGGGACATCAAGCGTATCAAGTGGATCAATATGTTCTTCTTCGACCCGATTGTAGTAGTCACTGATTGCTCTTGCAAGACTGCGATTTCTCCTCCGACGCCAAATCTCTCTGTAACCCTTGGTACAACAGCGGTACAAGCCAAATAATAATACGGCACCGCATATCATTGCGAAAAGGAAAACCATGATCCGACCTGGAAACAGAAGAAGGCTCCAGTCACCACTTGTTAAAGATGACCCATCTCTCTCTCTTCCTTTAAGCAATGATACATAAGCAAAAGAGCAGCCCGGCCAGATCAGACTAAAGGGCTGTCAAGCCCAGGTTCCTCTTCTCACATTGGACAGCCAGTTGCCCATGGGAAGACCCAAGTACAACAGCACTCTCCCCTTTGTGATTCCCAACAGTGTGCATTCAGAGGCATTCTGGCTCCAACAGTGGAGGGAGAAAACAGCAATTATGGCTCTTAGCAATGGATGGCCTTGTCCCCCATGAATTTGTCTAATCCTCTTTCAAACCACCCAAGCTGATGACCATCACTTCTTGCTGGCATGAATGCCATAGTTTAAGTACGCAGTGTGCAAAGCACTTTCTTTAATTAGCCCTGGATTTTCTAGCATTCTAGGATGGACTCAGGTTGTAGCATCACGAGGGATAAAACTTTACTGCTATCTGCTTTCTCTACACCAGGCATGGCCAGCAGGTAGATCGTGATCCACTGGTAGATCACTGGGACATCTGTGGTAGATCACAGAAGATCACTTTGGCTTCCCTAAATAAAAGCTCAACAACTTTGCCCTGCACCCCTAAAAAGCGTGGCCTTCCTCCTCCGTAAAATTCAAAAACTTTGACCTCAATCCCCCAAAGGGGGTAGATCACTGACGGTTTTTAACTCTGTGAGTAGATCACAGTCTCTTGGGAGTTGGCCACCCTTGCTCTACACCATTGACAATTTTCTACATGGAATCATAGAACTGTAAAGTTGGAAGGGAACCCCAGAGGTCATCCAGTCCAACCCCCTGCAATTCAAGAATTGTAGTCAAAGGATCTCTAAAAGCTGGCCATCCAACCTCTGTCCAAAAATCTCCAAGGGAAGAGAATCCACCACCTTCCAAGGTACTCCATTGGTTTTTGTTTTTTTCTAAACTGAAAAGCCCCAAATATAACTTTTCCCAAAAGGGAGATGTTCTTATCCCTTAACCACACACATTGCCTCATTCTAGCACTACAATAACACTTAAGAGGTGAGGTGGCCAAAACTGTACATGACATTCCAAGTATAGTCTGACCATCATGGGCACCATCGGGGGGGGCAAGGGACCCCCAAATTACAAGGAGGGGGCTGGGCCCCCTCAAAATTCTGTGGCAATGTATGTACACAGTGCCATCAGGGGGGTCAAGGGCACCCCCAAATTACCAAGGAGGAGACTGGGCCCCCACAAAATTCTATGGCGACATATGCACACAGTGCCATCTGGAGGGGGCAAGGGCACCCCAAAATTACCAAGGAGGGGGATGGGCCCCCTCAAAATTATGTGGTGACGTATGCACACAGTGCCGTTGGGGGGGCAAGGGCGCCCCAAAATTACCAAGGAGGGGGATGGGCCCCCCAAAATTCTGTGGTGACGTATGCACACAGTGCCGTTGGGGGGGCAAGGGCACCCAAAATTACCAAGGAGGGGGGTGGCCCCCCTCAAAATTCTGTGGCGACGTATGCACACAGTGCCATATGGGGGGCAAAGGCACCCCAAAATTACCAAGGAGGGGGATGGCCCCCCTCAAAATTCTATGGCGACATATGCACACAGTGCCATATGGGGGGCAAAGGCACCCCAAAATTACCAAGGAGGGGGATGGACCCCCTCAAAATTCTGCGGCGACGTATGCACACCGTGCCGTTTAGGGGGGCAAGGGCACCCCAAAATTACCAAGGAGGGGGATGGACCCCCTCAAAATTCTGCGGCGACGTATGCACACCGTGCCGTTTAGGGGGGCAAGGGCACCCCAAAATTACCAAGGAGGGGGATGGGCCCCCTCAAAATTCTGTGGCGACGTATGCACACAGTGCTGTCCGGGGGGGCAAGGGCACCCCAAAATTACCAAGGAGGGGGATGGGCCCCCTCAAAATTCTGTGGCGACGTATGCACACAGTGCCGTTTGGGGGGGCAAGGGCACCCCAAAATTACCAAGGAGGGGGATGGGCCCCCTCAAAATTCTGTGGTGACATATGCACACAGTGTCGTCTGGGGGGGCAAGGGCACCCCCAAATTAGCAAGGAGGGGGATGGCCCCCTCAAAATTCTGTGGTGACGTATGCACACAGTGGCGGCCAAGGGCACCCCAAAATTACCAAGGAGGGTATTTTGATGGAGCCACAGAATTTTGATGAGGCCCAGCCCCCTCAATAATTTGGGTGTCCCTTGCCCCCCCCAATGGTGCCCGTGATAGGGTAGACTTAGAGTGTTTTGGCCACCTTACCTCCTAAATGTTATTGCATGAGTGCAGCACATCAGCATGTTGCACAGTGTGCGTGCATGACATGAGCATGGCATGTGTTTGCACATGTCACATGGCATGCACACATGAATTGAGCATTTGACAAGGCATGTGTGGATGTTGTCTGCATGTTGTACTGTGTGCGCGCCCAACATGCACACATCACATGGCATGTGCACAAGGCACAAGCATGTTGTAAGGCATGTGACGTGTTGGGAGGAATATGTGACTTGGCATGCACGCAGAGTGTGCGTAAAGTACCCAGCATTTGTGCATGACGTGATTGGGTTGAGTGTGCTGCGCCCTCCCCCCAAAAAAAACCATGGCAGTCATGTTTTCAATTCCCTTCCTAGTGATTCCCAACAAAGTATTCACCTTTTTCCATAAATGCATTGCACTGGGTTAAATTCTAGAATGTATCATTTTACACTTGCTTACAGTAAATCACATTTTATTACCCATTTACCCTGTTTGGAGAGATCTTTTTAGAGCTCTTCCCCATTCCTTTTTGTTTTAAACACCTTGTCTCTTAACCAGTTACAGATCCATGACACATAGAAAGCTGCCTCATAGTCAGACCATTGGGTCCATCAAGCTCAGCAGTGACTACACTGACTGGCAGCAGCTCTCCAGGGCTTTAAGCAGTTTTCTCTCCAAGTCTTTCCTGGAAATGAAAGGGTTTGAATATGGGACCTTCTGTCTGCAAAGCAGATGCTTGCTCCTTTACTCTGTGGGCTCCTTTCCCATTGAGCTAGGGCCTATGGGCATAGCTGGGAGGGCAGGGCGGCAGCTTCCACCCCAAATCAACAAAAACCAATAAAAACATGAGGCCCTGCCCCCCCCAAAGCCTGCTCTCCTCCCCCCAACAAAAATCCTAGCTACGCCCATGCTAGGGCCTCTCCTCTCTTCACAGCAAGTGTATCCCAAATACGCTAGAATTTGCTTACTTGGTCAAGGTACCCAAATCAATAAAAACCAATAAAAACATGAGGTCCTGTCCCTCCCAAGCCTGCTCTCCCCTCCCCAACAAAAATCCTAGCTACACCCATGCTAGGGTCTCTCCTCTCTTCACAGCAAGCGTATCCCAAATATTCTAGAATCTGCTTATTTGGTCAAGGTACTCTCAAAAACATCATTAAAGTAGTGTTACTTACCCACTGTAGCTTCTTGATTAAGAGGCCGGATGGTGTATGAAATCATGGTGATCACTTCATAAGGAGCAGCTTGGCGGCACTGCTGCTGGTCTAGTTGGGCTTTTGCAGAGGAGCAACAGTAGGGTGTGGCGCAAGTCCCACAGCAGAACTTCATATCCTCAGGACAGTAGAAAGATTTAACTGGCGAAGCTATCCCTTGTGTCCAGGCATGGCACATTGCATCATTGATCTTCGTAGAGACACCCCCTACAACCAACAGCAGAAGCAGGAGGTATAACACAGCCATGGTCACGGTACACTCTTCTCCAGGCAAGAGAGTCCACTGCAGTAACGCCTCTTTTTCAAATGTTGTTCTTTTACAGCCAAGGTTGCCCCAGAAGCAGCCTTTATATCTCTAGAGCACTTCCCTTAATGAGGCACAACTCATTGCAGCTGGCCTGGTTCTGATCCCAGCCCTTGACCACACCTCCTTCCTCTACTGAGAAGGAACCAAAATAGCTCCGCCTGCGAATAGTGTATCATCACACTCTATGGTGTTGGTGAATATTCTAGAATAAGCATAATCACTCCATCTACTTTCTTTGGAAGTAAGGTCCTGAGTTCTCCAAGACTTACACATTTGCAGTAAATCCTGTAATGTCTATCCAAGAGTAAGTCATTGAGTTCCATGGGGCTTACTCTCATGTAATCAGCTATAGGATTGCAGCCTTAGTAGTGAGTCTGCATGTGCAATGGAGACTCCTTTCTAGGTGCAATGGAGATTTCACCTAATGAAGTGTGCACAGGTATGGATGAAGTGAGAATGAACTTACAATTTTAGGGGGGAGAGTTATGTCATAGAAGGAAGGGCCCTAGCTTAGTGGTAGTGCACCTGCATTGCATGAAGAAGGTATCATGCTCAGTCCCTGGAATCTCCAGGTAGGGAAACACTCCTGTCTAAAACCCTGGAGAGCCATTGCCAGCAAGTGTAGACATTACAAAATAAATTAGTTCACAGTTGTTGATGGTGGTTCTAGACAAAGGCAAAAGCCCTCTCCTGTTGCTAGCCACAGATTCAGCTTATTCTGGGCTGGATGGCCTCTAGATGGCCACATAGCAATCAACTGACATTTACATTTCCTTCTCCAAGTTGAGGTGCAGTCTATCAGTGAATATTCTGAAGGAGACAAACAACAGAAAAGCATTATTGACCCCAAGCACTGCTTGTGGGCTTCATTGTGCATATGGCTGTCATAGTGAGGAGCAGGATGCTGGATAAATGGATCTTTGGCATGATCCAGCACAGCTGCTTTTATTTTCAAAGAAATCCCCACACCCATTTTGCAGAAAATACTGCTCCTAACTTTGTTACTTGAGTTCATTTTTATTTTAAACTTTTGTTAACCTGTGAACACAACTCTGATTCAAGACCCTTAGCAAACCCCACTTTTCCAGAGCACAAAGAATTTAATCCTGCATACTGTACAACAGAGAGAGAAATGAAACAGTTTGCCCCTCTGTCCAGTAAGCAGGAAAAGGTTTCCAGATTTGATCACAAGGTTCAATAATGAGATGAGACAGTTATAATATGAGTCTCTCTTTGAGGGAGAATTTCAAAATAAGTTATCAGAGAGGTGGGAGAAAAGAGTAATCACTGTTCTAATTTCAACTCTGCAGATGATCATAGTGCCTGGAGACAGGCAAGCCAGGTCCTGTATCCACAGAAGTGACCAGAGAAGGAATGACCATTGGGAAGAGCAGAGAGAATATATGCTCTCTGGGAAATACACAGGGAGTGTACCTGTAGCAGCAAAACCGGACGCCTTCATCTACCCCAGCTGTAATAACACATGTCTCTCCTATATTGGTCTCCGCAGCCACAGAAGGCACTGTAAGTCTCCAATAGTTTGACTTTACCTCCAAAGTTTAACTCTACTATTGTCTCCCAAGACAGACAGCTGAGTTTCATTAACTACGTGTGAAATTTGAGGTCCCCTCCAGACAGTGCCAAAGTTTTGCAATCATTTTGCAGCCTTTGGCAGTGCAGCCACACATTTTGCAGCACCCCACAAATTGGATAAATGATAGTCAGTGAACTGGGGTTCATAGGTATCGCCCCCAAAACCCAAAATTGTACAATTCATTCCAAACTGGTACCAAAGTTTTGCTATAATTTTGCAACATGAATCCTGCATTTTGCAACACCCCTCAAACTGAGAAATAGATACATCAAGCCAGGGGTTCATGTTGCAAAACAGTTGCAAAACCTTACCACTTGTTTGGAGTATCATTTGGCATTGGTTTGGAATTAGACAATGTTGGGATTTTAGGTGATACCCCTGACTTGAGTATCAGTTACTTAGTTTGAGGAGGGCACTGTATACTGCAGGCTTTGTGTTGCAAAAAAAAATGCAAAACTTTGGCACTGGTTTGGAGAGGATCCCAAACTTTGGGGTTCATAGCTAATGAAGCTCCCTTGTGTTTCCATTCTCCCTTCCACTTCATCGGCTCTCATTATCTCTCTCTCACACACCCCACCCCCAAATTTTTCATCCCTACAACTGTCAGCCTCAGTAAACACCCTCCATCTACTCTGGCTCCAACGCTCTTCTGCTCACTTTTCTCTTCCACCCTGATGCTCAGGATACCCCTAGAGGCATCTTCATTCTGATGTATCAAAGATTGCTTTCTCCATTGTTTGCAGTGTGGGAATAATAATTGGGGCTTTAATGGGGATCAGTAGAGGCTTTTGCAGTCCCCCCTCCCCACAATCCTGATGCACCTAAAATGGTAGAGGCAATGTCTGCAAACTGCAGTTCAAGAGCTTGGGCATAGCTGGGAGGGGGTGCAGGGGGCATCTGCCCCCCCAATCAAGTAAATAAATAAAATTACATAACTGACAGACTGTATCACAGATAACTCAGTTCTGCCCATGCATCATAAAGCCTTCCCCCCACACCCTTAAAATGGATCTTAAAATGGCAAAACCTACTGTCTCACAGGACTGCAAAGGCAACCCCTTTAGGGGCCTCTTCCAAAAGAATGTGGAAGCTCCCTTGTTTCAGGTGGTGGAAGAACAAAGTCATCCCTGCCAGTGAAGCCAGACCAGGTGAGGCTGTTGATGAGGAGGTTAAGGCGAGGGCCTGGAGTCTGAGATGATGGCAGCTGGTGCTCAGGCTTCCCCCATAAGAAGAGTCCTGCTGGATAAGGCTAAAGGCTTGTCTATGATCCCCAACAGCTGGTACTACTGAGAGGCATACTGCCTCTTCTCCTAGGGGGTAAGATTGAGTCATTGATGGCCTTATCTTGCATGAATTTCTCCAATACTCTCCTACAGTTGTCCAATATGGCAGCGGTCCCCTTAGCTAGTGGCAGGGAGTTCCATCCTTCGGTGATGCAACAGTGTGTGCAGAAGTCCTTCCTCTTGTCAAGGGCATTGAAGGTGAAAATCTTGGTGAAAACTGGAGATGCCTATGCTTCTATGCAGAATAGATCCACTGAAGTTAATGAACAGGACTAACTTGTTTCAGTGTATCTATTCTGTATAGGGCTAGGTTTAATGCAACCTCTGGTGTTTGGGAGGTACCACTTTGGCAGCACAAATTATATGAGGTGGCAGGAATAGATTGATAACATTCAGAATGATCCCATGGCCTTTGCAAGGGTGTAAGTTACTGGTGTGAGTTGCGATTTGCATTGGCACAAGGACCATTGGATTGTCCTACTAGTTACTGTATAGTAGAGAACTACTAACTGCTATGGAGAAATCAACACTAATACAAGGATGTAAGCAAGGACCAAAGCACACTTTGTTTACAGTTGGGAGTTGTTGTTTTTCGGTGTGGAGTGTCTGACAGGGAACCTGTGCAGTAGGAAATTTGCTTTAAAAACAAGAACTGTACCTTGAAGTTACATTGTGGACATGAGCTTGGCTTTGATTAACTTCTGTTTTGTCCATTTTTGTGTTTAGGAAAAAAATGTTATATTCTTGTCCCCAAATATTATGCTTAATAATAATAATAATAATAATAATAATTTATTATTTATACCCCGCCCATCTGGCTGGGTTTCCCCAGCCACTCTGGGCAGCTTCCAACTGAATATTAAAAACAATACAGCATTAGACATTAAAAGCTAATGTGAGTTTCTAGTGCAGGGTGTTTTTTCTAACCTTTCAGTGGCCCTCCCTGCCCCTGCCCCCCCCCCCCCCGCCAGCCTCTCAACATTAAACTTCACAATGGGGACTACAAGCATGTTGGTGTACACATAAATGTATGTACACCAGCATGTTGTAGCTTGCATATTTGCTCAAAGTGCCTTAGAATGCAATCCTATTCAAAAGCAAGATCTATTTAACACAATGGGTCTTACTCCCAGGTAGGTGGCAATAGGATTGCAGCCGTAGTGTTTTGACCCTTCAAGCCACTCCATGAATAATTGGAGATAGAAATCACAGAGAAGCAAGTTTAGGAGAAACACCCTAACAATAAGAGCAGTTTGTCAGTGGCACAGACTACCCCCCCCCCACACACACATACCTCATTGCAGGTACAGTATTTAAGAAGAGTCCACCATCAGGGATGCTGTAGAATCTGCAAACCTGCATTGTAGAACCTTAATTCAATAGCGGGTGCAACTAGATGGCCACAAGCCGCTAAGGCCCCTTTCAAATGATGATGCCAAATATAGTCAGATTAGGCTCCTTCACGGAGAATACGCAGGTGGAGCAGCTGGTTGCTGCTTTACTTTCCATTGCACACAATAGATATTGAATCCTGGTAGGAGAGGCAAGGGGGCAGCAGTAATCAAGCACACACACTTATCCTGTCCAGTACGTCACAGCACACCAGCCTGCAGTCTTTGCCTCGGAAGCACTGACAAACCTCCCAGATATGTATAAGGATGGTTTAGCTTACTCCATGCATTTCCAGCCCACATGTAATTGAGGAATAGCGTCACCAAATGGTCATCAAAGTAGGAGAGATACAGGAGACAGCTACAACTTTAGGCTGTAAACATACCACCTGCAGTAAATCTCAACCATAAACCACACCATAGAAGCCATTATACATATTTTTATTCATGAGCCTGTTACAAAACAGAAGCATCTGATACAAATATATTTGATACTAGAAACAAGTGCAGTTGATACAATTAAACAAGTGATAGTGCTCATTACAGTTCAAAAGTTTAATGTTGCAATATACACCTCCCATAGTAACTATGCAGATTTCCATATCTAGACTGGCATTTGCCCACCCTGAATGCTGCATTGACTGGTATGCAACAGTGAGGTTGTGAACATCTCCACACTGTTCCTAATCACAACAAACCTAAATACTGTTTGAGAGAACTAACATGGTTGGTGAAGAACACACTCTTAAAGATCATTTTGGGGGTTTATCCATTTTCTGCATCGCAAAAGCAACTTGAAGGTGACCTGCCACTGTACCCAGTAAACCATGTTGGAAACAGAGTTGTCCCTCTCCATACATCAGCGGTCAACATCAGAATCAGAATCAGATTCCAGGTATGATGCTAAAACATTCCCAGCAGCATCTCTTTGCAAGATAAGCCACATGACAGGCCCATTCTCTCCATTTACAGGATGTCGTACACGATACCGTACATAAGCTAGGCGGGGATTTTGTGAGGGTGGATTCCCAAAAAACGCAGAGGCTCCAACATTAGATGGTGACTGACTTTCTTCATAAGAGGGAGGGGGGCCATCAACATAGGGAGGAGGGGGGCCTTCAAAATAGGGGGGAGGAGGGCCTGCAGTATAAGGGGGAGGAATGTCAATGAGATGGTGTGGTGGAGGAGAGTCCAGCTGAATCTGCTCCAGGGGTTCATCGAATGTGTCCTCATCCCGGAGGTCTCTTCTGCGACGGTAGTATCTTATCCTGAAATGGCAGAAGGTGTTCCAAGCTAATATGACAGAGGCCAGCAGAGTGAAAAACGGGAAGGAACCTGGAAAACAGAAAAGTCACAGAATCAGAGTTGAAAGGACCCCAAGGGTCATCTAGTCCAACCCCTCCAATGCAGAAATCTTAGCTAAAGCATCCATGACAGAAGAAAAGGCTAGTCAACTATTGTTGCAGAAATCCCATTTCCCCCAGCTAGTCATTTTAGCTTATTGTGGATCTTAATTATTTTTGGATTCTTTTAAATAGCTGGTTTTACTGATGATTTTATTGTTTTACTCGTCTATGTAAGATGCGCTCCTAAATTTGCAAAGCGCAGGGAATCTCCGTCAGGCAGGAGGAAATATGGGACAGCAGGGGCTCCGAGTGTATAAGACTGAATTAAAGGAGGTGACAGCGAGGGGTTCATAATTCACATTAAGACGAGGTATAGACGGGCCCTTAGTGGATTATCTTTAAGAGAAAAGCTAATTTGTTCGGCATGCAGAGTTTTCTCAAAGAGCAGACCCGGAGCGAAGAGCCTTGTCCCGGCGCCCCTTGCCCCCCCCCTTCCCTATTCCACTACACCACTAACCCAAGGGGAAGGAAAGTGAGAGAAGAGAAGGATAGAGCCTTGATCTGAAGCGAAAAGCCAGGAGGCTGCAGATGCTGGGGAATATAGCTATTCCATAGGAAAGAGGACAGACTGATTTCCTACCTCCCCCCCCCAAAAAAAAGTCGCCCTCAAGTTGGTGGGCGAAGTAGGCTTACCTCGCCGTGAGGGTCTATCAAACGGAAGTTTTGTAATCCGTAGATCTGCGGCAGGCTTCTGTTGCTGTTTCTTTAAGCCGGTTTTTCCCAACTCGTAACAGCGAGGCAAGATGTCATTCTCGCCGCGCTCCTTGGAGTCAACGGCTCCGAACCCGTATCTCCAGGCTGGGCACATTTCGACCTCGGGGCACAATTGGACTTCAATGGCCAAAAAAAGTAGGATCCAAGACACGGCTTTCGCCATGGTGCACACGGACTCGAGGGATCCCTTCAGCGCGCGACACCACCTTTCCAAAGTCGCTGCTCCTCTCCACGAACAAATTGCTTCCACTCTCTCCGTCTAACAATCCTGACTAACTAAGCAGCCTCTTCCCTACATCAAACTGTCCTTGACGAGGCCTTAGTCGCTCTGCGTTTTAAAGAAACATGCACGAGCATCCCAGGGTCACATGAAAACCAAAAGGAAACAAGGCAAAGTTCCCTGGAAACTGTCTGTGAGAGTTCCACCAACTTATTGTGCTCTCATGAGAATGCATTTTGTTTTCTCATTGTGGGGGCAGGGGACGGCGTGGAAGAACGGGGGGACATAGATAGCACAAGTTATAGTCTTCTCGCTTTGTTTTATAATGACAGTACTTCTAAAAAGAAATCCTGGGTAGGTGAGAAGTATATGTGTTTCAAGCACAGACACAAATTTAAGTAGGTATAGACGTGTTTTCACCCGTAACATAGTTCTTTAGACTCCTTCGCCGCTAAGAAAGCTAGGAGCTCCTTGAGCCCAGGGCTTGCTCACCCCCCCCCCCGCCCACTTGATGGCTCTGGGCCAGACCGGTGGGATGGGGGCCTGCAGGTGCAATTCATATCATCGGCACGTTAACAGTGCGTTAATTATTCTGTGATCCTATACCTGCGTTGCTGCATTGTTGCTATCTGCAAGAGTGCTCTTGTACCGTAGCGCAATGGAAGTGGGGTGGGGGAAAAAAAGAAAAAAAAAGACCCAGAACCAAAAAAACGAATCACAGATTTAAGTCGGTATAGGAGTAACCAGAACGTGTGGTAATGCAAAAGGTAACAGGATTTCAGCAATAATTTTCTGGACATGCGTCGGTTGAAAATGAGGCAGCATGTCCACCCCAAAGCTTCTGCAGGCGTAAACAGTACTGAAAGAGGGGCTGCTCCTACCTGCCCCACACACTTTCGTGAACGCACAATAAAAATTATGTCTAGAGCGGTCCTCCATATAAGCAAGCAAGCAAATAACGCTGTATCCCGTTCTCATATTTCGCAGCTAAGACAAGGAATAAAGATAAATGTGCGGGGTGGGGTGGGGATTAACCCTCTTTTCCTACCTAGACTCCAAACACTTCCCAATAATGAATGTGTGCAGCATTTTCTTCTTCTTCATAGAATCATAGAATTGTAAAGTTGGAAGGGGCCATAAGGGTCATCTAGTTCAACCCCCTGCAATGTAGCAGTCTTTTGCCCAATGTGGGGCTCGAACCCACGACTCTGAGGTGAAGCATCTCATGCTCTTAACTTAACAACAACAACAAAGTGGCACTGAGCACTGAAGCACAAATTTGGCTCTCAATTTCCCGGCTGCCAATGCTAATAGAGAAATACGCAATGTGGCATGATTTTCCATATCGAACTGCAAAAAGCGCACAATCTCCCTTGATTTAACAAAATTCCTCCCGAAGTTACATTCAAACGGACTTCTTAGAAGTGTTCTGATTTTTTTACTTTTTTACTTTTAGCGCTAAAAAAACCTTCTTTGCTGCAACACACACGGTAAAACAGGGTTTCCCAAAGTTGGGGCTTCAGCTGTTTTTGGACTACAACTCCCATCATCCCTAGCTAGCAGGACCGGTGGCCGGGGATGGTGGGAGTTGTAGTCCAAAAACAGCTGGCGACCCAAGTTTGGAAAACTTTACCTTAAAGGTTGGCATCAAAAATAGTAGGTTGATTTCTGTATTTCCTTTTTTAATATATGGGTTTTGATGCATTGAGAAAACTCTGTGAAGGATTACTTTGGTCTGAGATTAACTAATCTAAATTTTCCTCTAATGCTCCTTAACACATCTCAATCTGACACAAACTAACCTGTGAATCCAAGAAAGGAAATTGTACAAAATCTTACTTCTAATATGGTATTTCTTTTTTTTTTTACTCAGCATCTGGTATTTTGAGCGTTTTGAACAGGAATAAAACAGGGCAGCACTGAAAAAAAACTTTGATTAAAGTTCAGCTGGACCCTGATTCTGAAAAGTGGCATTAAAAGTGTATTCCTGCACATGTCTACTCAGAAGTAAATCTCATTAAATAATCTCATGATGAAAGTGACTAATAAATTTAATTATTTATTAAATCAGCAAGAAAATACTATCTTAGAAGCAATGGGAGAGAAGGTCAGGTTCTCACTGCCTAATGTAATCAGAGAGACTGGTTTCCTACTTCACACCTATGCAATGTGATGCACATGTGCAAGATAATGTGATGTGATCAGCTCCACACAGATCCTATCCTATGAAGAGCACTTTGTGCTACATGAACCTGCATAAATATTATGGTAAGGATGTCATATGTCCAGTTAAAAATCGCTGGAATATCCAGGGAAACCTGGACATGGCAGCCCATGTTGGTAGTGTAGATTTCGGGCTCAACAATTTGAAGGGGAGGGAGCTCAACAACTGGGGGGGCGAGGCGGGAGAAAGCTCAACAAGCTTTGTGTCCAGATTTTCAGTTTTTGAAATATGGCAACCCTACATTATGGTCATTGATGAAGGCTTCTCTTCACATCCAGGGGCCAGTCCCACCACGCCAGCGGGTTAAAGCAACCAGGTCGTTATTACTGCCTGACTTCCCTTGAAATGTGAAATCACACTCCCATGTTGGGTAGCTTAGTTGGTTAGAACCTGATGCTGATAATGCCAAGGTTGCAGGTTCAATCACCGTATGGGACAGCTGCATATTCCTGCATTGCATGGGGTTGGACTAGATTATTCTCAGGGTCCCTTCTAACTCTACAAGTCTATGGATTCTATATGTTCTAGAACAACCTCCCACAACTTGGGGGGGCCCTCCAGATGAGCAACTGGGAATCTGCTGTATCAGTGATTCCCCATGCAGGGTACTCTGACACATTCCCAGTGTTGGTTTGCCAAAACAAGTTATGCTCTCCTTTTTGCTTTTGCTATGTTTGGGCTCAGTGGTAGAGCATTTGCCTTGAATGCAGAAGGTCCCTGGTTCAGTCCCCAACATCTCCAGGTAGGGCAAGGAGAGACTTGCTGTCTGAAACCCAAGACAGATTCTGCCAGTCAGCGTAGACAATACTGATCTAGATCAGCGTAGACAATACTGATCTAGATGACCCAGTAGTTGGACTAGGTAAAAGGCAGCTACCCATCTTCTTATAATGGCTGCTGCTTTTCTGTTTCTCTAATCATGCCAATGTTTTCACGACCCTTATCAAAAACAGCAAATATGCGTACAATCAAGTCCAGCTGGGGATCTGGGAAGAGAGAACAGGAGTTCAGTTCAGAGAGGGGAGTAAGTTCTGTGACCTTGCTGCTCAACTCAATCTTTTTACATGGTTTGTGGTATTCTGAGTATTGTAATTTTGCTGTTCTTTTTATTGATAATAATTTAGTGCAATTGTTTAGAGTGAATTTCTGTACAATTATTATTTGCTGATATTCTGAGAGTTAATTTTATTGTGTACTTTTATAGTCTAATGAAGTATTTAATATGGCTTTAAGTTGTTTAAGCCATATTTTTTATTTTGACTTATTTGCATTGGATCGCATTGTTAAAAAAATTGTCTTTGTTTTATATTTTGTTGTTTCTTCAGCTTGTAAAGCACCTTCTGTATAGGAATATAAAAAGGCGATATATAAATCAAAAGTGATGGTGATGATGATCTAGCTGTGAAAAGAGGGTTGGTCCTCTTGTGCATGAGTAATGATGAAGAAATAGGAAGCTGAAAGGAGGAGGAAATGGAGGGATGTGGAAAGCTATCAATGACTAGTAGCTGTTATGGCTGTGTTCGACTTCAGGTCTGAGGCATTGTGCCTCTGAATTCCAGTGGTGAGAATGCTGTTGTGCTTGGGGCATGATTGTGGGCTTTCCATGGCAACCAATTGACCACTGTGGAGACAAGATGCTGGCCGAGGTGGGCCTTTGGCCTGGTCCAGCAGAGCTCCTTTTTTTTAAAGCAAGGGTATATGTGTTGGTCAATAATGCAATTACTCAAAATTTTTATGAGAATAAAAAAGATGCTACAAAATCTTGGCTCTTCTCTATTGGCCTGCTGAATCCCTGGCTCTCTTGAGGTTATCTGGATTTTCCTTCCAATCAATCTCTCTTCCCTTTCCCACAATTGTTGTTGTACAACTATTGTTGTACATAGTTCAGTCTGTATTCCTCTCCCCCAAGTGGCTTGAATTGATGTTGGCTTCGCTGCACAATCTTCTTGGGTACCCGGGATCTGCTTGTTTTCTAAGTGTGCCAGGAGGGCAATTGCAGTTTCTCATCACTGATCCAAACAGTGTAGTTACAATGACAGTGCCAGCCCTACTATTAGGCAAAGTGAGGTGACTGTCTTTGACCGTGGCTGTTGAGGGAAGGTGGGATTGTGGCTGCCCAATCACTAGCCATTCCCATCCTCTTGAGCTGGTAGAGTACGGACTGCAGTGTGGCTGGGTTGAGCTGGCTGGACCTCTCACCTAGTGGCTTTCTTCTAGTATTCCATAGATAGTATTCCATTGGGAAAGGACCCTAACTGAGCCACCAGGTAGAAAAACAGCTGATCCTAACCACACATTCCAGCAGGCATGATGACAAACCCATGTGCCACTTTCAGGGCTCGAGTCAGGTGCAGGTCAGAAAGGAAAACAAAAACAACAAATCACCTGAGGCCAGTGAAGTTAAATCTTTATTCAAGGAAACCAATCACAAAGCTCAGGCCTAGTGGTCTCAACAACCAGTGTGGTGAGCCAATGTGGTGTAGTGGTTAAGAGCGGTGGACTCGTAATGGGGTGAACTGGGTTCACTCCTCCACATGCAGCTGTTGGGTAACCTTGGGCTAGTCACACTTCTTTGAAGTCTCTCAGCCCCACTCAACTCACAGAGTGTTTCTTGTGGGGGAGGAAGGGAAAGGAGAATGTTAGCCGCTTTGAGACTCCTTTGGGTAGTGATAAAACGGGATATCAAATCCAAATCCAAACTCTTCCCAGAAGGTCCTGCCCCAATGAAGCAGTTGTGAGGACTGAAGGTCCCCACCTTCCCACCCCTCTTTAAGGTTCTTCCTCGCCAAGGTTTTTACCACACAGTACCAATCTGTGACTGCACACAACTAATCTCTGTTCTGCTCTTTTCATTTCTCTGTGCATTCTCAGAGACCAGCAGGGAGTGGGGTTGGTCGCAACAGGAGGGGGAGATTCCCTGAACTGCACTCTGCTCAGGCCTCTTCCTTCTTACCAAACCTTGTTACCTCTTCAGCTTTTGACAACTCCTCCTCCTAGTCTGCTCCTTCTTCTCCCTCTGACCACATAATCAATCACAAGACGTGTCACAGTCACACCATTTGAATGGCAATAATAATAATAATAATAATAATAATAATAATAATAATAATAAATTATTTATACCCCGCCCATCTAGCCACCCTCAGCGGCTTCCAACAGAATATTAAAAACAATACAGCATCAGACATTAAAAACTTCTCTAAACAGGGCTGCCTTCAGTTGTCTTTTAAAAGTAAAATAATTGCTTATTGCCTTGACATCTGCTGGGAGGGCGTTCCACAGGGCAGGCGCCACTACCAAGAAGGCCCTCTGCCTGGTTCCCTGTAACTTGGCTTCTCACAGCGAGGTAACTGCCAGAAGGCCCTCGGCGCTGGACCTCAGTGTCTGGGCTGGATGATGGGGGTGGAGACACTCCTTCGGGTATACACGACCAAGGCCGTTTAGGGATTTAAAGGCCAGCACCAACACTTTGAATTGTGCTTGGAAACGTACTGGGAGCCAACGAAGATCTTTCAGGATTGGTGTTATACGGTCTCAGCGGCCACTCCCAGCCACCAGTCTAGCTGCCACATTCTGGATTAATTGCAGTTTCTGAGTCACTTCAAAGGTAGCCCCACATAGAGTGCATTGCGGTAGTCCAAGCGGGAGATAACTAGAGCATGCACCACTCTGGCAAGACAGTCTGTGGGCAGGTGGAGTCTCAGCCTGCGTACCAGATGGAGCTGGTAAACAGCTGCCCTAGACACAGAATTAACCTGTGCCTCCATGGACAGCTGTGAGTCCAAAATGACTCCAGGCTGTGCACCTGGTCCTTCAGGGGCACAGTTACCCCATTCAGGATCAGGGAGTCCTCCATACCAGTCCGCCCCCTGTCCCCCAAGAACAGTATTTCTGTCTTGTCAGGATTCAACCTCAATCCATTAGCCACCATCCATCCTCCAACAGCCTCCAGGCACCCACACAGGACCTTCACTGCCTTCACTGGTTCTGATTTGAAAGAGAGGTAGAGCTGGGTATCATCCGCATACTGATGAACACCCAACCCAAACCCCCTGATGGCAATGCAATTCATGAAGGATATGAATATCTATGAATGTCTATTAGCCATGATGGTCTCTGAATACCTATCATAATACTTTGCTGATAGCATATTCCTTATGACATCCTATAAGGCGGTGGCATAGGCCAATGCATCTGTGATGCCAGTTTGTTGTCAGCTTCTCTAGCTCCACCACCAAACTGGCAGTAAGAGATATATCAGTGAGTTGAGAGGGTTTTCATTTCTGACTCTAGCAGATGAAGGGCTGTGGCCCAGTTGGAATTAAGCACTTCCCTAATTTTTTGAATGTGTTCATTTGAACCTCAGTGCCTGCTTTTGCTAGCTTTAAGGCCTCCCTGTGCTTTGTTGTCAACTAGCCTTCTGGTAGAGGCTGAAGCATAGGAAGCTGTTTTATACTGAATCCATCTAGCTGGCAGCAGCTTTCCAGGATTTCAGACCAGGGAGCCCAACCTGAAGATGCTAGGGATTGAACTTGGGTCTTTTGTATACAGAGGTGGATGCATTCACATTAAGATATGGGTCTTTTCTAAATCAGTAGTTATGATGGCCCTTCCCATAATTTGCTCTTAGGTGATGGAGCTTCAGGAGACATTACCTGCATGCAGATTGAAAGGTGAGTGGTCTCAATAGGATTTAAGGATTTCCAAGCAGGAAAAACCCTGTTGATCGGGAAGACTTGGAACTAAGCTGTCACTTTGCCAAAGGAACAAGCCATGTGCCCACTACTCCTGTTTTAGGGAAACTCCTAGACTCAGTCCCCATGAGAGGTGATATAGGGGTGTACCAAACAGGGCCTCCTCCTGGGTGGCATCACAAATGTGAAATAGCTTCCCCAGGAAGGCCAGCTTGAGAATCTAGCTTGGTCACTGTCAGCACTGCATTAGAACTTTATGATGATTATAATTGTTCTGCAAACACCTCACTTTTCAGTTTTCTTATTAGCTGTTTTCTCCAGCTTTAGATTTCAGCACCTTGTTTACAGTATTGAGCTTTGTGCCTGTGACCTGTGGCTAGGATTTCTTCTTCTGCAGTTCTGCTTCAGATCAAAAGTTGGAAAATACAGTGGAATAAATTACCCATTAGTGATTATTCACTTTGCTCTAATTGCAAACAAACTAAAGAAAACTGCATGGGATAGGCAGCTCAAGATTCATCTATCAGCTTTCTCAGCTCTGCTGGAAGCAGATTGAGCATCAGGGGAATTTTGTTGTTCATTCCTTTCAATTCACAATATCCAGCTGCAGCAAGAACAACACACTTGTTTAAGCATTGCCTTATCTCCTTTGTAGCTTTCAGGCTCTGCTAGCAAGGCCTTAATTAAAGGGGAAAGTTCTTGTGCAGCTTGGGTCTCAGCAACCTAGGAGGCTAAATGTAATGGCAAAAAATAAATATTTTGCTTTAACTGACTTACAGCATAATCATTTCAGATTTCAGGGAATTGGGAAGAGGCCTGCTTCTCACTTTAAATGTCTAGTCTTAGTCTCATTTTAAATGTCTACTCTTAGATATGTTTAAGCTAAAGTTATAAATGAAACATACTTTTACTGCGTTTATTGCAGCAGAGCTGTGTTCTTCAGAATAACCCAAGGAATGTTGTCAGAAAAGGTCACCCCACCTTTGTGGGTGTAAAGGAGATTTGCTTTTTTGGCAAACATGCAGATAAATTACGGTTTAAAGCTGCTTGTCTGCTTCACTCTTCCACCTGTTTGGCACTGTAGTTTCTTTAGTTCAAGGTCCTCTAGAAATGGAACAAACACTATAACTATGGTTTGCCAGTTCAGGCATGGCTCTAAATCACAGGGGTACGCATACCCCTAAACATTTTGTGAAACTAAGTTTGGCCTCCTTGAGGGGCAGTATTTCAAGATGAGTAGGAAAATGAGAGTACCCCTAAACATTTTTTTAAAGAAAAAAGCACTTTATATAGATATGTGCCATATGCATAGAATTAGGACACATTGCAGCTGAGAGCCCCCAAAGTTATTAGCATACATTGCTAACTAAGAGGATATCACTGAAATGTGACTACAATGAATTGTCATAGCTGAATTCCAGTTTGTAAGTTAGTTGCATCGTTTCCACTCTTCGTTTCTCACATTGCCTGATTATAGTCAGCAGAGGCTAGTCCATTAGGGCAGGGGCCACCAACCTGGCACCAGGTCTTATTTGGCACCCCTGAGCTTTTTTTTTAAAAAAAAATGGTAGCAAAGCACCGCTCGCCTACTTCTCCCGGACGCTGTCTCCGGCTGAACGGAATTACAGCCAGCTCGACAAGGAGGCACTGGCACTTGTGGCTGGAGTAAAGAGGTTCCACAAATACCTCTATGGGAGAACCTTTGACCTCATCACTGACCACAAGCCGCTCCTGGTCCTCCTCACCAGTGATCGACCAACTCCACCGGTCCTCTCGCTATGCATGCTGCGATGGACTGTCTTTCTGGCAGCTTACAGCTACCAGCTCGTCCATCGCCCTGGAAAATTGATGGGTCACGCCAACACTCTCAGTCGTTGCCCACTTCCAGCGCTTGTGGAAGACCCGGCTCCTGCTTCATCGCTCCTCCTAACTGAGGACCTTCCAGCAGTGCCAGTATCAGCCACCAATGTGGCCTCTGCATCTGCCCAGGACTGCATCATCCAACGTGTACTCAACTGGGTGTAGAGGGGGTGGCCGGAAGGGTCTTTTGCACCAGAGTTCCAGCCATTTGCAACCAGACAGCACGAGCTCTTGGCTCATCGCGGCTGCCTACTGTGGGGAGACCAAGTCATGGTTCCCCAAAGACTCCGCCAACGCGTCCTCGAGGCTCTGCACATCGGCCACCCAGGGATTGTCAAAATGAAGGCGCTGGCTCAGTGTTATGTCTGGTGGCCTAACATGGACGATGCCATCACTTCGTGGGTTGACTCCTGTCAAGAATGCCAAGAGTCGAGACCTGCACTACCGGCAGCTAAGGGAAACATCTGGGAGATGCCCAAGGCACCCTGGACGACAGTGCACATCGATCTTGCCGGCCCCTTTCACGGCCGGATCTTTATGGTAGTGGTGGACGCCTATTCCAAATGGTTGGAGGTCACCCTGATGCCCTCCACCACTACCGAAGCCGTCATCCGGGTGCTGTGGACCCTGTTTGCAACTCCTGGATGTCCTGATGTCCTTGTCTCGGACAACGGACCCCAGTTTACGTCGGGCACCTTTGAAAGGTACCTCTTGGGGCTAGGCATCCGCCATGCCCTAGCAGCACCATTTCACCCAGCCCGCAACGGGCAGGCAGAAAGAATGGTGCATTCAGCAAAAGAGGCACTGGTGTGCCTGGAACAGAGGGAATGGCACGAGCAGGTCACCGAATACTTGCTTATGCAGCACATCACCCCTCATGTAGCCACAGGGCGGAGCCTGGCTGAACTGCTAATGGGCCGCCACCTCCCATCTCCGCTCGACTGGCTGCACCCAGACTTTGATGTGGCCGAGCCCACGGGCTGTACTAACGTGCCACAGTCCTTTATTCTGGGGAATCAGGTTTTTGCCTGGAACTTTGTAGACGACATTCCTTGGGTGCCAGCCATGGTAGTGGGATCACAGGGCCCTGTTCATACCAGGTGGCACTCAAGAACGGACACTTGTGGCACCAGCACATAGACCAGCTAAGGCGCAGGGTTGGGGATTTGGACACTACCGCTGTGCTCCCAACTGTGGCCCCAGCTCCGGAGCGATCACTAATGGCAGGCGAGGCTCCACCTACATCTTCCTCACAAACTGAGGGCATGGAGCCAAGCCAAGCCGTTTTGGTGGGTCTGCCTGGCTCTCCAGAGACTCGGAACACCACCGTGCCTGACCGTCCACCGAGTCTGCTCATGGTTCCTTCGACAGCAGCGGAGCCAGGGAACTTGGGCTCAATGCCACATTTGGTCGCACCACAGTCGCAGCCAGAATCGGGCAGCCACCCGGACTCTGGTACTGGCCCTTAGAGGTCTGGCAGGGTTTCCAAGCATCCAGCTTATTTAAAAGACTATGTTCACTGGACAAACTGCACATGTAAAGCTGTATGATGAATAGGGTCAATTAATATGCTTATGTGCCTTACTGAAACCAATAAGGGTATTGTTGTATGTAATGGAACCACTATGACTGTAACTACAGTGGTACCTCAGGTTACATACGCTTCAGGTTACATACGCATCAGGTTACAGACTCTGCTAACCCAGAAATAGTGCTTCAGGTTAAGAACTTTGCTTCAGGATGAGAACAGAAATCGGGCTCCGGCGGTGCGGCAGCAGCAGGAGGCCCCACTAGCTAAAGTGGTGCTCCTGGTTAAGAACAGTTTCGGGTTAAGTACGGACCTTCGGAATGAATTACGTACTTAACCTGAGGTACCACTGTAATGCCTTATCTCAGTGGGGAGGGGTGTTATGTATTGAAGTTCTCACCCTGGCCACCAGGGGTACTGTGTATATACAGTCATACCTTCCATTAAATATGCTTCATGTTGAGCGTTTTCAGGTTATGCCCCGCGGCGACCTGGAAGTAATGGAATGCGTTACTTCTGGGTTTCGCCGCTCACGCATGTGCAGACACTCAAAATGTCGTCAGATGCAGATGCGCAGTCGTGGGTTGCATTCTACTCAGGATGCGAACGGGGCTCCTGAACGGATCCCATTCGCACCCAGAGGTACCACTGTAGTTTTCACTCAGGTCCACGTCAGTTAATTTAGGTGGGAAACCCTGGGGTGTTGTTACAATGTTGACAGCCGGCTGCCTATAAAAGCAGGCTGGCTGAGCTGATCAGTTCAGTTCAGTTCCAGCTTACTATAAAGAACCACTTGGAGAAATCTCTGGGTCATCTTTGTCAACCCACAACTTAATAAAATACATACATATTTGCTTCTTATCTCCCAGGAGAGGAGGGGACATGACATCACACAGAGCCTTCTCTAACAATCCTGTTTCTATGGACTGCCTATCAGCAATGCAGCTCTATGGTCTTAACCACATGTTAACTAGCAAGAATACACATCGTTAGCTTTGACTGCATGTCTTCCACAGTTCTCACAGTGGCCAACCAGATGCTTTTATGGGAAACCTGCAAGCAGAACCCAAGCACAAAGCAGAACTCTCCCTTCCTGCAGCTTCCAGCTACTGGTATTCAAAAGGATTGCTGCTGGCAACTGTTGTAATAGAGAACAGCCATCGCTGCTAGCAGCCATGGATAGCCCTCTCATCCATGAACTTGTCCAATCCCCTTTAAAACAATCTAGGTTGAGGGCTGTCTCTGTTCCTGTGGCAGAGAGTTCCATAGCTTAACCATGCACTGCATGAAGAAGTATTGTTTTGTATCCATCCTGAATCCTCCAACCTTGCTCTTTCCCTGCTTATCCAATGCAGGCACATATGCATATACAGTTTTTGAATTTGAACTCGGTGCAGTCTGTATCTGAGTAAATATACTTAGGCTTGTACCATCATCCTGCAATCCTGTGCAATGTGACTTGCTCGCTCGATGTAAACGTGTATACGGCCAGGGCTCTCTGATTGACGGATACCTGTTTACACTTATTTTCAAGACTGCTCCATATTTTGGGAAAATTTGGGAATATAAATAGGCAACGCAGCAAAGGCCACATTTTCCCCCACAGCCAGTTGTGTACTATTATCATTTGTTGTTGTTGATGATGATGATGATCATAGCACTAACGTGTTTCTCTCCCTGGATCTCTTTCCCCGGCCTCTACTCCCAAGCGGTGTGTTTCGAACTCAAGCCTTGGCGGAGGTCCTCTCCTCCGCCTGTTGTCTGGTGAACGGTGCCCTTACGCAAGATGGCGCTTGAGGTTTCAGGCCACGGAGCAGGCCTCCGTCGGGCTCGGAATCTCGCGAGGTTCGGTGAAGAGACGGGGCTGAGGTTCTGAAGAAGAGGCCGGGTTTTTTTGTTTTCCTTTTTTGCGGCGCGGGCGGGGAAGGTTCGGTCGAGGGTTCCGCCGCGAGGTAACCGGGCAGAGGCGCCCAGCTTTGGGGTGGGCCTCTCTCAGCCATGGAGCACATCACGACGCCCAAGGTAAGGGGTGATGTGTGTGTGATAGAGAAATGTGGCAGGTGCTGGCCATTCCTCCTCTTGAGGCTTTTTCAGCCACCCCCCATCCCCCCAATTTTCAGCTAGTCCTTCCCATCCCCAGACAACGGAGGAGAAGAGGGTGAGGAAGGCCTGTTGTGGATATTTCCTTCTTCTCCCCCCAATCCCCCCCCCTTTTGGTAAACCATATGCAGTGTAAAGTAAGGGGTCCCTGAGCACGTGCAGAGTGCATTTCATGTCTGTATGTCCGTCTTTCTGGTGTTTTATGCCCCAATCTCCTATTTGCTTGGCCAGGACGGGAGGGTGCGTGCTACAACCCTTTTAAAAATCTCACTGTAGTAAAAATAAATAAACATACATACCAGTGAGTAGAATATGCAAAATGGAACATTATTAAAATACATAACTTTAAAATAGAAATCATTCAGTAATGATAATACCCCATACTGATGTAGTAGGGTTATTTTATTGTGCATCTTAATTACAAATGCTTACATTAAATGTTTGTGTGACTGGTTTTTGTGCTTTTTATATCATTTAGAAGCCTGTTTCAGCATTAAGTGATATAGTAGTAGTAGTAGTAATAGTAATGATGATGATACCCATTTAAAGCCTGCCAGGAATCCTTGTTTTCCTTTTTAAACCGGACAGCACTAGTATTACTGTATGCTAGCCTTGAGGCTGCTGCTGAATTGCTAAACTGTGGAGTTAGGTCTTGATAACACCACCTGGCCTTCCTGTACACAGGAATTGTTAGTCTTAAGGATGTTTTCCTCCTCCCACAACAAAACCTAATCAGACCCTCATTCTCATCCAGCCTTGCTCCAGACTCCTAGATCTTAGTCTCAGCAGCTGGTTGGGGTGTTGAAGGGGGGCAGTGGTTAGAAGCATAGTTATATGCAGTGTAATGTAATCTCAGAGTTTTTGAGCTTGTAATAGAGTGCCTTCCCATAATCTTTCAGATGTTACATTATTGCTGGTGAACTGGAATTGATTAGCATTGACATAATGGAATATGCTTTCAACAAGTCTTGGAAATGTCTCAGCTCATCACTGAAAATAATAATATTTCTATAAATGATTGTGTGCTTGTTGTTCTCCCTTAATGCATACTGAAACCCTGAGCCTGCTTTCCAAGGTGCTCCTCAACCTTTGCCACTTATCCACATAAGGTGGGCTTCTTGAGATCTTGGCCCTAGAATCTGGTCTTGAAAGCAGGGATAATTGGTTGCCAGACTTGGTGCCAGACTGTGCAGGCATCTCACAGGGATTCTGAGCATGTGCAGAATATGTTTCCCACTTTTAGCACTTTAAATGGTAGATTGAAATTCATTAGCAAAATTCAGATTGGTAAAATGTACTAATCTATTCATTTAGCTTGTGTACATGATACTCTGCAAACATTTGAGCTTGTGTAAAAATGTTGTAGTCTTGCGTATCATGGCCTTTTTGGACTCACTACACATTTTTTCCAGTGCTTTTTCCTGTAGTTTTTCTGTATTTAAATCAGCCATGTAAATAAGACTATGTAAATATATAAGCATGCTAAGTGGCCAGTAACCTCTGTTCCCATGCTTACTGTAGAGAATGGCTTCACTATGGAATGCTTACTGTAGGTCATAGCTTCACTATGGAATAGTGAGTCGTGGGTCTTTTGACAAATTCACTCCTGAGTACCCCCTTGGGTGCTATGGAGTCAGTTTTACTCCTTAGTATACTGAAGAACGGTGGTTGATGAAATGGAATGGTCAAGGGCTGGAGCACAAGTGGTGTAAATCTTGATTGGAAGCTGGCTGAGCACATGCTCATAATTTGACCTTCCACATAGTGGTGAGGGCCGTGAAGGGATCCTACTCCATTGCCTCCATTGCATCCTCAGGGAGCCATCCAGCAAACCTTTTCCGTGTCCAGAGATTGGTTATTCCTGACGAGGCAAGGGTTGATCTTTGGAGTACAGTGGTACCTCGGGTTAAGAACTTAATTCATTCTGGATGTCTGTTCTTAACCTGAAACTGTTCTTAACCTGAAACACCACTTTACCTAATGGGGCCTCCCACTGCCGCTGCACTGGCGCCAAGCGATTTCTGTTCTCATGCTGAAGCAAAGTTCTTAACCCGAGGTACTATTTCTGGGTTAGCTGAGTCTGTAACCTGAAGCATCTGTAACCCGAGGTACCACTGTACAGTCGCCAGCTATAACCAGATGGCTAAACAATTTGAGGATAAAGTTGCTTGGCTCCACAGCAATTTAGATGCTACTAAATCGAGAACTATAATAAATTAAAAGCAGCATCCATAATTGTACTTACTGCTCCAAAACTTTTTCTTTCGAAGTCTTTGGTTGAATATTGAAGAATGTGAAGAAAATATTTTGTTTAGTGGGTTTTTTCACTTGCTGGAGCATTCTCTGAATTCAGGAATGAACATTATCTAGCAAGAGCATGAAAGCATTTACAGTGGTACCTCTGGTTACATACGCTTCAGGTTACAAACTCCACTAACCCAGAAATAGTACCTTGGGTTAAGAACTTTGCTTCAGGATGAGAACAGAAATTGCGCGGCAGCGGCACGGTGGGCCCCATTAGCTAAAGTGGTGCTTCAGGTTAAGAACAGTTTCAGGTTAACAATGGACCTCCGGAACGAATTAAGTACGTAACCAGAGGTACCACTGTACTGTATAGTTTAGGCATTCTTCACTGAGAAATGATAAGCAACATCACTGAGAAATGATAAGCAAACACCAGCTCCAACTAGCATGGACAATGATAAGAGATTATGGGACTTGTAGTCTAGAAGCATCTGGATGGCCACAAGTTGGCCACCCCCATTTTAAAATATTTATGACTTTAGAAAGTTGGTGTCTCTTTAACTAAAGCATCATACTCTTACCTAAGATGAAGAAATCTACATGCAATATTTTTCTTTAACCTAACAGTGGTTTATCTGAATGGAATAGATAAGAAAAGCAAACGCCGCATGAAAGGGTCCCAATGAGTCATTCATATATCAGGATCAGGAAACTCTTGGCTTAGCCATCTTGCTGCTGCTGTGTCCTTTTAACTTGTTACATCCACACTCCAACTTCCTGTTTTGCTGGCTGTTGCCTTTCAGAAGGCATGGGGGGACATGACAAGCTCTTTCCTTAGTCTGCACCATGCTAACATGGCAGAGAAAAAGCTAGAGATTTAGTTCTCCATAGCATTTTTTATTCAAAAGTTTCTATCCTGACTTTCTGTCCTAACATTGAGCTGTGCAAATGCATATTAAAATAGAAAGCATGCAAGTTCTAATGTTTTTGACAATGCTAACGTTGGAAAATTCTGAAGTGTACTTGTTTAATTCATTTACGTAGCTTTATAAGCTGACCCATCTCAAAAATGTGAGGCAAGTAACAAAAGCAGATTTCCAGCTGTGATTTGCTTAACCTTGAGCCCCAAAAGCTCAACAGGTAGGCATTTCTCTCTTTAGGCTAGGTTCACTACTTATGAAATATTCACTTTGCAGATGAGAAAACAGGAGGGATTGCTGGCTCGGTTGCTATCACTACTGTGGCATCTTCTTAAAATATGATATATGCCACAAGTTGGTTGTTTTGAGTATGAATCCAGAGTCAGCTGTGCTGCATTCCTCTCCATTTCCTCTTCGATTGTTTTCGTATTATCTGTATACCAAGGAGTCCTCTAGCAGCAGGAACTTTTGCTTGGAAGCTCTTTTGCCAGTGATCCAAAAATCCATTCCTTGTTGCACAGGCTAGCAAGGCCATTGGCGGAAGAGCTATCAAAGCTAGTAGGAGTGTTTCATACAGAGCTCTGGCTCATGATTCTTTTGGATAGAGTTCTTACAAACACATTGAGGTGCTGAAAAGGAGTTGACAGCTAACACTATTTGCACTTAGAAAATCTTCCTTGCTTGTTTGCCTAAAAGTCATTATTTTCCTCATCACGGGTGATCAGGGGAATGGTTGTTGCAACTGGTTCCCCACCTCTGTAGGGAGATTGGAATATGAGTATCTATGCTGAATGATAATAATAATGCTGTTTCCATATGCTCAATAATTAAAAACCTGGTGTTCAGACCAAAGCATTCTCATTTAATGTTGAATGCTTGAAAGTAAATAAGCTTGGTGATAAAGCTCCACATTCGGAATATGAATCCTCCCCCCTTGATTTGCATTTTCTATAAAGATGTTATTGGAATTGAATAACTCCATAGAAATTTTCTAAGCAAAGAATTTATTTTCTGAACATATTTTCCAGATACTGTATATGAACTGGGATCCTGTCAGAATATAAATTAATCTGGGAATAATGTTCATTTTGAGAGCATTCACTTTCCCCCAAATGGTGAGGTTTAATGACTCTCATCTATCAATATCTGAATAAACCTCTCCCTATATTTTATTTATATTGCATGTTACTAATTGAGATATATTTTGGCATAGACATACCTAAAGATTTGATAAGATTTGGTACAAAGACAAAATTGATTTGGGCAAGCAAATTTTCACCTATAGGCATCAATTCCGATTTGGACCAGTTAATAGAGTATCTTGATATTTTACTAAAGGCATCTATCATTTGCATCAACAGAGGAATAGTAGTCTGAGGTTTAGAAATAAACAAAAGAATTAAATACTGGAAGCTAACAATTGGTGTTAATTTTCTGAAGTGGGCAACTTTGGAATATACCATACATAACATCTTTGGTTGGGTGGATGGTATTAGGATCAAAATACATTAGAACTCTGGTATCTCTTGAAACGATTATGTCTGAGAGCTGTGGAATGCAATGTCTTAAAAAATAGGATTTGGCCACTTTAAAAATTGGGGGAAAGATGGTGATGTGGAAAAATTTGATGGAAGTGGGCATATTGACTTTGGATCAACTGATAGATTATGAATTTTAACATACACTGTGTTACAAGATAAACAGTAGCTATTGCGTGCAACCCAGTGGCAGTATTTACAGCTACAACATTTGTTAACTATGCTACTTTGTTTGGACCAGTAGCATTTTCAGCTTCTGGGATACCTGAGATACTAGAAGAACTGGTTAGATATTTTAAAACTAAAAAAACCCACAATTACTTTTTATAGTTATTTGTTATCAATAAATCAATTTGATATGCAGATGTTAAGAAATGAATGGAATAAAGAACTGGAGGTACTTATATGGCCTAGACAATGGGAGAGCTTTTTAACTCAAGGGTGTTAGTGGACCTTAAATTATGACATAAAACAAAAATAATATTTAGAATTTGTTGTATTCCACCATGTTTGTATAGAAAAGGATTTATTTGGAGATTTAGTAAGGATAATGTTTCTTTAAAATGTGTTTTTACAATGTCCAGTGCTTTCTAAGTTTTGGGAGAAGCAGTGGATTATATAACAATGACTGTGTGAAAAATGCTAAAATTTTCAGAGGATAATACTCTTT